>NW_027469132.1:360687-721375 GCF_051020765.1 Lasioglossum baleicum
AATCAATAAATGACAACGTGTATAAATAAAATAGATAAAATAAAAGTCAATAAATAAATAAATAATAATATGTAAATAAATACAATGGACAAAACACAACAAACATAAGAAGGGTGGGCAAAATAAAGGGGATTAAAAGATAAAGATAAAATTTATAATATAGAATATAAAATACATATAGAATAAAATGAAATATTATAAAATAAAAGGAGGGGCGTCGACCGGCAGGACGCATCTTTGTAGAGGGGGGGGGATTATTGCTCCACCTCGCCCCCCGCGACCTGCCCACCCCGGGGGCGCCATAACGGCCAGCCCCCCTTGGCGGCGGTGGAAGTACTAAGTAGTCCCACCGCCGCCATTACGTCTGCGGCCCCTTAACAGGGGGCCGTCGGCCTCGTCGTGGTTGCCCCGCCGATGCTAGCCTCCTGGCGGAGAGGGGGTCGGCTTCCCTCTCCCTCTCCGCTGCCTCCTTCTGCGTTATCACAATCACGCAGAAGGAGGCAAACGCTGCTCTTGACCTCTCGCTGCCGATAATGTGATCGACCACTACCGGCAACGAGAGGTCCATCCCAATAACGCCCCTTAGGTCTCTGCGCGGTGCCGACCACGCTGGACATTCTTCCAGCGTATGCCGCGCAGAGTCCTGGGCCTCCTCGCAGTGGTGACACTGCGATCCTCCCAGTGCCAGTTACGAACACACAGTTCGAGGAAACGGCGGTATGCAGGTAATTTAACTTATGCGCATCCATTGCTGCAACTTGTGCTGTATAATTTAGAATTTTTGTTACCGCGCCATCCGATTTTTATACATGTGCAAATACTCGTACACGCTGCATTGTATTTTTTTCCGCACGCGACAAGGAGGGGACAGAGGCGAGTTCCGACTCGTGTCTGTCCCCTCCCCCCGTGCCACCCCCCTGGTCGACCCGCATAAAACTTAAAAATATGATAAAATAAAAGATAAAATCAATAAATGACAACGTGTATAGATAAAATAGATAAAATAAAAGTAAATAAATAAATAAATAATAATATGTAAATAAATACAATGGACAAAACACAACAAACATAAGAAGGGGGGCAAAATAAAGGGGAATAAAAGATAAAGATAAAATTTATAATATAGAATATAAAATATATATAGAATAAAATGAAATATTATAAAATAAAAGGAGGGGGGTCGACCGGCAGGTCGCATCTTTGTAGAGGCGGGGAGTGGATTATTGCTCCACCTCGCCCCCCGCGACCTGCCCACCCCGGGGGCGCCTTAACGGCCAGCCCCCCTTGGCGGCGGTGGAAGTACTAAGTAGTCCCACCGCCGCCATTACGTCTGCGGCCCCTTACAGGGGGCCGTCGGCCTCGTCGGGGTTGCCCCGCCGATGCTAGCCTCCTGGCGGAGAGGGCATCAGCTTCCCTCTCCCTCTCCGCTGCCTCCTTCTGTGTTATCACAATCTCGCAGAAGGGGGCACACGCTGCTCTTGACCTCTTGCTGCCGATCATGTGGTCGACCACGACCGGCAACGAGAGGTCCATCCCAATAACGCCCCTTAGGTCTCTGAGCGGTGCCGACCACGCTGGACATTCTTCCAGCGTATGCCGCGCAGAGTCCTGGGCCTCCTCGCAGTGGTGACACTGCGATCCTCCCAGTGCCAGTTACGAACACACAGTTTGAGGAAACGGCGGTATGCAGGTAATTTAACTTATGCGCATCCATTGCTGCAACTTGTGCTGTATAATTTAGAATTTTTGTTAACGCGCCATCCGATTTTTATACATGTGCAAATACTCGTACACGCTGCATTGTATTTTTTTCCGCACGAGTCATGGAGGGGACAGAGGCTAGTTCTGGCTCGCGTCTGTCCCCTCCCCCCGTCCCAACCCCTGATCGACCCGCATAAAACTTAAAAATATGATAAAATAAAAGATAAAATCAATAAATGACAACGTGTATAGATAAAATAGATAAAATAAAAGTCAATAAATAAATAAATAATAATATGTAAATAAATACAATGGACAAAACACAACAAACATAAGAAGGTGACAGCAAAATAAAGGGGAATAAAAGATAAAGATAAAATTTATAATATAGAATATAAAATATATATAGAATAAAATGAAATATTATAAAATAAAAGGAGGGGGGTCGACCGGCAGGTCGCATATTTGTAGAGGGGGGGAAGGGGATTATTGCTCCACCTCACCACCCGCGACCTGCCCACCCCGGGGGCGCCTTAACGGCCAGCCCCCCTTGGCGGCGGTGGAAGTAATAAGTAGTCCCACCGCCGCCATTACGTCTGCGGCCCCTTACAGGGGGCCGTCGGCCTCGTGGGGGTTGCCCCTATCGATGCTAGCCTCCTGGCGGAGAGGGGGTCGGCTTCCCTCTCCCTCTCCGCTGCCTCCTTCTGCGTTATCACAATATCGCAGAAGGAGGCAAACGCTGCTCTTGACCTCTTGCTGCCGATCATGTGGTCGACCACGACCGGCAACGAGAGGTCCATCCCAATAACGCCCCTTAGGTCTCTGAGCGGCGCCGACCACGCTGGACATTCTTCCAGCGTATGCCGCGCAGAGTCCAGGGCCTCCTCGGAGTGGTGACACTGCGATCCTCCCAGTGCCAGTTAGGAACACACAGTTTGAGGAAACGGCGGTATGCAGGTAATTTAACTTATGCGCATCCATTGCTGCAACTTGTGCTGTATAATTTAGAATTTTTGTTAACGCGCCATCCGATTTTTATACATGTGCAAATACTCGTACACGCTGCATTGTATTTTTTTCCGCACGAGACAAGGAGGGACAGAGGCAAGTTCCGGCTCGCGTCTGTCCCCTCCCCCGTCCCACCACCCCGATCGACCCGCATAAAACTTAAAAATATGATAAAATAAAAGATAAAATCAATAAATGACAACGTGTATAGATAAAATAGATAAAATAAAAGTCAATAAATAAATAAATAATAATATGTAAATAAATACATTGGACAAATCACAACAAACATAAGAAGGGGGGGGGCAAAATAAAGGGGAATAAAAGATAAAGATAAAATTTATAATATAGAATATAAAATATATATAGAATAAAATGAAATATTATAAAATAAAAGGAGGGGGGTCGACCGGCAGGTCGCATCTTTGTAGAGGCGGGGAGTGGATTATTGCTCCACCTCGCCCCCCGCGACCTGCCCACCCTGGGAGCGTCTTAACGGCCAGCCCCCCTTGGCGGCGGTGGAAGTACTAAGTAGTCCCACCGCCGCCATTACGTCTGCTGCCCCTTACAGGGGGCCGTCGGCCTCGTGGGGGTTGCCCCTACCGATGCTAGCCTCCTGGCGGAGAGGGGGTCGGCTTCCCTCACCCTCTCCGCTGCCACCTTCTGCGTTATCACAATATCGCAGAAGGAGGCAAACGCTGCTCTTGACCTCTCGCTGCCAATCATGTGATCGACCACGACAGGCAACGGGAGGTCTATCCCAATAACGCCCCTTAGGTCTCTGCGCGGTGCCGACCACGCTGGACATTCTTCCAGCGTATGCCGCGCAGAGTCCTGGGCCTCCTCGCTGTGGTGACACTGCGATCCTCCCAGTGCCAGTTACGAACACACAGGTTGAGGAAACGGCGGTATGCAGGTAATTTAACTTATGCGCATCCATTGCTGCAACTTGTGCTGTATAATTTAGAATTTTTGTTAACGCGCCATCCGATTTTTATACATGTGCAAATACTCGTACACGCTGCATTGTATTTATTTCCGCACGAGTCATGGAGGGGACAGAGGCTAGTTCTGGATCGCGTCTGTCCCCTCCACCCGTCCCACCCCCTGATCGACCCGCATAAAACTTAACAATATGATAAAATAAAAGATAAAATCAATAAATGACAACGTGTATAGATAAAATAGATAAAATAAAAGTCAATAAATAAATAAATAATAATATGTAAATAAATACAATGGACAAAACACAACAAACATAAGAAGGTGACAGCAAAATAAAGGGGAATAAAAGATAAAGATAAAATTTATAATATAGAATATAAAATATATATAGAATAAAATGAAATATTATAAAATAAAAGGAGGGGGGTCGACCGGCAGGTCGCATCTTTGTAGTGGCGGGGAGGGGATTATTGCTCCACCTCGCCCCCCGCGACCTGCCCACCCCGGGGGCGCCTTAACGGCCAGCCCCCCTTGGCGGCGGTGGAAGTACTAAGTAGTCCCACCGCCGCCATTACGTCTGCGGCCCCTTACAGGGGGCCGTCGGCCTCGTCGGGGTCGCCCCGCCGATGCTAGCCTCCTGGCGGAGAGGGCATCAGCTTCCCTCTCCCTCTCCGCTGCCTCCTTCTGTGTTATCACAATCTCGCAGAAGGGGGCACACGCTGCTCTTGACCTCTTGCTGCCGATCATGTGGTCGACCACGACCGGCAACGAGAGGTCCATCCCAATAACGCCCCTTAGGTCTCTGAGCGGTGCCGACCACGCTGGACATTCTTCCAGCGTATGCCGCGCAGAGTCCTGGGCCTCCTCGCAGTGGTGACACTGCGATCCTCCCAGTGCCAGTTACGAACACACAGTTTGAGGAAACGGCGGTATGCAGGTAATTTAACTTATGCGCATCCATTGCTGCAACTTGTGCTGTATAATTTAGAATTTTTGTTAACGCGCCATCCGATTTTTATACATGTGCAAATACTCGTACACGCTGCATTGTATTTTTTTCCGCACGAGACAAGGAGGGACAGAGGCAAGTTTCGGCTCGCGTCTGTCCCCTCCCCCGTCCCACCCCCCTGATCGACCCGCATAAAACCTAAAAATATGATAAAATAAAAGATAAAATCAATAAATGACAACGTGTATAGATAAAATAGATAAAATAAAAGTCAATAAATAAATAAATAATAATATGTAAATAAATACAATGGACAAAACACAACAAACATAAGAAGGTGACAGCAAAATAAAGAGGAATAAAAGATAAAGATAAAATTTATAATAAAGAATATAAAATATATATAGAATAAAATGAAATATTATAAAATAAAAGGAGGGGGGTCGACCGGCAGGTCGCATCTTTGTAGTGGCGGGGAGGGGATTATTGCTCCACCTCGCCCCCCGCGACCTGCCCACCCCGGGGGCGCCTTAACGGCCAGCCCCCCTTGGCGGCGGTGGAAGTACTAAGTAGTCCCACCGCCGCCATTACGTCTGCGGCCCCTTACAGGGGGCCGTCGGCCTCGTGGGGGTTGCCCCTATCGATGGTAGCCTCCTGGCGGAGAGGGGGTCGGCTTCCCTCTCCCTCCCGCTGCCTCCTTCTGCGTTATCACAATATCGCAGAAGGAGGCAAACGCTGCTCTTGACCTCTTGCTGCCGATCATGTGGTCGACCACGACCGGCAACGAGAGGTCCATCCCAATAACGCCCCTTAGGTCTCTGAGCGGCGCCGACCACGCTGGACATTCTTCCAGCGTATGCCGAGCAGAGTCCTGGGCCTCCTCGCAGTGGTGACACTGCGATCCTCCCAGTGCCAGTTACGAACACACAGTTTGAGGAAACGGCGGTATGCAGGTAATTTAACTTATGCGCATCCATTGATGCAACTTGTGCTGTATAATTTAGAATTTTTGTTACCGAGCCATCCGATTTTTATACATGTGCAAATACTCGTACACGCTGCATTGTATTTTTTTCCGCACGAGTCATCGAGGGGACAGAGGCTAGTTCTGGCTCGCGTCTGTCCCCTCCCCCCGTCCCACCCCCTGATCGACCCGCATAAAACCTAAAAATATGATAAAATAAAAGATAAAATCAATAAATGACAACGTGTATAGATAAAATAGATAAAATAAAAGTCAATAAATAAATAAATAATAATATGTAAATAAATACAATGGACAAAACACAACAAACATAAGAAGGTGACAGCAAAATAAAGAGGAATAAAAGATAAAGATAAAATTTATAATATAGAATATAAAATATATATAGAATAAAATGAAATATTATAAAATAAAAGGAGGGGGGTCGACCGGCAGGTCGCATCTTTGTAGTGGCGGGGAGGGGATTATTGCTCCACCTCGCCCCCCGCGACCTGCCCACCCCGGGGGCGCCTTAACGGCCAGCCCCCCTTGGCGGCGGTGGAAGTACTAAGTAGTCCCACCGCCGCCATTACGTCTGCGGCCCCTTACAGGGGGCCGTCGGCCTCGTGGGGGTTGCCCCTATCGATGCTAGCCTCCTGGCGGAGAGGGGGTCGGCTTCCCTCTCCCTC
Organism: Lasioglossum baleicum; assembly: GCF_051020765.1. Lineage (NCBI taxonomy): Eukaryota > Metazoa > Arthropoda > Insecta > Hymenoptera > Halictidae > Lasioglossum > Lasioglossum baleicum. The sequence goes on from NW_027469132.1 coordinate 366,944, forward strand.
CCGCTGCCTCCTTCTGCGTTATCACAATATCGCAGAAGGAGGCAAACGCTGCTCTTGACCTCTTGCTGCCGATCATGTGGTCGACCACGACCGGCAACGAGAGGTCCATCCCAATAACGCCCCTCAGGTCTCTGAGCGGCGCCGACCACGCTGGACATTCTTCCAGCGTATGCCGAGCAGAGTCCTGGGCCTCCTCGCAGTGGTGACACTGCGATCCTCCCAGTGCCAGTTACGAACACACAGTTTGAGGAAACGGCGGTATGCAGGTAATTTAACTTATGCGCATCCATTGATGCAACTTGTGCTGTATAATTTAGAATTTTTGTTACCGAGCCATCCGATTTTTATACATGTGCAAATACTCGTACACGCTGCATTGTATTTTTTTCCGCACGAGACAAGGAGGGACAGAGGCAAGTTTCGGCTCGCGTCTGTCCCCTCCCCCGTCCCACCCCCCTGATCGACCCGCATAAAACCTAAAAATATGATAAAATAAAAGATAAAATCAATAAATGACAACGTGTATAGATAAAATAGATAAAATAAAAGTCAATAAATAAATAAATAATAATATGTAAATAAATACAATGGACAAAACACAACAAACATAAGAAGGTGACAGCAAAATAAAGAGGAATAAAAGATAAAGATAAAATTTATAATATAGAATATAAAATATATATAGAATAAAATGAAATATTATAAAATAAAAGGAGGGGGGTCGACCGGCAGGTCGCATCTTTGTAGTGGCGGGGAGGGGATTATTGCTCCACCTCGCCCCCCGCGACCTGCCCACCCCGGGGGCGCCTTAACGGCCAGCCCCCCTTGGCGGCGGTGGAAGTACTAAGTAGTCCCACCGCCGCCATTACGTCTGCGGCCCCTTACAGGGGGCCGTCGGCCTCGTGGGGGTTGCCCCTATCGATGCTAGCCTCCTGGCGGAGAGGGGGTCGGCTTCCCTCTCCCTCCCGCTGCCTCCTTCTGCGTTATCACAATATCGCAGAAGGAGGCAAACGCTGCTCTTGACCTCTTGCTGCCGATCATGTGGTCGACCACGACCGGCAACGAGAGGTCCATCCCAATAACGCCCCTCAGGTCTCTGAGCGGCGCCGACCACGCTGGACATTCTTCCAGCGTATGCCGAGCAGAGTCCTGGGCCTCCTCGCAGTGGTGACACTGCGATCCTCCCAGTGCCAGTTACGAACACACAGTTTGAGGAAACGGCGGTATGCAGGTAATTTAACTTATGCGCATCCATTGATGCAACTTGTGCTGTATAATTTAGAATTTTTGTTACCGAGCCATCCGATTTTTATACATGTGCAAATACTCGTACACGCTGCATTGTATTTTTTTCCGCACGAGACAAGGAGGGACAGAGGCAAGTTTCGGCTCGCGTCTGTCCCCTCCCCCGTCCCACCCCCCTGATCGACCCGCATAAAACCTAAAAATATGATAAAATAAAAGATAAAATCAATAAATGACAACGTGTATAGATAAAATAGATAAAATAAAAGTCAATAAATAAATAAATAATAATATGTAAATAAATACAATGGACAAAACACAACAAACATAAGAAGGTGACAGCAAAATAAAGAGGAATAAAAGATAAAGATAAAATTTATAATATAGAATATAAAATATATATAGAATAAAATGAAATATTATAAAATAAAAGGAGGGGGGTCGACCGGCAGGTCGCATCTTTGTAGTGGCGGGGAGGGGATTATTGCTCCACCTCGCCCCCCGCGACCTGCCCACCCCGGGGGCGCCTTAACGGCCAGCCCCCCTTGGCGGCGGTGGAAGTACTAAGTAGTCCCACCGCCGCCATTACGTCTGCGGCCCCTTACAGGGGGCCGTCGGCCTCGTGGGGGTTGCCCCTATCGATGCTAGCCTCCTGGCGGAGAGGGGGTCGGCTTCCCTCTCCCTCCCGCTGCCTCCTTCTGCGTTATCACAATATCGCAGAAGGAGGCAAACGCTGCTCTTGACCTCTTGCTGCCGATCATGTGGTCGACCACGACCGGCAACGAGAGGTCCATCCCAATAACGCCCCTTAGGTCTCTGAGCGGCGCCGACCACGCTGGACATTCTTCCAGCGTATGCCGAGCAGAGTCCTGGGCCTCCTCGCAGTGGTGACACTGCGATCCTCCCAGTGCCAGTTACGAACACACAGTTTGAGGAAACGGCGGTATGCAGGTAATTTAACTTATGCGCATCCATTGATGCAACTTGTGCTGTATAATTTAGAATTTTTGTTACCGAGCCATCCGATTTTTATACATGTGCAAATACTCGTACACGCTGCATTGTATTTTTTTCCGCACGAGTCATCGAGGGGACAGAGGCTAGTTCTGGCTCGCGTCTGTCCCCTCCCCCCGTCCCACCCCCTGATCGACCCGCATAAAACCTAAAAATATGATAAAATAAAAGATAAAATCAATAAATGACAACGTGTATAGATAAAATAGATAAAATAAAAGTCAATAAATAAATAAATAATAATATGTAAATAAATACAATGGACAAAACACAACAAACATAAGAAGGTGACAGCAAAATAAAGAGGAATAAAAGATAAAGATAAAATTTATAATATAGAATATAAAATATATATAGAATAAAATGAAATATTATAAAATAAAAGGAGGGGGGTCGACCGGCAGGTCGCATCTTTGTAGTGGCGGGGAGGGGATTATTGCTCCACCTCGCCCCCCGCGACCTGCCCACCCCGGGGGCGCCTTAACGGCCAGCCCCCCTTGGCGGCGGTGGAAGTACTAAGTAGTCCCACCGCCGCCATTACGTCTGCGGCCCCTTACAGGGGGCCGTCGGCCTCGTGGGGGTTGCCCCTATCGATGCTAGCCTCCTGGCGGAGAGGGGGTCGGCTTCCCTCTCCCTCCCGCTGCCTCCTTCTGCGTTATCACAATATCGCAGAAGGAGGCAAACGCTGCTCTTGACCTCTTGCTGCCGATCATGTGGTCGACCACGACCGGCAACGAGAGGTCCATCCCAATAACGCCCCTCAGGTCTCTGAGCGGCGCCGACCACGCTGGACATTCTTCCAGCGTATGCCGAGCAGAGTCCTGGGCCTCCTCGCAGTGGTGACACTGCGATCCTCCCAGTGCCAGTTACGAACACACAGTTTGAGGAAACGGCGGTATGCAGGTAATTTAACTTATGCGCATCCATTGATGCAACTTGTGCTGTATAATTTAGAATTTTTGTTACCGAGCCATCCGATTTTTATACATGTGCAAATACTCGTACACGCTGCATTGTATTTTTTTCCGCACGAGACAAGGAGGGACAGAGGCAAGTTTCGGCTCGCGTCTGTCCCCTCCCCCGTCCCACCCCCCTGATCGACCCGCATAAAACCTAAAAATATGATAAAATAAAAGATAAAATCAATAAATGACAACGTGTATAGATAAAATAGATAAAATAAAAGTCAATAAATAAATAAATAATAATATGTAAATAAATACAATGGACAAAACACAACAAACATAAGAAGGTGACAGCAAAATAAAGAGGAATAAAAGATAAAGATAAAATTTATAATATAGAATATAAAATATATATAGAATAAAATGAAATATTATAAAATAAAAGGAGGGGGGTCGACCGGCAGGTCGCATCTTTGTAGTGGCGGGGAGGGGATTATTGCTCCACCTCGCCCCCCGCGACCTGCCCACCCCGGGGGCGCCTTAACGGCCAGCCCCCCTTGGCGGCGGTGGAAGTACTAAGTAGTCCCACCGCCGCCATTACGTCTGCGGCCCCTTACAGGGGGCCGTCGGCCTCGTGGGGGTTGCCCCTATCGATGCTAGCCTCCTGGCGGAGAGGGGGTCGGCTTCCCTCTCCCTCCCGCTGCCTCCTTCTGCGTTATCACAATATCGCAGAAGGAGGCAAACGCTGCTCTTGACCTCTTGCTGCCGATCATGTGGTCGACCACGACCGGCAACGAGAGGTCCATCCCAATAACGCCCCTTAGGTCTCTGAGCGGCGCCGACCACGCTGGACATTCTTCCAGCGTATGCCGAGCAGAGTCCTGGGCCTCCTCGCAGTGGTGACACTGCGATCCTCCCAGTGCCAGTTACGAACACACAGTTTGAGGAAACGGCGGTATGCAGGTAATTTAACTTATGCGCATCCATTGATGCAACTTGTGCTGTATAATTTAGAATTTTTGTTACCGAGCCATCCGATTTTTATACATGTGCAAATACTCGTACACGCTGCATTGTATTTTTTTCCGCACGAGTCATCGAGGGGACAGAGGCTAGTTCTGGCTCGCGTCTGTCCCCTCCCCCCGTCCCACCCCCTGATCGACCCGCATAAAACCTAAAAATATGATAAAATAAAAGATAAAATCAATAAATGACAACGTGTATAGATAAAATAGATAAAATAAAAGTCAATAAATAAATAAATAATAATATGTAAATAAATACAATGGACAAAACACAACAAACATAAGAAGGTGACAGCAAAATAAAGAGGAATAAAAGATAAAGATAAAATTTATAATATAGAATATAAAATATATATAGAATAAAATGAAATATTATAAAATAAAAGGAGGGGGGTCGACCGGCAGGTCGCATCTTTGTAGTGGCGGGGAGGGGATTATTGCTCCACCTCGCCCCCCGCGACCTGCCCACCCCGGGGGCGCCTTAACGGCCAGCCCCCCTTGGCGGCGGTGGAAGTACTAAGTAGTCCCACCGCCGCCATTACGTCTGCGGCCCCTTACAGGGGTCCGTCGGCCTCGTGGGGGTTGCCCCTATCGATGCTAGCCTCCTGGCGGAGAGGGGGTCGGCTTCCCTCTCCCTCCCGCTGCCTCCTTCTGCGTTATCACAATATCGCAGAAGGAGGCAAACGCTGCTCTTGACCTCTTGCTGCCGATCATGTGGTCGACCACGACCGGCAACGAGAGGTCCATCCCAATAACGCCCCTCAGGTCTCTGAGCGGCGCCGACCACGCTGGACATTCTTCCAGCGTATGCCGAGCAGAGTCCTGGGCCTCCTCGCAGTGGTGACACTGCGATCCTCCCAGTGCCAGTTACGAACACACAGTTTGAGGAAACGGCGGTATGCAGGTAATTTAACTTATGCGCATCCATTGATGCAACTTGTGCTGTATAATTTAGAATTTTTGTTACCGAGCCATCCGATTTTTATACATGTGCAAATACTCGTACACGCTGCATTGTATTTTTTTCCGCACGAGTCATCGAGGGGACAGAGGCTAGTTCTGGCTCGCGTCTGTCCCCTCCCCCCGTCCCACCCCCTGATCGACCCGCATAAAACTTAAAAATATGATAAAATAAAAGATAAAATCAATAAATGACAACGTGTATAGATAAAATAGATAAAATAAAAGTAAATAAATAAATAAATAATAATATGTACATAAATACAATGGAAGAAACACAACAAACATAAGAAGGGGGGCAAAATAAAGGGGAATAAAAGATAAAGATAAAATTTATAATATAGAATATAAAATATATATAGAATAAAATGAAATATTATAAAATAAAAGGAGGGGGGTCGACCGGCAGGTCGCATCTTTGTAGAGGGGGGGAAGGGGATTATTGCTCCACCTCACCACCCGCGACCTGCCCACCCCGGGGGCGCCTTAACGGCCAGCCCCCCTTGGCGGCGGTGGAAGTAATAAGTTGTCCCACCGCCGCCATTACGTCTGCTGCCCCTTACAGGGGGCCGTCGGCCTCGTGGGGGTTGCCCCTACCGATGCTAGCCTCCTGGCGGAGAGGGGGTCGGCTTCCCTCTCCCTCTCCGCTGCCTCCTTCTGCGTTATCACAATATCGCAGAAGGAGGCAAACGCTGCTCTTGACCTCTCGCTGCCGATCATGTGATCGACCACGACAGGCAACGAGAGGTCTATCCCAATAACGCCCCTTAGGTCTCTGAGCGGTGCCGACCACGCTGGACATTCTTCCAGCGTATGTCGCGCAGAGTCCTGGGCCTCCTCGCAGTGGTGACACTGCGATCCTCCCAGTGCCAGTTACGAACACACAGTTTGAGGAAACGGCGGTATGCAGGTAATTTAACTTATGCGCATCCATTGCTGCAACTTGTGCTGTATAATTTTGAATTTTTGTTAACGCGCCATCCGATTTTTATACATGTGCAAATACTCGTACACGCTGCATTGTATTTTTTTCCGCACGAGTCATGGAGGGGACAGAGGCTAGTTCTGGCTCGCGTCTGTCCCCTCCCCCCGTCCCACCCCCTGATCGACCCGCATAAAACTTAAAAATATGATAAAATAAAAGATAAAATCAATAAATGACAACGTGTATAGATAAAATAGATAAAATAAAAGTCAATAAATAAATAAATAATAATATGTAAATAAATACATTGGACAAAACACAACAAACATAAGAAGGTGAGAGCAAAATAAAGGGGAATAAAAGATTAAGATAAAATTTATAATATAGAATATAAAATATATATAGAATAAAATGAAATATTATAAAATAAAAGGAGGGGGGTCGACCGGCACGTCACATCTTTGTAGAGGCGGGGAGTGGATTATTGCTCCACCTCGCCCCCGCGACCTGCCCACCCCGGGGGCGCCTTAACGGCCAGCCCCCCTTGGCGGCGGTGGAAGTACTAAGTAGTCCCACCGCCGCCATTACGTCTGCGGCCCCTTACAGGGGGCCGTCGGCCTCGTCGTGGTTGCCCCGCCGATGCTAGCCTCCTGGCGGAGAGGGGATCAGCTTCCCTCTCCCTCTCCGCTGCCTCCTTCTGTGTTATCACAATCTCGCAGAAGGGGGCACACGCTGCTCTTGATCTCTTGCTGCCGATCATGTGGTCGACCACGACCGGCAACGAGAGGTCCATCCCAATAACGCCCCTTAGGTCTCTGCGCGGCGCCGACCACGCTGGACATTCTTCCAGCGTATGCCGCGCAGAGTCCTGGGCCTCCTCGCAGTGGTGACACTGCGATCCTCCCAGTGCCAGTTACGAACACACAGTTTGAGGAAACGGCGGTATGCAGGTAATTTAACTTATGCGCATCCGTTGCTGCAACTTGTGCTGTATAATTTAGAATTTTTGTTACCGCGCCATCCGATTTTTATACATGTGCAAATACTCGTACACGCTGCATTGTATTTTTTTCCGCACGCGACAAGGAGGGGACAGAGGCGAGTTCCGACTCGTGTCTGTCCCCTCCCCCCGTGCCACCCCCCTGGTCGACCCGCATAAAACTTAAAAATATGATAAAATAAAAGATAAAATCAATAAATGACAACGTGTATAGATAAAATAGATAAAATAAAAGTAAATAAATAAATAAATAATAATATGTAAATAAATACAATGGACAAAACACAACAAACATAAGAAGGTGACAGCAAAATAAAGGGGAATAAAAGATAAAGATAAAATTTATAATATAGAATATAAAATATATATAGAATAAAATGAAATATTATAAAATAAAAGGAGGGGGGTCGACCGGCAGGTCGCATCTTTGTAGTGGCGGGGAGGGGATTATTGCTCCACCTCGCCCCCCGCGACCTGCCCACCCCGGGGGCGCCTTAACGGCCAGCCCCCCTTGGCGGCGGTGGAAGTACTAAGTAGTCCCACCGCCGCCATTACGTCTGCGGCCCCTTACAGGGGGCCGTCGGCCTCGTGGGGGTTGCCCCTATCGATGCTAGCCTCCTGGCGGAGAGGGGGTCGGCTTCCCTCTCCCTCTCCGCTGCCTCCTTCTGCGTTATCACAATATCGCAGAAGGAGGCAAACGCTGCTCTTGACCTCTTGCTGCCGATCATGTGGTCGACCACGACCGGCAACGAGAGGTCCATCCCAATAACGCCCCTTAGGTCTCTGAGCGGCGCCGACCACGCTGGACATTCTTCCAGCGTATGCCGCGCAGAGTCCAGGGCCTCCTCGGAGTGGTGACACTGCGATCCTCCCAGTGCCAGTTAGGAACACACAGTTTGAGGAAACGGCGGTATGCAGGTAATTTAACTTATGCGCATCCATTGCTGCAACTTGTGCTGTATAATTTAGAATTTTTGTTAACGCGCCATCCGATTTTTATACATGTGCAAATACTCGTACACGCTGCATTGTATTTTTTTCCGCACGAGTCATGGAGGGGACAGAGGCTAGTTCTGGCTCGCGTCTGTCCCCTCCCCCCGTCCCACCCCCTGATCGACCCGCATAAAACTTAAAAATATGATAAAATAAAAGATAAAATCAATAAATGACAACGTGTATAGATAAAATAGATAAAATAAAAGTCAATAAATAAATAAATAATAATATGTAAATAAATACAATGGACAAAACACAACAAACATAAGAAGGTGACAGCAAAATAAAGGGGAATAAAAGATAAAGATAAAATTTATAATATAGAATATAAAATATATATAGAATAAAATGAAATATTATAAAATAAAAGGAGGGGGGTCGACCGGCAGGTCGCATCTTTGTAGAGGCGGGGAGTGGATTATTGCACCACCTCGCCCCCCGCGACCTGCCCATCCCGGGGGCGCCTTAACGGCCAGCCCCCCTTGGCGGCGGTGGAAGTACTAAGTAGTCCCACCGCCGCCATTACGTCTGCGGCCCTTTACAGGGGGCCGTCGGCCTCGTCGGGGTTGCCCCGCCGATGCTAGCCTCCTGGCGGAGAGGGGATCAGCTTCCCTCTCCCTCTCCGCTGCCTCCTTCTGTGTTATCACAATCTCGCAGAAGGGGGCACACGCTGCTCTTGACCTCTTGCTGCCGATCATGTGGTCGACCACGACCGGCAACGAGAGGTCCATCCCAATAACGCCCCTTAGGTCTCTGAGCGGCGCCGACCACGCTGGACATTCTTCCAGCGTATGCCGCGCAGAGTCCTGGGCCTCCTCGCAGTGGTGACACTGCGATCCTCCCAGTGCCAGTTACGAACACACAGTTTGAGGAAACGGCGGTATGCAGGTAATTTAACTTATGCGCATCCATTGCTGCAACTTGTGCTGTATAATTTAGAATTTTTGTTACCGCGCCATCCGATTTTTATACATGTGCAAATACTCGTACACGCTGCATTGTATTTTTTTCCGCACGAGACAAGGAGGGACAGAGGCAAGTTCCGGCTCGCGTCTGTCCCCTCCCCCGTCCCACCCCCCTGGTCGACCCGCATAAAACTTAAAAATATGATAAAATAAAAGATAAAATCAATAAATGACAACGTGTATAGATAAAATAGATAAAATAAAAGTCAATAAATAAATAAATAATAATATGTAAATAAATACAATGGACAAAACACAACAAACATAAGAAGGTGACAGCAAAATAAAGGGGAATAAAAGATAAAGATAAAATTTATAATATAGAATATAAAATATATATAGAATAAAATGAAATATTATAAAATAAAAGGAGGGGGGTCGACCGGCAGGTCGCATCTTTGTAGAGGCGGGGAGTGGATTATTGCACCACCTCGCCCCCCGCGACCTGCCCATCCCGGGGGCGCCTTAACGGCCAGCCCCCCTTGGCGGCGGTGGAAGTACTAAGTAGTCCCACCGCCGCCATTACGTCTGCGGCCCTTTACAGGGGGCCGTCGGCCTCGTCGGGGTTGCCCCGCCGATGCTAGCCTCCTGGCGGAGAGGGGATCAGCTTCCCTCTCCCTCTCCGCTGCCTCCTTCTGTGTTATCACAATCTCGCAGAAGGGGGCACACGCTGCTCTTGACCTCTTGCTGCCGATCATGTGGTCGACCACGACCGGCAACGAGAGGTCCATCCCAATAACGCCCCTTAGGTCTCTGAGCGGCGCCGACCACGCTGGACATTCTTCCAGCGTATGCCGCGCAGAGTCCTGGGCCTCCTCGCAGTGGTGACACTGCGATCCTCCCAGTGCCAGTTACGAACACACAGTTTGAGGAAACGGCGGTATGCAGGTAATTTAACTTATGCGCATCCATTGCTGCAACTTGTGCTGTATAATTTAGAATTTTTGTTACCGCGCCATCCGATTTTTATACATGTGCAAATACTCGTACACGCTGCATTGTATTTTTTTCCGCACGAGACAAGGAGGGACAGAGGCAAGTTCCGGCTCGCGTCTGTCCCCTCCCCCGTCCCACCCCCCTGATCGACCCGCATAAAACTTAAAAATATGATAAAATAAAAGATAAAATCAATAAATGACAACGTGTATAGATAAAATAGATAAAATAAAAGTCAATAAATAAATAAATAATAATATGTAAATAAATACAATGGACAAAACACAACAAACATAAGATGGTGACAGCAAAATAAAGAGGAATAAAAGATAAAGATAAAATTTATAATATAGAATATAAAATATATATAGAATAAAATGAAATATTATAAAATAAAAGGAGGGGGGTCGACCGGCAGGTCGCATCTTTGTAGTGGCGGGGAGGGGATTATTGCTCCACCTCGCCCCCCGCGACCTGCCCACCCCGGGGGCGCCTTAACGGCCAGCCCCCCTTGGCGGCGGTGGAAGTACTAAGTAGTCCCACCGCCGCCATTACGTCTGCGGCCCCTTACAGGGGGCCGTCGGCCTCGTCGGGGTTGCCCCGCCGATGCTAGCCTCCTGGCGGAGAGGGGATCAGCTTCCCTCTCCCTCTCCGCTGCCTCCTTCTGTGTTATCACAATCTCGCAGAAGGGGGCATACGCTGCTCTTGACCTCTTGCTACCGATCATGTGGTCGACCACGACCGGCAACGAGAGGTCCATCCCAATAACGCCCCTTAGGTCTCTGAGCGGCGCCGACCACGCTGGACATTCTTCCAGCGTATGCCGCGCAGAGTCCAGGGCCTCCTCGGAGTGGTGACACTGCGATCCTCCCAGTGCCAGTTAGGAACACACAGTTTGAGGAAACGGCGGTATGCAGGTAATTTAACTTATGCGCATCCATTGCTGCAACTTGTGCTGTATAATTTAGAATTTTTGTTAACGCGCCATCCGATTTTTATACATGTGCAAATACTCGTACACGCTGCATTGTATTTTTTTCCGCACGAGTCATGGAGGGGACAGAGGCTAGTTCTGGCTCGCGTCTGTCCCCTCCCCCCGTCCCACCCCCTGATCGACCCGCATAAAACTTAAAAATATGATAAAATAAAAGATAAAATCAATAAATGACAACGTGTATAGATAAAATAGATAAAATAAAAGTCAATAAATAAATAAATAATAATATGTAAATAAATACAATGGACAAAACACAACAAACATAAGAAGGTGACAGCAAAATAAAGGGGAATATAAGATAAAGATAAAATTTATAATATAGAATATAAAATATATATAGAATAAAATGAAATATTATAAAATAAAAGGAGGGGGGTCGACCGGCAGGTCGCATCTTTGTAGTGGCGGGGAGGGGATTATTGCTCCACCTCGCCCCCCGCGACCTGCCCACCCCGGGGGCGCCTTAACGGCCAGCCCCCCTTGGCGGCGGTGGAAGTACTAAGTAGTCCCACCGCCGCCATTACGTCTGCGGCCCCTTACAGGGGGCCGTCGGCCTCGTGGGGGTTGCCCCTATCGATGCTAGCCTCCTGGCGGAGAGGGGGTCGGCTTCCCTCTCCCTCCCGCTGCCTCCTTCTGCGTTATCACAATATCGCAGAAGGAGGCAAACGCTGCTCTTGACCTCTTGCTGCCGATCATGTGGTCGACCACGACCGGCAACGAGAGGTCCATCCCAATAACGCCCCTTAGGTCTCTGAGCGGCGCCGACCACGCTGGACATTCTTCCAGCGTATGCCGAGCAGAGTCCTGGGCCTCCTCGCAGTGGTGACACTGCGATCCTCCCAGTGCCAGTTACGAACACACAGTTTGGGGAAACGGCGGTATGCAGGTAATTTAACTTATGCGCATCCATTGATGCAACTTGTGCTGTATAATTTAGAATTTTTGTTACCGAGCCATCCGATTTTTATACATGTGCAAATACTCGTACACGCTGCATTGTATTTTTTTCCGCACGAGTCATCGAGGGGACAGAGGCTAGTTCTGGCTCGCGTCTGTCCCCTCCCCCCGTCCCACCCCCTGATCGACCCGCATAAAACCTAAAAATATGATAAAATAAAAGATAAAATCAATAAATGACAACGTGTATAGATAAAATAGATAAAATAAAAGTCAATAAATAAATAAATAATAATATGTAAATAAATACAATGGACAAAACACAACAAACATAAGAAGGTGACAGCAAAATAAAGGGGAATATAAGATAAAGATAAAATTTATAATATAGAATATAAAATATATATAGAATAAAATGAAATATTATAAAATAAAAGGAGGGGGGTCGACCGGCAGGTCGCATCTTTGTAGTGGCGGGGAGGGGATTATTGCTCCACCTCGCCCCCCGCGACCTGCCCACCCCGGGGGCGCCTTAACGGCCAGCCCCCCTTGGCGGCGGTGGAAGTACTAAGTAGTCCCACCGCCGCCATTACGTCTGCGGCCCCTTACAGGGGGCCGTCGGCCTCGTGGGGGTTGCCCCTATCGATGCTAGCCTCCTGGCGGAGAGGGGGTCGGCTTCCCTCTCCCTCCCGCTGCCTCCTTCTGCGTTATCACAATATCGCAGAAGGAGGCAAACGCTGCTCTTGACCTCTTGCTGCCGATCATGTGGTCGACCACGACCGGCAACGAGAGGTCCATCCCAATAACGCCCCTTAGGTCTCTGAGCGGCGCCGACCACGCTGGACATTCTTCCAGCGTATGCCGAGCAGAGTCCTGGGCCTCCTCGCAGTGGTGACACTGCGATCCTCCCAGTGCCAGTTACGAACACACAGTTTGGGGAAACGGCGGTATGCAGGTAATTTAACTTATGCGCATCCATTGATGCAACTTGTGCTGTATAATTTAGAATTTTTGTTACCGAGCCATCCGATTTTTATACATGTGCAAATACTCGTACACGCTGCATTGTATTTTTTTCCGCACGAGTCATCGAGGGGACAGAGGCTAGTTCTGGCTCGCGTCTGTCCCCTCCCCCCGTCCCACCCCCTGATCGACCCGCATAAAACCTAAAAATATGATAAAATAAAAGATAAAATCAATAAATGACAACGTGTATAGATAAAATAGATAAAATAAAAGTCAATAAATAAATAAATAATAATATGTAAATAAATACAATGGACAAAACACAACAAACATAAGAAGGTGACAGCAAAATAAAGAGGAATAAAAGATAAAGATAAAATTTATAATATAGAATATAAAATATATATAGAATAAAATGAAATATTATAAAATAAAAGGAGGGGGGTCGACCGGCAGGTCGCATCTTTGTAGTGGCGGGGAGGGGATTATTGCTCCACCTCGCCCCCCGCGACCTGCCCACCCCGGGGGCGCCTTAACGGCCAGCCCCCCTTGGCGGCGGTGGAAGTACTAAGTAGTCCCACCGCCGCCATTACGTCTGCGGCCCCTTACAGGGGTCCGTCGGCCTCGTGGGGGTTGCCCCTATCGATGCTAGCCTCCTGGCGGAGAGGGGGTCGGCTTCCCTCTCCCTCCCGCTGCCTCCTTCTGCGTTATCACAATATCGCAGAAGGAGGCAAACGCTGCTCTTGACCTCTTGCTGCCGATCATGTGGTCGACCACGACCGGCAACGAGAGGTCCATCCCAATAACGCCCCTCAGGTCTCTGAGCGGCGCCGACCACGCTGGACATTCTTCCAGCGTATGCCGAGCAGAGTCCTGGGCCTCCTCGCAGTGGTGACACTGCGATCCTCCCAGTGCCAGTTACGAACACACAGTTTGAGGAAACGGCGGTATGCAGGTAATTTAACTTATGCGCATCCATTGATGCAACTTGTGCTGTATAATTTAGAATTTTTGTTACCGAGCCATCCGATTTTTATACATGTGCAAATACTCGTACACGCTGCATTGTATTTTTTTCCGCACGAGTCATCGAGGGGACAGAGGCTAGTTCTGGCTCGCGTCTGTCCCCTCCCCCCGTCCCACCCCCTGATCGACCCGCATAAAACTTAAAAATATGATAAAATAAAAGATAAAATCAATAAATGACAACGTGTATAGATAAAATAGATAAAATAAAAGTAAATAAATAAATAAATAATAATATGTACATAAATACAATGGAAGAAACACAACAAACATAAGAAGGGGGGCAAAATAAAGGGGAATAAAAGATAAAGATAAAATTTATAATATAGAATATAAAATATATATAGAATAAAATGAAATATTATAAAATAAAAGGAGGGGGGTCGACCGGCAGGTCGCATCTTTGTAGAGGGGGGGAAGGGGATTATTGCTCCACCTCACCACCCGCGACCTGCCCACCCCGGGGGCGCCTTAACGGCCAGCCCCCCTTGGCGGCGGTGGAAGTAATAAGTTGTCCCACCGCCGCCATTACGTCTGCTGCCCCTTACAGGGGGCCGTCGGCCTCGTGGGGGTTGCCCCTACCGATGCTAGCCTCCTGGCGGAGAGGGGGTCGGCTTCCCTCTCCCTCTCCGCTGCCTCCTTCTGCGTTATCACAATATCGCAGAAGGAGGCAAACGCTGCTCTTGACCTCTCGCTGCCGATCATGTGATCGACCACGACAGGCAACGAGAGGTCTATCCCAATAACGCCCCTTAGGTCTCTGAGCGGTGCCGACCACGCTGGACATTCTTCCAGCGTATGTCGCGCAGAGTCCTGGGCCTCCTCGCAGTGGTGACACTGCGATCCTCCCAGTGCCAGTTACGAACACACAGTTTGAGGAAACGGCGGTATGCAGGTAATTTAACTTATGCGCATCCATTGCTGCAACTTGTGCTGTATAATTTTGAATTTTTGTTAACGCGCCATCCGATTTTTATACATGTGCAAATACTCGTACACGCTGCATTGTATTTTTTTCCGCACGAGTCATGGAGGGGACAGAGGCTAGTTCTGGCTCGCGTCTGTCCCCTCCCCCCGTCCCACCCCCTGATCGACCCGCATAAAACTTAAAAATATGATAAAATAAAAGATAAAATCAATAAATGACAACGTGTATAGATAAAATAGATAAAATAAAAGTCAATAAATAAATAAATAATAATATGTAAATAAATACATTGGACAAAACACAACAAACATAAGAAGGTGAGAGCAAAATAAAGGGGAATAAAAGATTAAGATAAAATTTATAATATAGAATATAAAATATATATAGAATAAAATGAAATATTATAAAATAAAAGGAGGGGGGTCGACCGGCACGTCACATCTTTGTAGAGGCGGGGAGTGGATTATTGCTCCACCTCGCCCCCGCGACCTGCCCACCCCGGGGGCGCCTTAACGGCCAGCCCCCCTTGGCGGCGGTGGAAGTACTAAGTAGTCCCACCGCCGCCATTACGTCTGCGGCCCCTTACAGGGGGCCGTCGGCCTCGTCGTGGTTGCCCCGCCGATGCTAGCCTCCTGGCGGAGAGGGGATCAGCTTCCCTCTCCCTCTCCGCTGCCTCCTTCTGTGTTATCACAATCTCGCAGAAGGGGGCACACGCTGCTCTTGATCTCTTGCTGCCGATCATGTGGTCGACCACGACCGGCAACGAGAGGTCCATCCCAATAACGCCCCTTAGGTCTCTGCGCGGCGCCGACCACGCTGGACATTCTTCCAGCGTATGCCGCGCAGAGTCCTGGGCCTCCTCGCAGTGGTGACACTGCGATCCTCCCAGTGCCAGTTACGAACACACAGTTTGAGGAAACGGCGGTATGCAGGTAATTTAACTTATGCGCATCCGTTGCTGCAACTTGTGCTGTATAATTTAGAATTTTTGTTACCGCGCCATCCGATTTTTATACATGTGCAAATACTCGTACACGCTGCATTGTATTTTTTTCCGCACGCGACAAGGAGGGGACAGAGGCGAGTTCCGACTCGTGTCTGTCCCCTCCCCCCGTGCCACCCCCCTGGTCGACCCGCATAAAACTTAAAAATATGATAAAATAAAAGATAAAATCAATAAATGACAACGTGTATAGATAAAATAGATAAAATAAAAGTAAATAAATAAATAAATAATAATATGTAAATAAATACAATGGACAAAACACAACAAACATAAGAAGGTGACAGCAAAATAAAGGGGAATAAAAGATAAAGATAAAATTTATAATATAGAATATAAAATATATATAGAATAAAATGAAATATTATAAAATAAAAGGAGGGGGGTCGACCGGCAGGTCGCATCTTTGTAGTGGCGGGGAGGGGATTATTGCTCCACCTCGCCCCCCGCGACCTGCCCACCCCGGGGGCGCCTTAACGGCCAGCCCCCCTTGGCGGCGGTGGAAGTACTAAGTAGTCCCACCGCCGCCATTACGTCTGCGGCCCCTTACAGGGGGCCGTCGGCCTCGTGGGGGTTGCCCCTATCGATGCTAGCCTCCTGGCGGAGAGGGGGTCGGCTTCCCTCTCCCTCTCCGCTGCCTCCTTCTGCGTTATCACAATATCGCAGAAGGAGGCAAACGCTGCTCTTGACCTCTTGCTGCCGATCATGTGGTCGACCACGACCGGCAACGAGAGGTCCATCCCAATAACGCCCCTTAGGTCTCTGAGCGGCGCCGACCACGCTGGACATTCTTCCAGCGTATGCCGCGCAGAGTCCAGGGCCTCCTCGGAGTGGTGACACTGCGATCCTCCCAGTGCCAGTTAGGAACACACAGTTTGAGGAAACGGCGGTATGCAGGTAATTTAACTTATGCGCATCCATTGCTGCAACTTGTGCTGTATAATTTAGAATTTTTGTTAACGCGCCATCCGATTTTTATACATGTGCAAATACTCGTACACGCTGCATTGTATTTTTTTCCGCACGAGTCATGGAGGGGACAGAGGCTAGTTCTGGCTCGCGTCTGTCCCCTCCCCCCGTCCCACCCCCTGATCGACCCGCATAAAACTTAAAAATATGATAAAATAAAAGATAAAATCAATAAATGACAACGTGTATAGATAAAATAGATAAAATAAAAGTCAATAAATAAATAAATAATAATATGTAAATAAATACAATGGACAAAACACAACAAACATAAGAAGGTGACAGCAAAATAAAGGGGAATAAAAGATAAAGATAAAATTTATAATATAGAATATAAAATATATATAGAATAAAATGAAATATTATAAAATAAAAGGAGGGGGGTCGACCGGCAGGTCGCATCTTTGTAGAGGCGGGGAGTGGATTATTGCACCACCTCGCCCCCCGCGACCTGCCCATCCCGGGGGCGCCTTAACGGCCAGCCCCCCTTGGCGGCGGTGGAAGTACTAAGTAGTCCCACCGCCGCCATTACGTCTGCGGCCCTTTACAGGGGGCCGTCGGCCTCGTCGGGGTTGCCCCGCCGATGCTAGCCTCCTGGCGGAGAGGGGATCAGCTTCCCTCTCCCTCTCCGCTGCCTCCTTCTGTGTTATCACAATCTCGCAGAAGGGGGCACACGCTGCTCTTGACCTCTTGCTGCCGATCATGTGGTCGACCACGACCGGCAACGAGAGGTCCATCCCAATAACGCCCCTTAGGTCTCTGAGCGGCGCCGACCACGCTGGACATTCTTCCAGCGTATGCCGCGCAGAGTCCTGGGCCTCCTCGCAGTGGTGACACTGCGATCCTCCCAGTGCCAGTTACGAACACACAGTTTGAGGAAACGGCGGTATGCAGGTAATTTAACTTATGCGCATCCATTGCTGCAACTTGTGCTGTATAATTTAGAATTTTTGTTACCGCGCCATCCGATTTTTATACATGTGCAAATACTCGTACACGCTGCATTGTATTTTTTTCCGCACGAGACAAGGAGGGACAGAGGCAAGTTCCGGCTCGCGTCTGTCCCCTCCCCCGTCCCACCCCCCTGATCGACCCGCATAAAACTTAAAAATATGATAAAATAAAAGATAAAATCAATAAATGACAACGTGTATAGATAAAATAGATAAAATAAAAGTCAATAAATAAATAAATAATAATATGTAAATAAATACAATGGACAAAACACAACAAACATAAGATGGTGACAGCAAAATAAAGAGGAATAAAAGATAAAGATAAAATTTATAATATAGAATATAAAATATATATAGAATAAAATGAAATATTATAAAATAAAAGGAGGGGGGTCGACCGGCAGGTCGCATCTTTGTAGTGGCGGGGAGGGGATTATTGCTCCACCTCGCCCCCCGCGACCTGCCCACCCCGGGGGCGCCTTAACGGCCAGCCCCCCTTGGCGGCGGTGGAAGTACTAAGTAGTCCCACCGCCGCCATTACGTCTGCGGCCCCTTACAGGGGGCCGTCGGCCTCGTCGGGGTTGCCCCGCCGATGCTAGCCTCCTGGCGGAGAGGGGATCAGCTTCCCTCTCCCTCTCCGCTGCCTCCTTCTGTGTTATCACAATCTCGCAGAAGGGGGCATACGCTGCTCTTGACCTCTTGCTACCGATCATGTGGTCGACCACGACCGGCAACGAGAGGTCCATCCCAATAACGCCCCTTAGGTCTCTGAGCGGCGCCGACCACGCTGGACATTCTTCCAGCGTATGCCGCGCAGAGTCCAGGGCCTCCTCGGAGTGGTGACACTGCGATCCTCCCAGTGCCAGTTAGGAACACACAGTTTGAGGAAACGGCGGTATGCAGGTAATTTAACTTATGCGCATCCATTGCTGCAACTTGTGCTGTATAATTTAGAATTTTTGTTAACGCGCCATCCGATTTTTATACATGTGCAAATACTCGTACACGCTGCATTGTATTTTTTTCCGCACGAGTCATGGAGGGGACAGAGGCTAGTTCTGGCTCGCGTCTGTCCCCTCCCCCCGTCCCACCCCCTGATCGACCCGCATAAAACTTAAAAATATGATAAAATAAAAGATAAAATCAATAAATGACAACGTGTATAGATAAAATAGATAAAATAAAAGTCAATAAATAAATAAATAATAATATGTAAATAAATACAATGGACAAAACACAACAAACATAAGAAGGTGACAGCAAAATAAAGGGGAATATAAGATAAAGATAAAATTTATAATATAGAATATAAAATATATATAGAATAAAATGAAATATTATAAAATAAAAGGAGGGGGGTCGACCGGCAGGTCGCATCTTTGTAGAGGGGGGGAAGGGGATTATTGCTCCACCTCACCACCCGCGACCTGCCCACCCCGGGGGCGCCTTAACGGCCAGCCCCCCTCGGCGGCGGTGGAAGTACTAAGTAGTCCCACCGCCGCCATTACGTCTGTGGCCCCTTACAGGGGGCCGTCGGCCTCGTGGGGGTTGCCCCTATCGATGCTAGCCTCCTGGCGGAGAGGGGGTCGGCTTCCCTCTCCCTCTCCGCTGCCTCCTTCTGCGTTATCACAATATCGCAGAAGGAGGCAAACGCTGCTCTTGACCTCTTGCTGCCGATCATGTGGTCGACCACGACCGGCAACGAGAGGTCCATCCCAATAACGCCGCTTAGGTCTCTGAGCGGCGCCGACCACGCTGGACATTCTTCCAGCGTATGCCGCGCAGAGTCCTGGGCCTCCTCGCAGTGGTGACACTGCGATCCTCCCAGTGCCAGTTACGAACACACAGTTTGGGGAAACGGCGGTATGCAGGTAATTTAACTTATGTGCATCCATTGCTGCAACTTGTGCTGTATAATTTAGAATTTTTGTTACCGCGCCATCCGATTTTTATACATGTGCAAATACTCGTACACGCTGCATTGTATTTTTTTCCGCACGAGTCATGGAGGGGACAGAGGCTAGTTCTGGCTCGCGTCTGTCCCCTCCCCCCGTCCCACCCCCTGATCGACCCGCATAAAACTTAAAAACATGATAAAATAAGAGATAAAATCAATAAATGACAACGTGTATAGATAAAATAGATAAAATAAAAGTCAATAAATAAATAAATAATAATATGTAAATAAATACAATGGACAAAACACAACAAACATAAGAAGGTGACAGCAAAATAAAGGGGAATATAAGATAAAGATAAAATTTATAATATAGAATATAAAATATATATAGAATAAAATGAAATATTATAAAATAAAAGGAGGGGGGTCGACCGGCAGGTCGCATCTTTGTAGAGGGGGGGAAGGGGATTATTGCTCCACCTCACCACCCGCGACCTGCCCACCCCGGGGGCGCCTTAACGGCCAGCCCCCCTCGGCGGCGGTGGAAGTACTAAGTAGTCCCACCGCCGCCATTACGTCTGCGGCCCCTTACAGGGGGCCGTCGGCCTCGTGGGGGTTGCCCCTATCGATGCTAGCCTCCTGGCGGAGAGGGGGTCGGCTTCCCTCTCCCTCTCCGCTGCCTCCTTCTGCGTTATCACAATATCGCAGAAGGAGGCAAACGCTGCTCTTGACCTCTTGCTGCCGATCATGTGGTCGACCACGACCGGCAACGAGAGGTCCATCCCAATAACGCCGCTTAGGTCTCTGAGCGGCGCCGACCACGCTGGACATTCTTCCAGCGTATGCCGCGCAGAGTCCTGGGCCTCCTCGCAGTGGTGACACTGCGATCCTCCCAGTGCCAGTTACGAACACACAGTTTGGGGAAACGGCGGTATGCAGGTAATTTAACTTATGTGCATCCATTGCTGCAACTTGTGCTGTATAATTTAGAATTTTTGTTACCGCGCCATCCGATTTTTATACATGTGCAAATACTCGTACACGCTGCATTGTATTTTTTTCCGCACGAGTCATGGAGGGGACAGAGGCTAGTTCTGGCTCGCGTCTGTCCCCTCCCCCCGTCCCACCCCCTGATCGACCCGCATAAAACTTAAAAACATGATAAAATAAGAGATAAAATCAATAAATGACAACGTGTATAGATAAAATAGATAAAATAAAAGTCAATAAATAAATAAATAATAATATGTAAATAAATACAATGGACAAAACACAACAAACATAAGAAGGTGACAGCAAAATAAAGGGGAATAAAAGATAAAGATAAAATTTATAATATAGAATATAAAATATATATAGAATAAAATGAAATATTATAAAATAAAAGGAGGGGGGTCGACCGGCAGGTCGCATCTTTGTAGTGGCGGGGAGGGGATTATTGCTCCACCTCGCCCCCCGCGACCTGCCCACCCCGGGGGCGCCTTAACGGCCAGCCCCCCTTGGCGGCGGTGGAAGTACTAAGTAGTCCCACCGCCGCCATTACGTCTGCGGCCCCTTACAGGGGGCCGTCGGCCTCGTCGGGGTTGCCCCGCCGATGCTAGCCTCCTGGCGGAGAGGGGATCAGCTTCCCTCTCCCTCTCCGCTGCCTCCTTCTGTGTTATCACAATCTCGCAGAAGGGGGCACACGCTGCTCTTGACCTCTTGCTGCCGATCATGTGGTCGACCACGACCGGCAACGAGAGGTCCATCCCAATAACGCCCCTTAGGTCTCTGAGCGGCGCCGACCACGCTGGACATTCTTCCAGCGTATGCCGCGCAGAGTCCTGGGCCTCCTCGCAGTGGTGACACTGCGATCCTCCCAGTGCCAGTTACGAACACACAGTTTGAGGAAACGGCGGTATGCAGGTAATTTAACTTATGCGCATCCATTGCTGCAACTTGTGCTGTATAATTTAGAATTTTTGTTACCGAGCCATCCGATTTTTATACATGTGCAAATACTCGTACACGCTGCATTGTATTTTTTTCCGCACGAGTCATGGAGGGGACAGAGGCTAGTTCTGGCTCGCGTCTGTCCCCTCCCCCCGTCCCAACCCCTGATCGACCCGCATAAAACTTAAAAATATGATAAAATAAAAGATAAAATCAA
Organism: Lasioglossum baleicum; assembly: GCF_051020765.1. NCBI lineage: Eukaryota > Metazoa > Arthropoda > Insecta > Hymenoptera > Halictidae > Lasioglossum > Lasioglossum baleicum. The sequence continues at coordinate 388,706 of NW_027469132.1, forward strand.
TAAATGACAACGTGTATAGATAAAATAGATAAAATAAAAGTCAATAAATAAATAAATAATAATATGTAAATAAATACAATGGACAAAACACAACAAACATAAGAAGGTGACAGCAAAATAAAGGGGAATAAAAGATAAAGATAAAATTTATAATATAGAATATAAAATATATATAGAATAAAATGAAATATTATAAAATAAAAGGAGGGGGGTCGACCGGCAGGTCGCATCTTTGTAGAGGGGGGGAAGGGGATTATTGCTCCACCTCACCACCCGCGACCTGCCCACCCCGGGGGCGCCTTAACGGCCAGCCCCCCTTGGCGGCGGTGGAAGTACTAACTAGTCCCACCGCCGCCATTACGTCTGCGGCCCCTTACAGGGGGCCGTCGGCCTCGTGGGGGTTGCCCCTACCGATGCTAGCCTCCTGGCGGAGAGGGGGTCGGCTTCTCTCTCCCTCTCCGCTGCCTCCTTCTGCGTTATCACAATATCGCAGAAGGAGGCAAACGCTGCTCTTGACCTCTCGCTGCCGATCATGTGATCGACCACGACAGGCAACGAGAGGTCTATCCCAATAACGCCCCTTAGGTCTCGGCGCGGTGCCGACCACGCTGGACATTCTTCCAGCGTATGTCGCGCAGAGTCCTGGGCCTCCTCGCAGTGGTGACACTGCGATCCTCCCAGTGCCAGTTACGAACACACAGTTTGAGGAAACGGCGGTATGCAGGTAATTTAACTTATGCGTATCCATTGCTGCAACTTGTGCTGTATAATTTAGAATTTTTGTTAACGCGCCATCCGATTTTTATACATGTGCAAATACTCGTACACGCTGCATTGTATTTTTTTCCGCACGCGACAAGGAGGGGACAGAGGCGAGTTCCGGCTCGCGTCTGTCCCCTCCCCCCGTCCCACCCCCCACGTCGACCCGCATAGAACTTAAAAATACGATAAAATAATAGATAAAATCAATAAATGAAAACGTGTATAAATAAAATAGATAAAATAAAAGTCAATAAATAAATAAATAATAATATGTAAATAAATACAATGGACAAAACACAACAAACATAAGAAGGTGAGAGCAAAAAAAAGGGGAATAAAAGATAAAGATAAAATTTATAATATAGAATATAAAATATATATAGAATAAAATGAAATATTATAAAATAAAAGGAGGGGGGTCGACCGGCAGGTCGCATCTTTGTAGTGGCGGGGAGGGGATTATTGCTCCACCTCGCCCCCCGCGACCTGCCCACCCCGGGGGCGCCTTAACGGCCAGCCCCCCTTGGCGGCGGTGGAAGTACTAAGTAGTCCCACCGCCGCCATTACGTCTGCGGCCCCTTACAGGGGGCCGTCGGCCTCGTCGTGGTTGCCCCGCCGATGCTGGCCTCCTGGCGGAGAGGGGGTCGGCTTCCCTCTCCCTCTCCACTGCCTCCTTCTGCGTTATCACAATCACGCAGAAGGAGGCAAACGCTGCTCTTGACCTCTCGCTGCCGATCATGTGGTCGACCACTACCGGCAACGAGAGGTCCATCCCAATAACGCCCCTTAGGTCTCTGCGCGGTGCCGACCACGCTGGACATTCTTCCAGCGTATGCCGCGCAGAGTCCTGGGCCTCCTCGCAGTGGTGGCACTGCGATCTTCCCAGTGCCAGTTACGAACACACAGTTTGAGGAAACGGCGGTATGCAGGTAATTTAACTTATGCGCATCCATTGCTGCAACTTGTGCTGTATAATTCAGAATTTTTGTTACCGCGCCATCCGATTTTTATACATGTGCAAATACTCGTACACGCTGCATTGTATTTTTTTCCGCACGAGACAAGGAGGGACAGAGGCAAGTTTCGGCTCGCGTCTGTCCCCTCCCCCGTCCCACCCCCCTGATCGACCCGCATGAAACTTAAAAATATGATAAAATAAAAGATAAAATCAATAAATGACAACGTGTATAGATAAAATAGATAAAATAAAAGTCAATAAACAAATAAATAATAATATGTAAATAAATACATTGGACAAATCACAACAAACATAAGAAGGGGGGGCAAAATAAAGGGGAATAAAAGATAAAGATAAAATTTATAATATAGAATATAAAATATATATAGAATAAAATGAAATATTATAAAATAAAAGGAGGGGGGTCGACCGGCAGGTCGCATCTTTGTAGAGGCGGGGAGTGGATTATTGCTCCACCTCGCCCCCCGCGACCTGCCCACCCCGGGGGCGCCTTAACGGCCAGCCCCCCTTGGCGGCGGTGGAAGTACTAAGTAGTCCCACCGCCGCCATTACGTCTGCGGCCCCTTACAGGGGGCCGTCGGCCTCGTCGGGGTTGCCCCGCCGATGCTAGCCTCCTGGCGGAGAGGGCATCAGCTTCCCTCTCCCTCTCCGCTGCCTCCTTCTGTGTTATCACAATCTCGCAGAAGGGGGCACACGCTGCTCTTGACCTCTTGCTGCCGATCATGTGGTCGACCACGACCGGCAACGAGAGGTCCATCCCAATAACGCCCCTTAGGTCTCTGAGCGGTGCCGACCACGCTGGACATTCTTCCAGCGTATGCCGCGCAGAGTCCTGGGCCTCCTCGCAGTGGTGACACTGCGATCCTCCCAGTGCCAGTTACGAACACACAGTTTGAGGAAACGGCGGTATGCAGGTAATTTAACTTATGTGCATCCATTGCTGCAACTTGTGCTGTATAATTTAGAATTTTTGTTACCGCGCCATCCGATTTTTATACATGTGCAAATACTCGTACACGCTGCATTGTATTTTTTTCCGCACGAGTCATGGAGGGGACAGAGGCTAGTTCTGGCTCGCGTCTGTCCCCTCCCCCCGTCCCACCCCCTGATCGACCCGCATAAAACTTAAAAACATGATAAAATAAGAGATAAAATCAATAAATGACAACGTGTATAGATAAAATAGATAAAATAAAAGTCAATAAATAAATAAATAATAATATGTAAATAAATACAATGGACAAAACACAACAAACATAAGAAGGTGACAGCAAAATAAAGGGGAATAAAAGATAAAGATAAAATTTATAATATAGAATATAAAATATATATAGAATAAAATGAAATATTATAAAATAAAAGGAGGGGGGTCGACCGGCAGGTCGCATCTTTGTAGTGGCGGGGAGGGGATTATTGCTCCACCTCGCCCCCCGCGACCTGCCCACCCCGGGGGCGCCTTAACGGCCAGCCCCCCTTGGCGGCGGTGGAAGTACTAAGTAGTCCCACCGCCGCCATTACGTCTGCGGCCCCTTACAGGGGGCCGTCGGCCTCGTCGGGGTTGCCCCGCCGATGCTAGCCTCCTGGCGGAGAGGGGATCAGCTTCCCTCTCCCTCTCCGCTGCCTCCTTCTGTGTTATCACAATCTCGCAGAAGGGGGCACACGCTGCTCTTGACCTCTTGCTGCCGATCATGTGGTCGACCACGACCGGCAACGAGAGGTCCATCCCAATAACGCCCCTTAGGTCTCTGAGCGGCGCCGACCACGCTGGACATTCTTCCAGCGTATGTCGCGCAGAGTCCTGGGCCTCCTCGCAGTGGTGACACTGCGATCCTCCCAGTGCCAGTTACGAACACACAGTTTGAGGAAACGGCGGTATGCAGGTAATTTAACTTATGCGTATCCATTGCTGCAACTTGTGCTGTATAATTTAGAATTTTTGTTAACGCGCCATCCGATTTTTATACATGTGCAAATACTCGTACACGCTGCATTGTATTTTTTTCCGCACGCGACAAGGAGGGGACAGAGGCGAGTTCCGGCTCGCGTCTGTCCCCTCCCCCCGTCCCACCCCCCACGTCGACCCGCATAGAACTTAAAAATACGATAAAATAATAGATAAAATCAATAAATGAAAACGTGTATAAATAAAATAGATAAAATAAAAGTCAATAAATAAATAAATAATAATATGTAAATAAATACAATGGACAAAACACAACAAACATAAGAAGGTGAGAGCAAAAAAAAGGGGAATAAAAGATAAAGATAAAATTTATAATATAGAATATAAAATATATATAGAATAAAATGAAATATTATAAAATAAAAGGAGGGGGGTCGACCGGCAGGTCGCATCTTTGTAGAGGGGGGGAAGGGGATTATTGCTCCACCTCACCACCCGCGACCTGCCCACCCCGGGGGCGCCTTAACGGCCAGCCCCACTTGGCGGCGGTGGAAGTACTAACTAGTCCCACCGCCGCCATTACGTCTGCGGCCCCTTACAGGGGGCCGTCGGCCTCGTGGGGGTTGCCCCTACCGATGCTAGCCTCCTGGCGGAGAGGGGGTCGGCTTCTCTCTCCCTCTCCGCTGCCTCCTTCTGCGTTATCACAATATCGCAGAAGGAGGCAAACGCTGCTCTTGACCTCTCGCTGCCGATCATGTGATCGACCACGACAGGCAACGAGAGGTCTATCCCAATAACGCCCCTTAGGTCTCGGCGCGGTGCCGACCACGCTGGACATTCTTCCAGCGTATGTCGCGCAGAGTCCTGGGCCTCCTCGCAGTGGTGACACTGCGATCCTCCCAGTGCCAGTTACGAACACACAGTTTGAGGAAACGGCGGTATGCAGGTAATTTAACTTATGCGTATCCATTGCTGCAACTTGTGCTGTATAATTTAGAATTTTTGTTAACGCGCCATCCGATTTTTATACATGTGCAAATACTCGTACACGCTGCATTGTATTTTTTTCCGCACGCGACAAGGAGGGGACAGAGGCGAGTTCCGGCTCGCGTCTGTCCCCTCCCCCCGTCCCACCCCCCACGTCGACCCGCATAGAACTTAAAAATACGATAAAATAATAGATAAAATCAATAAATGAAAACGTGTATAAATAAAATAGATAAAATAAAAGTCAATAAATAAATAAATAATAATATGTAAATAAATACAATGGACAAAACACAACAAACATAAGAAGGTGAGAGCAAAAAAAAGGGGAATAAAAGATAAAGATAAAATTTATAATATAGAATATAAAATATATATAGAATAAAATGAAATATTATAAAATAAAAGGAGGGGGGTCGACCGGCAGGTCGCATCTTTGTAGTGGCGGGGAGGGGATTATTGCTCCACCTCGCCCCCCGCGACCTGCCCACCCCGGGGGCGCCTTAACGGCCAGCCCCCCTTGGCGGCGGTGGAAGTACTAAGTAGTCCCACCGCCGCCATTACGTCTGCGGCCCCTTACAGGGGGCCGTCGGCCTCGTCGTGGTTGCCCCGCCGATGCTGGCCTCCTGGCGGAGAGGGGGTCGGCTTCCCTCTCCCTCTCCACTGCCTCCTTCTGCGTTATCACAATCACGCAGAAGGAGGCAAACGCTGCTCTTGACCTCTCGCTGCCGATCATGTGGTCGACCACGACCGGCAACGAGAGGTCCATCCCAATAACGCCCCTTAGGTCTCTGCGCGGCGCCGACCACGCTGGACATTCTTCCAGCGTATGCCGCGCATAGTCCTGGGCCTCCTCGCAGTGGTGACACTGCGATCCTCCCAGTGCCAGTTACGAACACACAGTTTGAGGAAACGGCGGTATGCAGGTAATTTAACTTATGCGCATCCGTTGCTGCAACTTGTGCTGTATAATTTAGAATTTTTGTTACCGCGCCATCCGATTTTTATACATGTGCAAATACTCGTACACGCTGCATTGTATTTTTTTCCGCACGCGACAAGGAGGGGACAGAGGCGAGTTCCGACTCGTGTCTGTCCCCTCCCCCCGTGCCACCCCCCTGGTCGACCCGCATAAAACTTAAAAATATGATAAAATAAAGGATAAAATCAATAAATGACAACGTGTATAGATAAAATAGATAAAATAAAAGTAAATAAATAAATAAATAATAATATGTAAATAAATACAATGGACAAAACACAACAAACATAAGAAGGGGGGCAAAATAAAGGGGAATAAAAGATAAAGATAAAATTTATAATATAGAATATAAAATATATATAGAATAAAATGAAATATTATAAAATAAAAGGAGGGGGGTCGACCGGCAGGTCGCATCTTTGTAGAGGCGGGGAGTGGATTATTGCTCCACCTCGCCCCCCGCGACCTGCCCACCCCGGGGGCGCCTTAACGGCCAGCCCCCCTTGGCGGCGGTGGAAGTACTAAGTAGTCCCACCGCCGCCATTACGTCTGCGGCCCCTTACAGGGGGCCGTCGGCCTCGTCGGGGTTGCCCCGCCGATGCTAGCCTCCTGGCGGAGAGGGCATCAGCTTCCCTCTCCCTCTCCGCTGCCTCCTTCTGTGTTATCACAATCTCGCAGAAGGGGGCACACGCTGCTCTTGACCTCTTGCTGCCGATCATGTGGTCGACCACGACCGGCAACGAGAGGTCCATCCCAATAACGCCCCTTAGGTCTCTGAGCGGTGCCGACCACGCTGGACATTCTTCCAGCGTATGCCGCGCAGAGTCCTGGGCCTCCTCGCAGTGGTGACACTGCGATCCTCCCAGTGCCAGTTACGAACACACAGTTTGAGGAAACGGCGGTATGCAGGTAATTTAACTTATGCGCATCCATTGCTGCAACTTGTGCTGTATAATTTAGAATTTTTGTTAACGCGCCATCCGATTTTTATACATGTGCAAATACTCGTACACGCTGCATTGTATTTTTTTCCGCACGAGTCATGGAGGGGACAGAGGCTAGTTCTGGCTCGCGTCTGTCCCCTCCCCCCGTCCCAACCCCTGATCGACCCGCATAAAACTTAAAAATATGATAAAATAAAAGATAAAATCAATAAATGACAACGTGTATAGATAAAATAGATAAAATAAAAGTCAATAAATAAATAAATAATAATATGTAAATAAATACAATGGACAAAACACAACAAACATAAGAAGGTGACAGCAAAATAAAGGGGAATAAAAGATAAAGATAAAATTTATAATATAGAATATAAAATATATATAGAATAAAATGAAATATTATAAAATAAAAGGAGGGGGGTCGACCGGCAGGTCGCATCTTTGTAGAGGGGGGGAAGGGGATTATTGCTCCACCTCACCACCCGCGACCTGCCCACCCCGGGGGCGCCTTAACGGCCAGCCCCCCTTGGCGGCGGTGGAAGTAATAAGTAGTCCCACCGCCGCCATTACGTCTGCGGCCCCTTACAGGGGGCCGTCGGCCTCGTGGGGGTTGCCCCTATCGATGCTAGCCTCCTGGCGGAGAGGGGGTCGGCTTCCCTCTCCCTTTCCGCTGCCTCCTTCTGCGTTATCACAATATCGCAGAAGGAGGCAAACGCTGCTCTTGACCTCTTGCTGCCGATCATGTGGTCGACCACGACCGGCAACGAGAGGTCCATCCCAATAACGCCCCTTAGGTCTCTGAGCGGCGCCGACCACGCTGGACATTCTTCCAGCGTATGCCGCGCAGAGTCCAGGGCCTCCTCGGAGTGGTGACACTGCGATCCTCCCAGTGCCAGTTAGGAACACACAGTTTGAGGAAACGGCGGTATGCAGGTAATTTAACTTATGCGCATCCATTGCTGCAACTTGTGCTGTATAATTTAGAATTTTTGTTAACGCGCCATCCGATTTTTATACATGTGCAAATACTCGTACACGCTGCATTGTATTTTTTTCCGCACGAGACAAGGAGGGACAGAGGCAAGTTCCGGCTCGCGTCTGTCCCCTCCCCCGTCCCACCCCCCCGATCGACCCGCATAAAACTTAAAAATATGATAAAATAAAAGATAAAATCAATAAATGACAACGTGTATAGATAAAATAGATAAAATAAAAGTCAATAAATAAATAAATAATAATATGTAAATAAATACATTGGACAAATCACAACAAACATAAGAAGGGGGGGGGCAAAATAAAGGGGAATAAAAGATAAAGATAAAATTTATAATATAGAATATAAAATATATATAGAATAAAATGAAATATTATAAAATAAAAGGAGGGGGGTCGACCGGCAGGTCGCATCTTTGTAGAGGCGGGGAGTGGATTATTGCTCCACCTCGCCCCCCGCGACCTGCCCACCCTGGGAGCGTCTTAACGGCCAGCCCCCCTTGGCGGCGGTGGAAGTACTAAGTAGTCCCACCGCCGCCATTACGTCTGCTGCCCCTTACAGGGGGCCGTCGGCCTCGTGGGGGTTGCCCCTACCGATGCTAGCCTCCTGGCGGAGAGGGGGTCGGCTTCCCTCACCCTCTCCGCTGCCACCTTCTGCGTTATCACAATATCGCAGAAGGAGGCAAACGCTGCTCTTGACCTCTCGCTGCCAATCATGTGATCGACCACGACAGGCAACGGGAGGTCTATCCCAATAACGCCCCTTAGGTCTCTGCGCGGTGCCGACCACGCTGGACATTCTTCCAGCGTATGCCGCGCAGAGTCCTGGGCCTCCTCGCTGTGGTGACACTGCGATCCTCCCAGTGCCAGTTACGAACACACAGTTTGAGGAAACGGCGGTATGCAGGTAATTTAACTTATGCGCATCCATTGCTGCAACTTGTGCTGTATAATTTAGAATTTTTGTTAACGCGCCATCCGATTTTTATACATGTGCAAATACTCGTACACGCTGCATTGTATTTATTTCCGCACGAGTCATGGAGGGGACAGAGGCTAGTTCTGGATCGCGTCTGTCCCCTCCACCCGTCCCACCCCCTGATCGACCCGCATAAAACTTAACAATATGATAAAATAAAAGATAAAATCAATAAATGACAACGTGTATAGATAAAATAGATAAAATAAAAGTCAATAAATAAATAAATAATAATATGTAAATAAATACAATGGACAAAACACAACAAACATAAGAAGGTGACAGCAAAATAAAGGGGAATAAAAGATAAAGATAAAATTTATAATATAGAATATAAAATATATATAAAATAAAATGAAATATTATAAAATAAAAGGAGGGGGGTCGACCGGCAGGTCGCATCTTTGTAGTGGCGGGGAGGGGATTATTGCTCCACCTCGCCCCCCGCGACCTGCCCACCCCGGGGGCGCCTTAACGGCCAGCCCCCCTTGGCGGCGGTGGAAGTACTAAGTAGTCCCACCGCCGCCATTACGTCTGCGGCCCCTTACAGGGGGCCGTCGGCCTCGTCGGGGTCGCCCCGCCGATGCTAGCCTCCTGGCGGAGAGGGCATCAGCTTCCCTCTCCCTCTCCGCTGCCTCCTTCTGTGTTATCACAATCTCGCAGAAGGGGGCACACGCTGCTCTTGACCTCTTGCTGCCGATCATGTGGTCGACCACGACCGGCAACGAGAGGTCCATCCCAATAACGCCCCTTAGGTCTCTGAGCGGTGCCGACCACGCTGGACATTCTTCCAGCGTATGCCGCGCAGAGTCCTGGGCCTCCTCGCAGTGGTGACACTGCGATCCTCCCAGTGCCAGTTACGAACACACAGTTTGAGGAAACGGCGGTATGCAGGTAATTTAACTTATGCGCATCCATTGCTGCAACTTGTGCTGTATAATTTAGAATTTTTGTTAACGCGCCATCCGATTTTTATACATGTGCAAATACTCGTACACGCTGCATTGTATTTTTTTCCGCACGAGACAAGGAGGGACAGAGGCAAGTTTCGGCTCGCGTCTGTCCCCTCCCCCGTCCCACCCCCCTGATCGACCCGCATAAAACCTAAAAATATGATAAAATAAAAGATAAAATCAATAAATGACAACGTGTATAGATAAAATAGATAAAATAAAAGTCAATAAATAAATAAATAATAATATGTAAATAAATACAATGGACAAAACACAACAAACATAAGAAGGTGACAGCAAAATAAAGAGGAATAAAAGATAAAGATAAAATTTATAATATAGAATATAAAATATATATAGAATAAAATGAAATATTATAAAATAAAAGGAGGGGGGTCGACCGGCAGGTCGCATCTTTGTAGTGGCGGGGAGGGGATTATTGCTCCACCTCGCCCCCCGCGACCTGCCCACCCCGGGGGCGCCTTAACGGCCAGCCCCCCTTGGCGGCGGTGGAAGTACTAAGTAGTCCCACCGCCGCCATTACGTCTGCGGCCCCTTACAGGGGGCCGTCGGCCTCGTGGGGGTTGCCCCTATCGATGCTAGCCTCCTGGCGGAGAGGGGGTCGGCTTCCCTCTCCCTCCCGCTGCCTCCTTCTGCGTTATCACAATATCGCAGAAGGAGGCAAACGCTGCTCTTGACCTCTTGCTGCCGATCATGTGGTCGACCACGACCGGCAACGAGAGGTCCATCCCAATAACGCCCCTTAGGTCTCTGAGCGGCGCCGACCACGCTGGACATTCTTCCAGCGTATGCCGAGCAGAGTCCTGGGCCTCCTCGCAGTGGTGACACTGCGATCCTCCCAGTGCCAGTTACGAACACACAGTTTGAGGAAACGGCGGTATGCAGGTAATTTAACTTATGCGCATCCATTGATGCAACTTGTGCTGTATAATTTAGAATTTTTGTTACCGAGCCATCCGATTTTTATACATGTGCAAATACTCGTACACGCTGCATTGTATTTTTTTCCGCACGAGTCATCGAGGGGACAGAGGCTAGTTCTGGCTCGCGTCTGTCCCCTCCCCCCGTCCCACCCCCTGATCGACCCGCATAAAACCTAAAAATATGATAAAATAAAAGATAAAATCAATAAATGACAACGTGTATAGATAAAATAGATAAAATAAAAGTCAATAAATAAATAAATAATAATATGTAAATAAATACAATGGACAAAACACAACAAACATAAGAAGGTGACAGCAAAATAAAGAGGAAGAAAAGATAAAGATAAAATTTATAATATAGAATATAAAATATATATACAATAAAATGAAATATTATAAAATAAAAGGAGGGGGGTCGACCGGCAGGTCGCATCTTTGTAGAGGGGGGGAAGGGGATTATTGCTCCACCTCACCACCCGCGACCTGCCCACCCCGGGGGCGCCTTAACGGCCAGCCCCCCTTGGCGGCGGTGGAAGTAATAAGTTGTCCCACCGCCGCCATTACGTCTGCGGCCCCTTACAGGGGGCCGTCGGCCTCGTGGGGGTTGCCCCTACCGATGCTAGCCTCCTGGCGGAGAGGGGGTCGGCTTCCCTCTCCCTCTCCGCTGCCTCCTTCTGCGTTATCACAATATCGCAGAAGGAGGCAAACGCTGCTCTTGACCTCTCGCTGCCGATCATGTGATCGACCACGACAGGCAACGAGAGGTCTATCCCAATAACGCCCCTTAGGTCTCTGAGCGGTGCCGACCACGCTGGACATTCTTCCAGCGTATGTCGCGCAGAGTCCTGGGCCTCCTCGCAGTGGTGACACTGCGATCCTCCCAGTGCCAGTTACGAACACACAGTTTGAGGAAACGGCGGTATGCAGGTAATTTAACTTATGCGCATCCATTGCTGCAACTTGTGCTGTATAATTTAGAATTTTTGTTAACGCGCCATCCGATTTTTATACATGTGCAAATACTCGTACACGCTGCATTGTATTTTTTTCCGCACGAGTCATGGAGGGGACAGAGGCTAGTTCTGGCTCGCGTCTGTCCCCTCCCCCCGTCCCACCCCCTGATCGACCCGCATAAAACTTAAAAATATGATAAAATAAAAGATAAAATCAATAAATGACAACGTGTATAGATAAAATAGATAAAATAAAAGTCAATAAATAAATAAATAATAATATGTAAATAAATACATTGGACAAAACACAACAAACATAAGAAGATGAGAGCAAAATAAAGGGGAATAAAAGATTAAGATAAAATTTATAATATAGAATATAAAATATATATAGAATAAAATGAAATATTATAAAATAAAAGGAGGGGGGTCGACCGGCACGTCACATCTTTGTAGAGGCGGGGAGTGGATTATTGCTCCACCTCGCCCCCGCGACCTGCCCACCCCGGGGGCGCCTTAACGGCCAGCCCCCCTTGGCGGCGGTGGAAGTACTAAGTAGTCCCACCGCCGCCATTACGTCTGCGGCCCCTTACAGGGGGCCGTCGGCCTCGTCGTGGTTGCCCCGCCGATGCTAGCCTCCTGGCGGAGAGGGGATCAGCTTCCCTCTCCCTCTCCGCTGCCTCCTTCTGTGTTATCACAATCTCGCAGAAGGGGGCACACGCTGCTCTTGATCTCTTGCTGCCGATCATGTGGTCGACCACGACCGGCAACGAGAGGTCCATCCCAATAACGCCCCTTAGGTCTCTGCGCGGCGCCGACCACGCTGGACATTCTTCCAGCGTATGCCGCGCAGAGTCCTGGGCCTCCTCGCAGTGGTGACACTGCGATCCTCCCAGTGCCAGTTACGAACACACAGTTTGAGGAAACGGCGGTATGCAGGTAATTTAACTTATGCGCATCCGTTGCTGCAACTTGTGCTGTATAATTTAGAATTTTTGTTACCGCGCCATCCGATTTTTATACATGTGCAAATACTCGTACACGCTGCATTGTATTTTTTTCCGCACGCGACAAGGAGGGGACAGAGGCGAGTTCCGACTCGTGTCTGTCCCCTCCCCCCGTGCCACCCCCCTGGTCGACCCGCATAAAACTTAAAAATATGATAAAATAAAAGATAAAATCAATAAATGACAACGTGTATAGATAAAATAGATAAAATAAAAGTAAATAAATAAATAAATAATAATATGTAAATAAATACAATGGACAAAACACAACAAACATAAGAAGGGGGGCAAAATAAAGGGGAATAAAAGATAAAGATAAAATTTATAATATAGAATATAAAATATATATAGAATAAAATGAAATATTATAAAATAAAAGGAGGGGGGTCGGCCGGCAGGTCGCATCTTTGTAGAGGGGGGGAGGGGATTATTGCTCCACCTCACCACCCGCGACCTGCCCACCCCGGGGGCGCCTTAACGGCCAGCCCCCCTTGGCGGCGGTGGAAGTACTAAGTAGTCCCACCGCCGCCATTACGTCTGCGGCCCCTTACAGGGGGCCGTCGGCCTCGTCGTGGTTGCCCCGCCGATGCTGGCCTCCTGGCGGAGAGGGGGTCGGCTTCCCTCTCCCTCTCCACTGCCTCCTTCTGCGTTATCACAATCACGCAGAAGGAGGCAAACGCTGCTCTTGACCTCTCGCTGCCGATCATGTGGTCGACCACGACCGGCAACGAGAGGTCCATCCCAATAACGCCCCTTAGGTCTCTGCGCGGCGCCGACCACGCTGGACATTCTTCCAGCGTATGCCGCGCATAGTCCTGGGCCTCCTCGCAGTGGTGACACTGCGATCCTCCCAGTGCCAGTTACGAACACACAGTTTGAGGAAACGGCGGTATGCAGGTAATTTAACTTATGCGCATCCATTGCTGCAACTTGTGCTGTATAATTTAGAATTTTTGTTAACGCGCCATCCGATTTTTATACATGTGCAAATACTCGTACACGCTGCATTGTATTTTTTTCCGCACGAGTCATGGAGGGGATAGAGGCTAGTTCTGGCTTGCGTCTGTCCCCTCCCCCCGTCCCAACCCCTGATCGACCCGCATAAAACTTAAAAATATGATAAAATAAAAGATAAAATCAATAAATGACAACGTGTATAGATAAAATAGATAAAATAAAAGTCAATAAATAAATAAATAATAATATGTAAATAAATACAATGGACAAAACACAACAAACATAAGAAGGTGACAGCAAAATAAAGGGGAATAAAAGATAAAATTTATAATATAGAATATAAAATATATATAGAATAAAATGAAATATTATAAAATAAAAGGAGGGGGGTCGACCGGCAGGTCGCATCTTTGTAGAGGGGGGGAAGGGGATTATTGCTCCACCTCACCACCCGCGACCTGCCCACCCCGGGGGCGCCTTAACGGCCAGCCCCCCTTGGCGGCGGTGGAAGTAATAAGTAGTCCCACCGCCGCCATTACGTCTGCGGCCCCTTACAGGGGGCCGTTGGCCTCGTGGGGGTTGCCCCTATCGATGCTAGCCTCCTGGCGGAGAGGGGGTCGGCTTCCCTCTCCCTCTCCGCTGCCTCCTTCTGCGTTATCACAATATCGCAGAAGGAGGCAAACGCTGCTCTTGACCTCTTGCTGCCGATCATGTGGTCGACCACGACCGGCAACGAGAGGTCCATCCCAATAACGCCCCTTAGGTCTCTGAGCGGCGCCGACCACGCTGGACATTCTTCCAGCGTATGCCGCGCAGAGTCCAGGGCCTCCTCGGAGTGGTGACACTGCGATCCTCCCAGTGCCAGTTAGGAACACACAGTTTGAGGAAACGGCGGTATGCAGGTAATTTAACTTATGCGCATCCATTGCTGCAACTTGTGCTGTATAATTTAGAATTTTTGTTAACGCGCCATCCGATTTTTATACATGTGCAAATACTCGTACACGCTGCATTGTATTTTTTTCCGCACGAGACAAGGAGGGACAGAGGCAAGTTCCGGCTCGCGTCTGTCCCCTCCCCCGTCCCACCCTCCTGATCGACCCGCATAAAACTTAAAAATATGATAAAATAAAAGATAAAATCAATAAATGACAACGTGTATAGATAAAATAGATAAAATAAAAGTCAACAAATAAATAAATAATAATATGTAAATAAATACATTGGACAAATCACAACAAACATAAGGAGGGGGGGGCAAAATAAAGGGGAATAAAAGATAAAGATAAAATTTATAATATAGAATATAAAATATATATAGAATAAAATGAAATATTATAAAATAAAAGGAGGGGGGTCGACCGGCAGGTCGCATCTTTGTAGTGGCGTGGAGGGGATTATTGCTCCACCTCGCCCCCCGCGACCTGCCCACCCCGGGGGCGCCTTAACGGCCAGCCCCCCTTGGCGGCGGTGGAAGTACTAAGTAGTCCCACCGCCGCCATTACGTCTGCGGCCCCTTACAGGGGGCCGTCGGCCTCGTCGGGGTTGCCCCGCCGATGCTAGCCTCCTGGCGGAGAGGGCATCAGCTTCCCTCTCCCTCTCCGCTGCCTCCTTCTGTGTTATCACAATCTCGCAGAAGGGGGCACACGCTGCTCTTGACCTCTTGCTGCCGATCATGTGGTCGACCACGACCGGCAACGAGAGGTCCATCCCAATAACGCCCCTTAGGTCTCTGAGCGGTGCCGACCACGCTGGACATTCTTCCAGCGTATGCCGCGCAGAGTCCTGGGCCTCCTCGCAGTGGTGACACTGCGATCCTCCCAGTGCCAGTTACGAACACACAGTTTGAGGAAACGGCGGTATGCAGGTAATTTAACTTATGCGCATCCGTTGCTGCAACTTGTGCTGTATAATTTAGAATTTTTGTTACCGCGCCATCCGATTTTTATACATGTGCAAATACTCGTACACGCTGCATTGTATTTTTTTCCGCACGCGACAAGGAGGGGACAGAGGCGAGTTCCGACTCGTGTCTGTCCCCTCCCCCCGTGCCACCCCCCTGGTCGACCCGCATAAAACTTAAAAATATGATAAAATAAAAGATAAAATCAATAAATGACAACGTGTATAGATAAAATAGATAAAATAAAAGTAAATAAATAAATAAATAATAATATGTAAATAAATACAATGGACAAAACACAACAAACATAAGAAGGGGGGCAAAATAAAGGGGAATAAAAGATAAAGATAAAATTTATAATATAGAATATAAAATATATATAGAATAAAATGAAATATTATAAAATAAAAGGAGGGGGGTCGGCCGGCAGGTCGCATCTTTGTAGAGGGGGGGAGGGGATTATTGCTCCACCTCACCACCCGCGACCTGCCCACCCCGGGGGCGCCTTAACGGCCAGCCCCCCTTGGCGGCGGTGGAAGTACTAAGTAGTCCCACCGCCGCCATTACGTCTGCGGCCCCTTACAGGGGGCCGTCGGCCTCGTCGTGGTTGCCCCGCCGATGCTGGCCTCCTGGCGGAGAGGGGGTCGGCTTCCCTCTCCCTCTCCACTGCCTCCTTCTGCGTTATCACAATCACGCAGAAGGAGGCAAACGCTGCTCTTGACCTCTCGCTGCCGATCATGTGGTCGACCACGACCGGCAACGAGAGGTCCATCCCAATAACGCCCCTTAGGTCTCTGCGCGGCGCCGACCACGCTGGACATTCTTCCAGCGTATGCCGCGCATAGTCCTGGGCCTCCTCGCAGTGGTGACACTGCGATCCTCCCAGTGCCAGTTACGAACACACAGTTTGAGGAAACGGCGGTATGCAGGTAATTTAACTTATGCGCATCCATTGCTGCAACTTGTGCTGTATAATTTAGAATTTTTGTTAACGCGCCATCCGATTTTTATACATGTGCAAATACTCGTACACGCTGCATTGTATTTTTTTCCGCACGAGTCATGGAGGGGATAGAGGCTAGTTCTGGCTTGCGTCTGTCCCCTCCCCCCGTCCCAACCCCTGATCGACCCGCATAAAACTTAAAAATATGATAAAATAAAAGATAAAATCAATAAATGACAACGTGTATAGATAAAATAGATAAAATAAAAGTCAATAAATAAATAAATAATAATATGTAAATAAATACAATGGACAAAACACAACAAACATAAGAAGGTGACAGCAAAATAAAGGGGAATAAAAGATAAAATTTATAATATAGAATATAAAATATATATAGAATAAAATGAAATATTATAAAATAAAAGGAGGGGGGTCGACCGGCAGGTCGCATCTTTGTAGAGGGGGGGAAGGGGATTATTGCTCCACCTCACCACCCGCGACCTGCCCACCCCGGGGGCGCCTTAACGGCCAGCCCCCCTTGGCGGCGGTGGAAGTAATAAGTAGTCCCACCGCCGCCATTACGTCTGCGGCCCCTTACAGGGGGCCGTCGGCCTCGTGGGGGTTGCCCCTATCGATGCTAGCCTCCTGGCGGAGAGGGGGTCGGCTTCCCTCTCCCTCTCCGCTGCCTCCTTCTGCGTTATCACAATATCGCAGAAGGAGGCAAACGCTGCTCTTGACCTCTTGCTGCCGATCATGTGGTCGACCACGACCGGCAACGAGAGGTCCATCCCAATAACGCCCCTTAGGTCTCTGAGCGGCGCCGACCACGCTGGACATTCTTCCAGCGTATGCCGCGCAGAGTCCAGGGCCTCCTCGCAGTGGTGACACTGCGATCCTCCCAGTGCCAGTTACGAACACACAGTTTGAGGAAACGGCGGTATGCAGGTAATTTAACTTATGCGCATCCATTGCTGCAACTTGTGCTGTATAATTTAGAATTTTTGTTAACGCGCCATCCGATTTTTATACATGTGCAAATACTCGTACACGCTGCATTGTATTTTTTTCCGCACGAGTCATGGAGGGGATAGAGGCTAGTTCTGGCTTGCGTCTGTCCCCTCCCCCCGTCCCAACCCCTGATCGACCCGCATAAAACTTAAAAATATGATAAAATAAAAGATAAAATCAATAAATGACAACGTGTATAGATAAAATAGATAAAATAAAAGTCAATAAATAAATAAATAATAATATGTAAATAAATACAATGGACAAAACACAACAAACATAAGAAGGTGACAGCAAAATAAAGGGGAATAAAAGATAAAATTTATAATATAGAATATAAAATATATATAGAATAAAATGAAATATTATAAAATAAAAGGAGGGGGGTCGACCGGCAGGTCGCATCTTTGTAGAGGGGGGGAAGGGGATTATTGCTCCACCTCACCACCCGCGACCTGCCCACCCCGGGGGCGCCTTAACGGCCAGCCCCCCTTGGCGGCGGTGGAAGTAATAAGTAGTCCCACCGCCGCCATTACGTCTGCGGCCCCTTACAGGGGGCCGTTGGCCTCGTGGGGGTTGCCCCTATCGATGCTAGCCTCCTGGCGGAGAGGGGGTCGGCTTCCCTCTCCCTCTCCGCTGCCTCCTTCTGCGTTATCACAATATCGCAGAAGGAGGCAAACGCTGCTCTTGACCTCTTGCTGCCGATCATGTGGTCGACCACGACCGGCAACGAGAGGTCCATCCCAATAACGCCCCTTAGGTCTCTGAGCGGCGCCGACCACGCTGGACATTCTTCCAGCGTATGCCGCGCAGAGTCCAGGGCCTCCTCGGAGTGGTGACACTGCGATCCTCCCAGTGCCAGTTAGGAACACACAGTTTGAGGAAACGGCGGTATGCAGGTAATTTAACTTATGCGCATCCATTGCTGCAACTTGTGCTGTATAATTTAGAATTTTTGTTAACGCGCCATCCGATTTTTATACATGTGCAAATACTCGTACACGCTGCATTGTATTTTTTTCCGCACGAGACAAGGAGGGACAGAGGCAAGTTCCGGCTCGCGTCTGTCCCCTCCCCCGTCCCACCCTCCTGATCGACCCGCATAAAACTTAAAAATATGATAAAATAAAAGATAAAATCAATAAATGACAACGTGTATAGATAAAATAGATAAAATAAAAGTCAACAAATAAATAAATAATAATATGTAAATAAATACATTGGACAAATCACAACAAACATAAGGAGGGGGGGGCAAAATAAAGGGGAATAAAAGATAAAGATAAAATTTATAATATAGAATATAAAATATATATAGAATAAAATGAAATATTATAAAATAAAAGGAGGGGGGTCGACCGGCAGGTCGCATCTTTGTAGTGGCGTGGAGGGGATTATTGCTCCACCTCGCCCCCCGCGACCTGCCCACCCCGGGGGCGCCTTAACGGCCAGCCCCCCTTGGCGGCGGTGGAAGTACTAAGTAGTCCCACCGCCGCCATTACGTCTGCGGCCCCTTACAGGGGGCCGTCGGCCTCGTCGGGGTTGCCCCGCCGATGCTAGCCTCCTGGCGGAGAGGGCATCAGCTTCCCTCTCCCTCTCCGCTGCCTCCTTCTGTGTTATCACAATCTCGCAGAAGGGGGCACACGCTGCTCTTGACCTCTTGCTGCCGATCATGTGGTCGACCACGACCGGCAACGAGAGGTCCATCCCAATAACGCCCCTTAGGTCTCTGAGCGGTGCCGACCACGCTGGACATTCTTCCAGCGTATGCCGCGCAGAGTCCTGGGCCTCCTCGCAGTGGTGACACTGCGATCCTCCCAGTGCCAGTTACGAACACACAGTTTGAGGAAACGGCGGTATGCAGGTAATTTAACTTATGCGCATCCGTTGCTGCAACTTGTGCTGTATAATTTAGAATTTTTGTTACCGCGCCATCCGATTTTTATACATGTGCAAATACTCGTACACGCTGCATTGTATTTTTTTCCGCACGCGACAAGGAGGGGACAGAGGCGAGTTCCGACTCGTGTCTGTCCCCTCCCCCCGTGCCACCCCCCTGGTCGACCCGCATAAAACTTAAAAATATGATAAAATAAAAGATAAAATCAATAAATGACAACGTGTATAGATAAAATAGATAAAATAAAAGTAAATAAATAAATAAATAATAATATGTAAATAAATACAATGGACAAAACACAACAAACATAAGAAGGGGGGCAAAATAAAGGGGAATAAAAGATAAAGATAAAATTTATAATATAGAATATAAAATATATATAGAATAAAATGAAATATTATAAAATAAAAGGAGGGGGGTCGGCCGGCAGGTCGCATCTTTGTAGAGGGGGGGAGGGGATTATTGCTCCACCTCACCACCCGCGACCTGCCCACCCCGGGGGCGCCTTAACGGCCAGCCCCCCTTGGCGGCGGTGGAAGTACTAAGTAGTCCCACCGCCGCCATTACGTCTGCGGCCCCTTACAGGGGGCCGTCGGCCTCGTCGTGGTTGCCCCGCCGATGCTGGCCTCCTGGCGGAGAGGGGGTCGGCTTCCCTCTCCCTCTCCACTGCCTCCTTCTGCGTTATCACAATCACGCAGAAGGAGGCAAACGCTGCTCTTGACCTCTCGCTGCCGATCATGTGGTCGACCACGACCGGCAACGAGAGGTCCATCCCAATAACGCCCCTTAGGTCTCTGCGCGGCGCCGACCACGCTGGACATTCTTCCAGCGTATGCCGCGCATAGTCCTGGGCCTCCTCGCAGTGGTGACACTGCGATCCTCCCAGTGCCAGTTACGAACACACAGTTTGAGGAAACGGCGGTATGCAGGTAATTTAACTTATGCGCATCCATTGCTGCAACTTGTGCTGTATAATTTAGAATTTTTGTTAACGCGCCATCCGATTTTTATACATGTGCAAATACTCGTACACGCTGCATTGTATTTTTTTCCGCACGAGTCATGGAGGGGATAGAGGCTAGTTCTGGCTTGCGTCTGTCCCCTCCCCCCGTCCCAACCCCTGATCGACCCGCATAAAACTTAAAAATATGATAAAATAAAAGATAAAATCAATAAATGACAACGTGTATAGATAAAATAGATAAAATAAAAGTCAATAAATAAATAAATAATAATATGTAAATAAATACAATGGACAAAACACAACAAACATAAGAAGGTGACAGCAAAATAAAGGGGAATAAAAGATAAAATTTATAATATAGAATATAAAATATATATAGAATAAAATGAAATATTATAAAATAAAAGGAGGGGGGTCGACCGGCAGGTCGCATCTTTGTAGAGGGGGGGAAGGGGATTATTGCTCCACCTCACCACCCGCGACCTGCCCACCCCGGGGGCGCCTTAACGGCCAGCCCCCCTTGGCGGCGGTGGAAGTAATAAGTAGTCCCACCGCCGCCATTACGTCTGCGGCCCCTTACAGGGGGCCGTCGGCCTCGTGGGGGTTGCCCCTATCGATGCTAGCCTCCTGGCGGAGAGGGGGTCGGCTTCCCTCTCCCTCTCCGCTGCCTCCTTCTGCGTTATCACAATATCGCAGAAGGAGGCAAACGCTGCTCTTGACCTCTTGCTGCCGATCATGTGGTCGACCACGACCGGCAACGAGAGGTCCATCCCAATAACGCCCCTTAGGTCTCTGAGCGGCGCCGACCACGCTGGACATTCTTCCAGCGTATGCCGCGCAGAGTCCAGGGCCTCCTCGGAGTGGTGACACTGCGATCCTCCCAGTGCCAGTTAGGAACACACAGTTTGAGGAAACGGCGGTATGCAGGTAATTTAACTTATGCGCATCCATTGCTGCAACTTGTGCTGTATAATTTAGAATTTTTGTTAACGCGCCATCCGATTTTTATACATGTGCAAATACTCGTACACGCTGCATTGTATTTTTTTCCGCACGAGACAAGGAGGGACAGAGGCAAGTTCCGGCTCGCGTCTGTCCCCTCCCCCGTCCCACCCCCCTGATCGACCCGCATAAAACTTAAAAATATGATAAAATAAAAGATAAAATCAATAAATGACAACGTGTATAGATAAAATAGATAAAATAAAAGTCAACAAATAAATAAATAATAATATGTAAATAAATACATTGGACAAATCACAACAAACATAAGAAGGGGGGGGCAAAATAAAGGGGAATAAAAGATAAAGATAAAATTTATAATATAGAATATAAAATATATATAGAATAAAATGAAATATTATAAAATAAAAGGAGGGGGGTCGACCGGCAGGTCGCATCTTTGTAGTGGCGTGGAGGGGATTATTGCTCCACCTCGCCCCCCGCGACCTGCCCACCCCGGGGGCGCCTTAACGGCCAGCCCCCCTTGGCGGCGGTGGAAGTACTAAGTAGTCCCACCGCCGCCATTACGTCTGCGGCCCCTTACAGGGGGCCGTCGGCCTCGTCGGGGTTGCCCCGCCGATGCTAGCCTCCTGGCGGAGAGGGCATCAGCTTCCCTCTCCCTCTCCGCTGCCTCCTTCTGTGTTATCACAATCTCGCAGAAGGGGGCACACGCTGCTCTTGACCTCTTGCTGCCGATCATGTGGTCGACCACGACCGGCAACGAGAGGTCCATCCCAATAACGCCCCTTAGGTCTCTGAGCGGTGCCGACCACGCTGGACATTCTTCCAGCGTATGCCGCGCAGAGTCCTGGGCCTCCTCGCAGTGGTGACACTGCGATCCTCCCAGTGCCAGTTACGAACACACAGTTTGAGGAAACGGCGGTATGCAGGTAATTTAACTTATGCGCATCCATTGCTGCAACTTGTGCTGTATAATTTAGAATTTTTGTTAACGCGCCATCCGATTTTTATACATGTGCAAATACTCGTACACGCTGCATTGTATTTTTTTCCGCACGAGACAAGGAGGGACAGAGGCAAGTTTCGGCTCGCGTCTGTCCCCTCCCCCGTCCCACCCTCCTGATCGACCCGCATAAAACCTAAAAATATGATAAAATAAAAGATAAAATCAATAAATGACAACGTGTATAGATAAAATAGATAAAATAAAAGTCAATAAATAAATAAATAATAATATGTAAATAAATACAATGGACAAAACACAACAAACATAAGAAGGTGACAGCAAAATAAAGAGGAATAAAAGATAAAGATAAAATTTATAATATAGAATATAAAATATATATAGAATAAAATGAAATATTATAAAATAAAAGGAGGGGGGTCGACCGGCAGGTCGCATCTTTGTAGTGGCGGGGAGGGGATTATTGCTCCACCTCGCCCCCCGCGACCTGCCCACCCCGGGGGCGCCTTAACGGCCAGCCCCCCTTGGCGGCGGTGGAAGTACTAAGTAGTCCCACCGCCGCCATTACGTCTGCGGCCCCTTACAGGGGGCCGTCGGCCTCGTGGGGGTTGCCCCTATCGATGCTAGCCTCCTGGCGGAGAGGGGGTCGGCTTCCCTCTCCCTCTCCGCTGCCTCCTTCTGCGTTATCACAATATCGCAGAAGGAGGCAAACGCTGCTCTTGACCTCTTGCTGCCGATCATGTGGTCGACCACGACCGGCAACGAGAGGTCCATCCCAATAACGCCCCTTAGGTCTCTGAGCGGCGCCGACCACGCTGGACATTCTTCCAGCGTATGCCGCGCAGAGTCCAGGGCCTCCTCGGAGTGGTGACACTGCGATCCTCCCAGTGCCAGTTAGGAACACACAGTTTGAGGAAACGGCGGTATGCAGGTAATTTAACTTATGCGCATCCATTGCTGCAACTTGTGCTGTATAATTTAGAATTTTTGTTAACGCGCCATCCGATTTTTATACATGTGCAAGTACTCGTACACGCTGCATTGTATTTTTTTCCGCACGAGACAAGGAGGGACAGAGGCAAGTTCCGGCTCGCGTCTGTCCCCTCCCCCGTCCCACCCCCCTGATCGACCCGCATAAAACTTAAAAATATGATAAAATAAAAGATAAAATCAATAAATGACAACGTGTATAGATAAAATAGATAAAATAAAAGTCAATAAATAAATAAATAATAATATGTAAATAAATACATTGGACAAATCACAACAAACATAAGAAGGGGGGGGGCAAAATAAAGGGGAATAAAAGATAAAGATAAAATTTATAATATAGAATATAAAATATATATAGAATAAAATGAAATATTATAAAATAAAAGGAGGGGGGTCGACCGGCAGGTCGCATCTTTGTAGTGGCGTGGAGGGGATTATTGCTCCACCTCGCCCCCCGCGACCTGCCCACCCCGGGGGCGCCTTAACGGCCAGCCCCCCTTGGCGGCGGTGGAAGTACTAAGTAGTCCCACCGCCGCCATTACGTCTGCGGCCCCTTACAGGGGGCCGTCGGCCTCGTCGGGGTTGCCCCGCCGATGCTAGCCTCCTGGCGGAGAGGGCATCAGCTTCCCTCTCCCTCTCCGCTGCCTCCTTCTGTGTTATCACAATCTCGCAGAAGGGGGCACACGCTGCTCTTGACCTCTTGCTGCCGATCATGTGGTCGACCACGACCGGCAACGAGAGGTCCATCCCAATAACGCCCCTTAGGTCTCTGAGCGGTGCCGACCACGCTGGACATTCTTCCAGCGTATGCCGCGCAGAGTCCTGGGCCTCCTCGCAGTGGTGACACTGCGATCCTCCCAGTGCCAGTTACGAACACACAGTTTGAGGAAACGGCGGTATGCAGGTAATTTAACTTATGCGCATCCGTTGCTGCAACTTGTGCTGTATAATTTAGAATTTTTGTTACCGCGCCATCCGATTTTTATACATGTGCAAATACTCGTACACGCTGCATTGTATTTTTTTCCGCACGCGACAAGGAGGGGACAGAGGCGAGTTCCGACTCGTGTCTGTCCCCTCCCCCCGTGCCACCCCCCTGGTCGACCCGCATAAAACTTAAAAATATGATAAAATAAAAGATAAAATCAATAAATGACAACGTGTATAGATAAAATAGATAAAATAAAAGTAAATAAATAAATAAATAATAATATGTAAATAAATACAATGGACAAAACACAACAAACATAAGAAGGGGGGCAAAATAAAGGGGAATAAAAGATAAAGATAAAATTTATAATATAGAATATAAAATATATATAGAATAAAATGAAATATTATAAAATAAAAGGAGGGGGGTCGGCCGGCAGGTCGCATCTTTGTAGAGGGGGGGAGGGGATTATTGCTCCACCTCACCACCCGCGACCTGCCCACCCCGGGGGCGCCTTAACGGCCAGCCCCCCTTGGCGGCGGTGGAAGTACTAAGTAGTCCCACCGCCGCCATTACGTCTGCGGCCCCTTACAGGGGGCCGTCGGCCTCGTCGTGGTTGCCCCGCCGATGCTGGCCTCCTGGCGGAGAGGGGGTCGGCTTCCCTCTCCCTCTCCACTGCCTCCTTCTGCGTTATCACAATCACGCAGAAGGAGGCAAACGCTGCTCTTGACCTCTCGCTGCCGATCATGTGGTCGACCACGACCGGCAACGAGAGGTCCATCCCAATAACGCCCCTTAGGTCTCTGCGCGGCGCCGACCACGCTGGACATTCTTCCAGCGTATGCCGCGCATAGTCCTGGGCCTCCTCGCAGTGGTGACACTGCGATCCTCCCAGTGCCAGTTACGAACACACAGTTTGAGGAAACGGCGGTATGCAGGTAATTTAACTTATGCGCATCCATTGCTGCAACTTGTGCTGTATAATTTAGAATTTTTGTTAACGCGCCATCCGATTTTTATACATGTGCAAATACTCGTACACGCTGCATTGTATTTTTTTCCGCACGAGTCATGGAGGGGATAGAGGCTAGTTCTGGCTTGCGTCTGTCCCCTCCCCCCGTCCCAACCCCTGATCGACCCGCATAAAACTTAAAAATATGATAAAATAAAAGATAAAATCAATAAATGACAACGTGTATAGATAAAATAGATAAAATAAAAGTCAATAAATAAATAAATAATAATATGTAAATAAATACAATGGACAAAACACAACAAACATAAGAAGGTGACAGCAAAATAAAGGGGAATAAAAGATAAAATTTATAATATAGAATATAAAATATATATAGAATAAAATGAAATATTATAAAATAAAAGGAGGGGGGTCGACCGGCAGGTCGCATCTTTGTAGAGGGGGGGAAGGGGATTATTGCTCCACCTCACCACCCGCGACCTGCCCACCCCGGGGGCGCCTTAACGGCCAGCCCCCCTTGGCGGCGGTGGAAGTAATAAGTAGTCCCACCGCCGCCATTACGTCTGCGGCCCCTTACAGGGGGCCGTCGGCCTCGTGGGGGTTGCCCCTATCGATGCTAGCCTCCTGGCGGAGAGGGGGTCGGCTTCCCTCTCCCTCTCCGCTGCCTCCTTCTGCGTTATCACAATATCGCAGAAGGAGGCAAACGCTGCTCTTGACCTCTTGCTGCCGATCATGTGGTCGACCACGACCGGCAACGAGAGGTCCATCCCAATAACGCCCCTTAGGTCTCTGAGCGGCGCCGACCACGCTGGACATTCTTCCAGCGTATGCCGCGCAGAGTCCAGGGCCTCCTCGGAGTGGTGACACTGCGATCCTCCCAGTGCCAGTTAGGAACACACAGTTTGAGGAAACGGCGGTATGCAGGTAATTTAACTTATGCGCATCCATTGCTGCAACTTGTGCTGTATAATTTAGAATTTTTGTTAACGCGCCATCCGATTTTTATACATGTGCAAATACTCGTACACGCTGCATTGTATTTTTTTCCGCACGAGACAAGGAGGGACAGAGGCAAGTTCCGGCTCGCGTCTGTCCCCTCCCCCGTCCCACCCCCCTGATCGACCCGCATAAAACTTAAAAATATGATAAAATAAAAGATAAAATCAATAAATGACAACGTGTATAGATAAAATAGATAAAATAAAAGTCAACAAATAAATAAATAATAATATGTAAATAAATACATTGGACAAATCACAACAAACATAAGAAGGGGGGGGCAAAATAAAGGGGAATAAAAGATAAAGATAAAATTTATAATATAGAATATAAAATATATATAGAATAAAATGAAATATTATAAAATAAAAGGAGGGGGGTCGACCGGCAGGTCGCATCTTTGTAGTGGCGTGGAGGGGATTATTGCTCCACCTCGCCCCCCGCGACCTGCCCACCCCGGGGGCGCCTTAACGGCCAGCCCCCCTTGGCGGCGGTGGAAGTACTAAGTAGTCCCACCGCCGCCATTACGTCTGCGGCCCCTTACAGGGGGCCGTCGGCCTCGTCGGGGTTGCCCCGCCGATGCTAGCCTCCTGGCGGAGAGGGCATCAGCTTCCCTCTCCCTCTCCGCTGCCTCCTTCTGTGTTATCACAATCTCGCAGAAGGGGGCACACGCTGCTCTTGACCTCTTGCTGCCGATCATGTGGTCGACCACGACCGGCAACGAGAGGTCCATCCCAATAACGCCCCTTAGGTCTCTGAGCGGTGCCGACCACGCTGGACATTCTTCCAGCGTATGCCGCGCAGAGTCCTGGGCCTCCTCGCAGTGGTGACACTGCGATCCTCCCAGTGCCAGTTACGAACACACAGTTTGAGGAAACGGCGGTATGCAGGTAATTTAACTTATGCGCATCCATTGCTGCAACTTGTGCTGTATAATTTAGAATTTTTGTTAACGCGCCATCCGATTTTTATACATGTGCAAATACTCGTACACGCTGCATTGTATTTTTTTCCGCACGAGACAAGGAGGGACAGAGGCAAGTTTCGGCTCGCGTCTGTCCCCTCCCCCGTCCCACCCTCCTGATCGACCCGCATAAAACCTAAAAATATGATAAAATAAAAGATAAAATCAATAAATGACAACGTGTATAGATAAAATAGATAAAATAAAAGTCAATAAATATATAAATAATAATATGTAAATAAATACAATGGACAAAACACAACAAACATAAGAAGGTGACAGCAAAATAAAGAGGAATAAAAGATAAAGATAAAATTTATAATATAGAATATAAAATATATATAGAATAAAATGAAATATTATAAAATAAAAGGAGGGGGGTCGACCGGCAGGTCGCATCTTTGTAGTGGCGGGGAGGGGATTATTGCTCCACCTCGCCCCCCGCGACCTGCCCACCCCGGGGGCGCCTTAACGGCCAGCCCCCCTTGGCGGCGGTGGAAGTACTAAGTAGTCCCACCGCCGCCATTACGTCTGCGGCCCCTTACAGGGGGCCGTCGGCCTCGTGGGGGTTGCCCCTATCGATGCTAGCCTCCTGGCGGAGAGGGGGTCGGCTTCCCTCTCCCTCTCCGCTGCCTCCTTCTGCGTTATCACAATATCGCAGAAGGAGGCAAACGCTGCTCTTGACCTCTTGCTGCCGATCATGTGGTCGACCACGACCGGCAACGAGAGGTCCATCCCAATAACGCCCCTTAGGTCTCTGAGCGGCGCCGACCACGCTGGACATTCTTCCAGCGTATGCCGCGCAGAGTCCAGGGCCTCCTCGGAGTGGTGACACTGCGATCCTCCCAGTGCCAGTTAGGAACACACAGTTTGAGGAAACGGCGGTATGCAGGTAATTTAACTTATGCGCATCCATTGCTGCAACTTGTGCTGTATAATTTAGAATTTTTGTTAACGCGCCATCCGATTTTTATACATGTGCAAGTACTCGTACACGCTGCATTGTATTTTTTTCCGCACGAGACAAGGAGGGACAGAGGCAAGTTCCGGCTCGCGTCTGTCCCCTCCCCCGTCCCACCCCCCTGATCGACCCGCAT
Source organism: Lasioglossum baleicum (assembly GCF_051020765.1). Taxonomy (NCBI): domain Eukaryota; kingdom Metazoa; phylum Arthropoda; class Insecta; order Hymenoptera; family Halictidae; genus Lasioglossum; species Lasioglossum baleicum. Next base: position 416,660 of record NW_027469132.1, read on the forward strand.
AAAACTTAAAAATATGATAAAATAAAAGATAAAATCAATAAATGACAACGTGTATAGATAAAATAGATAAAATAAAAGTCAATAAATAAATAAATAATAATATGTAAATAAATACATTGGACAAATCACAACAAACATAAGAAGGGGGGGGGGCAAAATAAAGGGGAATAAAAGATAAAGATAAAATTTATAATATAGAATATAAAATATATATAGAATAAAATGAAATATTATAAAATAAAAGGAGGGGGGTCGACCGGCAGGTCGCATCTTTGTAGTGGCGTGGAGGGGATTATTGCTCCACCTCGCCCCCCGCGACCTGCCCACCCCGGGGGCGCCTTAACGGCCAGCCCCCCTTGGCGGCGGTGGAAGTACTAAGTAGTCCCACCGCCGCCATTACGTCTGCGGCCCCTTACAGGGGGCCGTCGGCCTCGTCGGGGTTGCCCCGCCGATGCTAGCCTCCTGGCGGAGAGGGCATCAGCTTCCCTCTCCCTCTCCGCTGCCTCCTTCTGTGTTATCACAATCTCGCAGAAGGGGGCACACGCTGCTCTTGACCTCTTGCTGCCGATCATGTGGTCGACCACGACCGGCAACGAGAGGTCCATCCCAATAACGCCCCTTAGGTCTCTGAGCGGTGCCGACCACGCTGGACATTCTTCCAGCGTATGCCGCGCAGATTCCTGGGCCTCCTCGCAGTGGTGACACTGCGATCCTCCCAGTGCCAGTTACGAACACACAGTTTGAGGAAACGGCGGTATGCAGGTAATTTAACTTATGCGCATCCATTGCTGCAACTTGTGCTGTATAATTTAGAATTTTTGTTAACGCGCCATCCGATTTTTATACATGTGCAAATACTCGTACACGCTGCATTGTATTTTTTTCCGCACGAGACAAGGAGGGACAGAGGCAAGTTTCGGCTCGCGTCTGTCCCCTCCCCCGTCCCACCCTCCTGATCGACCCGCATAAAACCTAAAAATATGATAAAATAAAAGATAAAATCAATAAATGACAACGTGTATAGATAAAATAGATAAAATAAAAGTCAATAAATAAATAAATAATAATATGTAAATAAATACAATGGACAAAACACAACAAACATAAGAAGGTGACAGCAAAATAAAGAGGAATAAAAGATAAAGATAAAATTTATAATATAGAATATAAAATATATATAGAATAAAATGAAATATTATAAAATAAAAGGAGGGGGGTCGACCGGCAGGTCGCATCTTTGTAGTGGCGGGGAGGGGATTATTGCTCCACCTCGCCCCCCGCGACCTGCCCACCCCGGGGGCGCCTTAACGGCCAGCCCCCCTTGGCGGCGGTGGAAGTACTAAGTAGTCCCACCGCCGCCATTACGTCTGCGGCCCCTTACAGGGGGCCGTCGGCCTCGTGGGGGTTGCCCCTATCGATGCTAGCCTCCTGGCGGAGAGGGGGTCGGCTTCCCTCTCCCTCTCCGCTGCCTCCTTCTGCGTTATCACAATATCGCAGAAGGAGGCAAACGCTGCTCTTGACCTCTTGCTGCCGATCATGTGGTCGACCACGACCGGCAACGAGAGGTCCATCCCAATAACGCCCCTTAGGTCTCTGAGCGGCGCCGACCACGCTGGACATTCTTCCAGCGTATGCCGCGCAGAGTCCTGGGCCTCCTCGCAGTGGTGACACTGCGATCCTCCCAGTGCCAGTTACGAACACACAGTTTGAGGAAACGGCGGTATGCAGGTAATTTAACTTATGCGCATCCATTGATGCAACTTGTGCTGTATAATTTAGAATTTTTGTTACCGAGCCATCCGATTTTTATACATGTGCAAATACTCGTACACGCTGCATTGTATTTTTTTCCGCACGAGTCATCGAGGGGACAGAGGCTAGTTCTGGCTCGCGTCTGTCCCCTCCCCCCGTCCCACCCCCTGATCGACCCGCATAAAACCTAAAAATATGATAAAATAAAAGATAAAATCAATAAATGACAACGTGTATAGATAAAATAGATAAAATAAAAGTCAATAAATAAATAAATAATAATATGTAAATAAATACAATGGACAAAACACAACAAACATAAGAAGGTGACAGCAAAATAAAGAGGAAGAAAAGATAAAGATAAAATTTATAATATAGAATATAAAATATATATAGAATAAAATGAAATATTATAAAATAAAAGGAGGGGGGTCGACCGGCAGGTCGCATCTTTGTAGAGGGGGGGAAGGGGATTATTGCTCCACCTCACCACCCGCGACCTGCCCACCCCGGGGGCGCCTTAACGGCCAGCCCCCCTTGGCGGCGGTGGAAGTAATAAGTTGTCCCACCGCCGCCATTACGTCTGCGGCCCCTTACAGGGGGCCGTCGGCCTCGTGGGGGTTGCCCCTACCGATGCTAGCCTCCTGGCGGAGAGGGGGTCGGCTTCCCTCTCCCTCTCCGCTGCCTCCTTCTGCGTTATCACAATATCGCAGAAGGAGGCAAACGCTGCTCTTGACCTCTCGCTGCCGATCATGTGATCGACCACGACAGGCAACGAGAGGTCTATCCCAATAACGCCCCTTAGGTCTCTGAGCGGTGCCGACCACGCTGGACATTCTTCCAGCGTATGTCGCGCAGAGTCCTGGGCCTCCTCGCAGTGGTGACACTGCGATCCTCCCAGTGCCAGTTACGAACACACAGTTTGAGGAAACGGCGGTATGCAGGTAATTTAACTTATGCGCATCCATTGCTGCAACTTGTGCTGTATAATTTAGAATTTTTGTTAACGCGCCATCCGATTTTTATACATGTGCAAATACTCGTACACGCTGCATTGTATTTTTTTCCGCACGAATCATGGAGGGGACAGAGGCTAGTTCTGGCTCGCGTCTGTCCCCTCCCCCCGTCCCACCCCCTGATCGACCCGCATAAAACTTAAAAATATGATAAAATAAAAGATAAAATCAATAAATGACAACGTGTATAGATAAAATAGATAAAATAAAAGTCAATAAATAAATAAATAATAATATGTAAATAAATACATTGGACAAAACACAACAAACATAAGAAGATGAGAGCAAAATAAAGGGGAATAAAAGATTAAGATAAAATTTATAATATAGAATATAAAATATATATAGAATAAAATGAAATATTATAAAATAAAAGGAGGGGGGTCGACCGGAACGTCACATCTTTGTAGAGGCGGGGAGTGGATTATTGCTCCACCTCGCCCCCGCGACCTGCCCACCCCGGGGGCGCCTTAACGGCCAGCCCCCCTTGGCGGCGGTGGAAGTACTAAGTAGTCCCACCGCCGCCATTACGTCTGCGGCCCCTTACAGGGGGCCGTCGGCCTCGTCGTGGTTGCCCCGCCGATGCTAGCCTCCTGGCGGAGAGGGGATCAGCTTCCCTCTCCCTCTCCGCTGCCTCCTTCTGTGTTATCACAATCTCGCAGAAGGGGGCACACGCTGCTCTTGATCTCTTGCTGCCGATCATGTGGTCGACCACGACCGGCAACGAGAGGTCCATCCCAATAACGCCCCTTAGGTCTCTGCGCGGCGCCGACCACGCTGGACATTCTTCCAGCGTATGCCGCGCAGAGTCCTGGGCCTCCTCGCAGTGGTGACACTGCGATCCTCCCAGTGCCAGTTACGAACACACAGTTTGAGGAAACGGCGGTATGCAGGTAATTTAACTTATGCGCATCCGTTGCTGCAACTTGTGCTGTATAATTTAGAATTTTTGTTACCGCGCCATCCGATTTTTATACATGTGCAAATACTCGTACACGCTGCATTGTATTTTTTTCCGCACGCGACAAGGAGGGGACAGAGGCGAGTTCCGACTCGTGTCTGTCCCCTCCCCCCGTGCCACCCCCCTGGTCGACCCGCATAAAACTTAAAAATATGATAAAATAAAAGATAAAATCAATAAATGACAACGTGTATAGATAAAATAGATAAAATAAAAGTAAATAAATAAATAAATAATAATATGTAAATAAATACAATGGACAAAACACAACAAACATAAGAAGGGGGGCAAAATAAAGGGGAATAAAAGATAAAGATAAAATTTATAATATAGAATATAAAATATATATAGAATAAAATGAAATATTATAAAATAAAAGGAGGGGGGTCGACCGGCAGGTCGCATCTTTGTAGAGGGGGGGAGGGGATTATTGCTCCACCTCACCACCCGCGACCTGCCCACCCCGGGGGCGCCTTAACGGCCAGCCCCCCTTGGCGGCGGTGGAAGTACTAAGTAGTCCCACCGCCGCCATTACGTCTGCGGCCCCTTACAGGGGGCCGTCGGCCTCGTCGTGGTTGCCCCGCCGATGCTGGCCTCCTGGCGGAGAGGGGGTCGGCTTCCCTCTCCCTCTCCACTGCCTCCTTCTGCGTTATCACAATCACGCAGAAGGAGGCAAACGCTGCTCTTGACCTCTCGCTGCCGATCATGTGGTCGACCACGACCGGCAACGAGAGGTCCATCCCAATAACGCCCCTTAGGTCTCTGCGCGGCGCCGACCACGCTGGACATTCTTCCAGCGTATGCCGCGCATAGTCCTGGGCCTCCTCGCAGTGGTGACACTGCGATCCTCCCAGTGCCAGTTACGAACACACAGTTTGAGGAAACGGCGGTATGCAGGTAATTTAACTTATGCGCATCCATTGCTGCAACTTGTGCTGTATAATTTAGAATTTTTGTTAACGCGCCATCCGATTTTTATACATGTGCAAATACTCGTACACGCTGCATTGTATTTTTTTCCGCACGAGTCATGGAGGGGATAGAGGCTAGTTCTGGCTCGCGTCTGTCCCCTCCCCCCGTCCCAACCCCTGATCGACCCGCATAAAACTTAAAAATATGATAAAATAAAAGATAAAATCAATAAATGACAACGTGTATAGATAAAATAGATAAAATAAAAGTCAATAAATAAATAAATAATAATATGTAAATAAATACAATGGACAAAACACAACAAACATAAGAAGGTGACAGCAAAATAAAGGGGAATAAAAGATAAAATTTATAATATAGAATATAAAATATATATAGAATAAAATGAAATATTATAAAATAAAAGGAGGGGGGTCGACCGGCAGGTCGCATCTTTGTAGAGGGGGGGAAGGGGATTATTGCTCCACCTCACCACCCGCGACCTGCCCACCCCGGGGGCGCCTTAACGGCCAGCCCCCCTTGGCGGCGGTGGAAGTAATAAGTAGTCCCACCGCCGCCATTACGTCTGCGGCCCCTTACAGGGGGCCGTCGGCCTCGTGGGGGTTGCCCCTATCGATGCTAGCCTCCTGGCGGAGAGGGGGTCGGCTTCCCTCTCCCTCTCCGCTGCCTCCTTCTGCGTTATCACAATATCGCAGAAGGAGGCAAACGCTGCTCTTGACCTCTTGCTGCCGATCATGTGGTCGACCACGACCGGCAACGAGAGGTCCATCCCAATAACGCCCCTTAGGTCTCTGAGCGGCGCCGACCACGCTGGACATTCTTCCAGCGTATGCCGCGCAGAGTCCAGGGCCTCCTCGGAGTGGTGACACTGCGATCCTCCCAGTGCCAGTTAGGAACACACAGTTTGAGGAAACGGCGGTATGCAGGTAATTTAACTTATGCGCATCCATTGCTGCAACTTGTGCTGTATAATTTAGAATTTTTGTTAACGCGCCATCCGATTTTTATACATGTGCAAATACTCGTACACGCTGCATTGTATTTTTTTCCGCACGAGACAAGGAGGGACAGAGGCAAGTTCCGGCTCGCGTCTGTCCCCTCCCCCGTCCCACCCCCCTGATCGACCCGCATAAAACTTAAAAATATGATAAAATAAAAGATAAAATCAATAAATGACAACGTGTATAGATAAAATAGATAAAATAAAAGTCAATAAATAAATAAATAATAATATGTAAATAAATACATTGGACAAATCACAACAAACATAAGAAGGGGGGGGCAAAATAAAGGGGAATAAAAGATAAAGATAAAATTTATAATATAGAATATAAAATATATATAGAATAAAATGAAATATTATAAAATAAAAGGAGGGGGGTCGACCGGCAGGTCGCATCTTTGTAGTGGCGTGGAGGGGATTATTGCTCCACCTCGCCCCCCGCGACCTGCCCACCCCGGGGGCGCCTTAACGGCCAGCCCCCCTTGGCGGCGGTGGAAGTACTAAGTAGTCCCACCGCCGCCATTACGTCTGCGGCCCCTTACAGGGGGCCGTCGGCCTCGTCGGGGTTGCCCCGCCGATGCTAGCCTCCTGGCGGAGAGGGCATCAGCTTCCCTCTCCCTCTCCGCTGCCTCCTTCTGTGTTATCACAATCTCGCAGAAGGGGGCACACGCTGCTCTTGACCTCTTGCTGCCGATCATGTGGTCGACCACGACCGGCAACGAGAGGTCCATCCCAATAACGCCCCTTAGGTCTCTGAGCGGTGCCGACCACGCTGGACATTCTTCCAGCGTATGCCGCGCAGAGTCCTGGGCCTCCTCGCAGTGGTGACACTGCGATCCTCCCAGTGCCAGTTACGAACACACAGTTTGAGGAAACGGCGGTATGCAGGTAATTTAACTTATGCGCATCCATTGCTGCAACTTGTGCTGTATAATTTAGAATTTTTGTTAACGCGCCATCCGATTTTTATACATGTGCAAATACTCGTACACGCTGCATTGTATTTTTTTCCGCACGAGACAAGGAGGGACAGAGGCAAGTTTCGGCTCGCGTCTGTCCCCTCCCCCGTCCCACCCTCCTGATCGACCCGCATAAAACCTAAAAATATGATAAAATAAAAGATAAAATCAATAAATGACAACGTGTATAGATAAAATAGATAAAATAAAAGTCAATAAATAAATAAATAATAATATGTAAATAAATACAATGGACAAAACACAACAAACATAAGAAGGTGACAGCAAAATAAAGAGGAATAAAAGATAAAGATAAAATTTATAATATAGAATATAAAATATATATAGAATAAAATGAAATATTATAAAATAAAAGGAGGGGGGTCGACCGGCAGGTCGCATCTTTGTAGTGGCGGGGAGGGGATTATTGCTCCACCTCGCCCCCCGCGACCTGCCCACCCCGGGGGCGCCTTAACGGCCAGCCCCCCTTGGCGGCGGTGGAAGTACTAAGTAGTCCCACCGCCGCCATTACGTCTGCGGCCCCTTACAGGGGGCCGTCGGCCTCGTGGGGGTTGCCCCTATCGATGCTAGCCTCCTGGCGGAGAGGGGGTCGGCTTCCCTCTCCCTCTCCGCTGCCTCCTTCTGCGTTATCACAATATCGCAGAAGGAGGCAAACGCTGCTCTTGACCTCTTGCTGCCGATCATGTGGTCGACCACGACCGGCAACGAGAGGTCCATCCCAATAACGCCCCTTAGGTCTCTGAGCGGCGCCGACCACGCTGGACATTCTTCCAGCGTATGCCGCGCAGAGTCCAGGGCCTCCTCGGAGTGGTGACACTGCGATCCTCCCAGTGCCAGTTAGGAACACACAGTTTGAGGAAACGGCGGTATGCAGGTAATTTAACTTATGCGCATCCATTGCTGCAACTTGTGCTGTATAATTTAGAATTTTTGTTAACGCGCCATCCGATTTTTATACATGTGCAAATACTCGTACACGCTGCATTGTATTTTTTTCCGCACGAGACAAGGAGGGACAGAGGCAAGTTCCGGCTCGCGTCTGTCCCCTCCCCCGTCCCACCCCCCTGATCGACCCGCATAAAACTTAAAAATATGATAAAATAAAAGATAAAATCAATAAATGACAACGTGTATAGATAAAATAGATAAAATAAAAGTCAATAAATAAATAAATAATAATATGTAAATAAATACATTGGACAAATCACAACAAACATAAGAAGGGGGGGGCAAAATAAAGGGGAATAAAAGATAAAGATAAAATTTATAATATAGAATATAAAATATATATAGAATAAAATGAAATATTATAAAATAAAAGGAGGGGGGTCGACCGGCAGGTCGCATCTTTGTAGTGGCGTGGAGGGGATTATTGCTCCACCTCGCCCCCCGCGACCTGCCCACCCCGGGGGCGCCTTAACGGCCAGCCCCCCTTGGCGGCGGTGGAAGTACTAAGTAGTCCCACCGCCGCCATTACGTCTGCGGCCCCTTACAGGGGGCCGTCGGCCTCGTCGGGGTTGCCCCGCCGATGCTAGCCTCCTGGCGGAGAGGGCATCAGCTTCCCTCTCCCTCTCCGCTGCCTCCTTCTGTGTTATCACAATCTCGCAGAAGGGGGCACACGCTGCTCTTGACCTCTTGCTGCCGATCATGTGGTCGACCACGACCGGCAACGAGAGGTCCATCCCAATAACGCCCCTTAGGTCTCTGAGCGGTGCCGACCACGCTGGACATTCTTCCAGCGTATGCCGCGCAGAGTCCTGGGCCTCCTCGCAGTGGTGACACTGCGATCCTCCCAGTGCCAGTTACGAACACACAGTTTGAGGAAACGGCGGTATGCAGGTAATTTAACTTATGCGCATCCATTGCTGCAACTTGTGCTGTATAATTTAGAATTTTTGTTAACGCGCCATCCGATTTTTATACATGTGCAAATACTCGTACACGCTGCATTGTATTTTTTTCCGCACGAGACAAGGAGGGACAGAGGCAAGTTTCGGCTCGCGTCTGTCCCCTCCCCCGTCCCACCCTCCTGATCGACCCGCATAAAACCTAAAAATATGATAAAATAAAAGATAAAATCAATAAATGACAACGTGTATAGATAAAATAGATAAAATAAAAGTCAATAAATAAATAAATAATAATATGTAAATAAATACAATGGACAAAACACAACAAACATAAGAAGGTGACAGCAAAATAAAGAGGAATAAAAGATAAAGATAAAATTTATAATATAGAATATAAAATATATATAGAATAAAATGAAATATTATAAAATAAAAGGAGGGGGGTCGACCGGCAGGTCGCATCTTTGTAGTGGCGGGGAGGGGATTATTGCTCCACCTCGCCCCCCGCGACCTGCCCACCCCGGGGGCGCCTTAACGGCCAGCCCCCCTTGGCGGCGGTGGAAGTACTAAGTAGTCCCACCGCCGCCATTACGTCTGCGGCCCCTTACAGGGGGCCGTCGGCCTCGTGGGGGTTGCCCCTATCGATGCTAGCCTCCTGGCGGAGAGGGGGTCGGCTTCCCTCTCCCTCTCCGCTGCCTCCTTCTGCGTTATCACAATATCGCAGAAGGAGGCAAACGCTGCTCTTGACCTCTTGCTGCCGATCATGTGGTCGACCACGACCGGCAACGAGAGGTCCATCCCAATAACGCCCCTTAGGTCTCTGAGCGGCGCCGACCACGCTGGACATTCTTCCAGCGTATGCCGCGCAGAGTCCTGGGCCTCCTCGCAGTGGTGACACTGCGATCCTCCCAGTGCCAGTTACGAACACACAGTTTGAGGAAACGGCGGTATGCAGGTAATTTAACTTATTCGCATCCATTGATGCAACTTGTGCTGTATAATTTAGAATTTTTGTTACCGAGCCATCCGATTTTTATACATGTGCAAATACTCGTACACGCTGCATTGTATTTTTTTCCGCACGAGTCATGGAGGGGACAGAGGCTAGTTCTGGCTCGCGTCTGTCCCCTCCCCCCGTCCCACCCCCTGATCGACCCGCATAAAACTTAAAAATATGATAAAATAAAAGATAAAATCAATAAATGACAACGTGTATAGATAAAATAGATAAAATAAAAGTAAATAAATAAATAAATAATAATATGTACATAAATACAATGGAAGAAACACAACAAACATAAGAAGGGGGGCAAAATAAAGGGGAATAAAAGATAAAGATAAAATTTATAATATAGAATATAAAATATATATAGAATAAAATGAAATATTATAAAATAAAAGGAGGGGGGTCGACCGGCAGGTCGCATCTTTGTAGAGGCGGGGAGTGGATTATTGCTCCACCTCGCCCCCCGCGACCTGCCCACCCTGGGAGCGTCTTAACGGCCAGCCCCCCTTGGCGGCGGTGGAAGTACTAAGTAGTCCCACCGCCGCCATTACGTCTGCTGCCCCTTACAGGGGGCCGTCGGCCTCGTGGGGGTTGCCCCTACCGATGCTAGCCTCCTGGCGGAGAGGGGGTCGGCTTCCCTCACCCTCTCCGCTGCCACCTTCTGCGTTATCACAATATCGCAGAAGGAGGCAAACGCTGCTCTTGACCTCTCGCTGCCAATCATGTGATCGACCACGACAGGCAACGGGAGGTCTATCCCAATAACGCCCCTTAGGTCTCTGCGCGGTGCCGACCACGCTGGACATTCTTCCAGCGTATGCCGCGCAGAGTCCTGGGCCTCCTCGCAGTGGTGACACTGCGATCCTCCCAGTGCCAGTTACGAACAGACAGTTTGAGGAAACGGCGGTATGCAGGTAATTTAACTTATGCGCATCCATTGCTGCAACTTGTGCTGTATAATTTAGAATTTTTGTTAACGCGCCATCCGATTTTTATACATGTGCAAAATTTTTATACATGTGCAAATACTCGTACACGCTGCATTGTAATTTTTTCCGCACGCGACAAGGAGGGGACATAGGCGAGTTCCGGCTCGCGTCTGTCCCCTCTCCCCGTCCCACCCCCCTGGTCGACCCGCACAAAACTTACAAATATGATAAAATAAAAGATAAAATCAATAAATGAAAACGTGTATAGATAAAATAGATAAAATAAAAGTCAACAAATAAATAAATAATAATAAGTAAATAAATACAATGGACAAAACACAACAAACATAAGAAGGGGGGGCAAAATAAAGGGGAAGAAAAGATAAAGATAAAATTTGTAATATAGAATATAAAATATATATAGGATAAAATGAAATATTATAAAATAAAAGGAGGGGGGTCGACCGGCAGGTTGCATCTTTGTAGAGGGGTGGGGGGGATTATTGCTCCACCTCGCCTCCGGGGGCGCCTTAACGGCCAGCCCCCCTTGGCGGTGGTGGAAGTACTAAGTAGTCCCACCGCCGCCATTACGTCTGCGGCCCCTTACAGGGGGCCGTCGGCCTCGTCGGGGTTGCTCCGCCGATGCTAGCCTCCTGGCGGAGAGGGGGTCGGCTTCCCTCTCCCTCTCCGCTGCCTCATTCTGCGTTATCACAATCTCGCAGAAGGAGGCAAACGCTGCTTTTGACCTCTCGCTGCCCATCACGTGGTCGACCACGACCGGCAACGAGAGGTCCATCCCAATAACGCCCCTTAGGTCTCTGCGCGGCGCCGACCACGCTGGACATTCTTCCAGCGTATGCCGCGCAGAGTCCTGGGCCTCCTCGCAGTGGTGACACTGCGATCCTCCCAGTGCCAGTAACGAACACACAGTTTGAGGAAACGGCGGTATGCAGGTAATTTAACTTATGCGCATCCATTGCTGCAACTTGTGCTGTATAATTTAGTATTTTTGTTACCGCGCCATCCGATTTTTATACATGTGCAAATACTCGTACACGCTGCATTGTAATTTTTTCCGCACGCGACAAGGAGGGGACAGAGGCGAGTTCCGGCTCGCGTCTGTCCCCTCTCCCCGTCCCACCCCCCTGGTCGACCCGCACAAAACTTACAAATATGATAAAATAAAAGATAAAATCAATAAATGAAAACGTGTACAGATAAAATAGATAAAATAAAAGTCAATACGTAAATAAATTAGAATAAGTAAATAAATACAATGGACAAAACACAACAAACATAAGAAGGGGGGCAAAATAAAGGGGAATAAAAGATAAAAATAAAATTTATAATATAGAATATAAAATATATATAGAATAAAATGAAATATTATAAAATAAAAGGATGGGGGTCGACCGGTAGGTCGCATCTTTGTAGATGGGGGGAGGGGATTATTGCTCCACCTCGCCCCCCGCGACCTGCCCACCCCGGGAGCGCCTTAACGGCCAGCCCCCCTTGGCGGTGGTGGAAGTACTAAGTAGTCCCACCGCCGCCATTACGTCTGCGGCCCCTTACAGGTGGCCGTCGGCCTCGTGGGGGTTGCCCCTACCGATGCTAGCCTCCTGGCGGAGAGGGGGTCGGCTTCCCTCTCCCTCTCCGCTGCCACCATCTGCGTTATCACAATATCGCAGAAGGAGGCAAACGCTGCTCTTGACCTCTCGCTGCCGATCATGTGATCGACCACGACAGGCAACGAGAGGTCTATCCCAATAACGCCCCTTAGGTCTCTGCGCGGTGCCGATCACGCTGGCCATTCTTCCAGCGTATGCCGCGCAGAGTCCTGGGCCTCCTCGCAGTGGTGACACTGCGATCCTCCCAGTGCCAGTTACGAACACACAGTTTGAGGAAACGGCGGTATGCAGGTAATTTAACTTATGCGCATCCATTGCTGCAACTTGTGCTGTATAATTTAGAATTTTTGTTAACGCGCCATCCGATTTTTATACATGTGCAAATACTCGTACACGCTGCATTGTATTTATTTCCGCACGAGTCATGGAGGGGACAGAGGCTAGTTCTGGCTCGCGTCTGTCCCCTCCCCCCGTCCCACCCCCTGATCGACTCGCATAAAACTTAACAATATGATAAAATAAAAGATAAAATCAATAAATGACAACGTGTATAGATAAAATAGATAAAATAAATGTCAATAAATAAATAAATAATAATATGTAAATAAATACAATGGACAAAACACAACAAACATAAGAAGGTGACAACAAAATAAAGGGGAATAAAAGATAAAGATAAAATTTATAATATAGAATATAAAATATATATAGAATAAAATGAAATTTTATAAAATAAAAGGAGGGGGGTCGACCGGTGGGTCGCATCTTTGTAGATGGGGGGAGGGGATTATTGCTCCACCTCGCCCCCCGCGACCTGCCCACCCCGGGAGCGCCTTAACGGCCAGCCCCCTTTGAAGGTGGTGGAAGTAATAACTAGTCCCACCGCCGCCATTACGTCTGCGGCCCCTTACAGGGGTGCGTCGGCCTCGTCGGGGTTGCCCCGCCGATGCTAGCCTCCTGACGGAGAGGGGGTCGGCTTCCCTCTCCCTCTCCGCTGCCTCCTTCTGCGTTATCACAATCTCGCAGAAGGAAGCAAACGCTGCTTTTGACCTCTCGCTGCCCATCATGTGGTCGACCACGACCGGCAACGAGAGGTCCATCCCAATAACGCCCCTTAGGTCTCTGCGCGGCGCCGACCACGCTGGACATTCTTCCAGCGTATGCCGCGCTGAGTCCTGGGCCTCCTCGCAGTGGTGACACTGCGATCCTCCCAGTGCCAGTAACGAACACACAGTTTGAGGAAACGGCGGTATGCAGGTAATTTAACTTGTGCGCATCCATTGCTGCAACTTGTGGTGTATAATTTAGAATTTTTGTTAACGCGCCATCCGATTTTTATACATGTGCAAATACTCGTACACGCTGCATTGTAATTTTTTCCGCACGCGACAAGGAGGGGACAGAGGCGAGTTCCGGCTCGCGTCTGTCCCCTCTCCCCGTCCCACCCCCCTGGTCGACCCGCACAAAACTTACAAATATGATAAAATAAAAGATAAAATCAATAAATGGAAACGTGTATAGATAAAATAGATAAAATAAAAGTCAATACATAAATAAATTAGAATAAGTAAATAAATACAATGGACAGAACACAACAAACATAAGAAGGGGGGCAAAATAAAGGGGAATAAAAGATAAAGATAAAATTTATAATATAGAATATAAAATATATATAGAATAAAATGAAATATTATAAAATAAAAGGAGGGGGGTCGACCGGTAGGTCGCATCTTTGTAGATGGGGGGAGGGGATTATTGCTCCACCTCGCCCCCCGCATCCTGCCCACCCCGGGGGCGCCTTAACGGCCAGCCCCCCTTGGCGGCGGTGGAAGTACTAAGTAGTCCCACCGCCGCCATTACGTCTGCGGCCCCTTACAGGGGGCCGCCGGCCTCGTCGGGGTTGCCCCGCCGATGCTAGCCTCCTGGCGGAGAGGGGGTCGGCTTCCCTCTCCCACTCCGCTGCCTCCTTCTGCGTTATCACAATCTCGCAGAAGGAGGCAAACGCTGCTTTTGACCTCTCGCTGCCCATCACGTGGTCGACCACGACCGGCAACGAGAGGTCCATCCCAATAACGCCCCTTAGGTCTCTGCGCGGCGCCGACCACTCTGGACATTCTTCCAGCGTATGCCCCGCAGAGTCCTGGGCCTCCTCGCAGTGGTAGCACTACGATCCTCCCAGTGCCAGTTATGAACACACAGTTTGAGGAAACGGCGGTATGCAGGTAATTTAACTTAAGCGCATGCATTGCTGCAACTTGTGCTGTATAATTTAGAATTTTTGTTACCGCACCATCCGATTTTTATACATGTGCAAATACTCGTACACGCTGCATTGTATTTTTTCTCCGCACGCGACAAGGAGGGGACAGAGGCGAGTTCCGGCTCGCGTCTGTTCCCTCTCCCCGTCCCACCCCCCTGGTCGACCCGCACAAAACTTACAAATATGATAAAATAAAAGATAAAATCAATAAATGGAAACGTGTATAGATAAAATAAAAGTCAATACATAAATAAATTAGAATAAGTAAATAAATACAATGGACAGAACACAACAAACATAAGAAGGGGGGCAAAATAAAGGGGAATAAAAGATAAAGATAAAATTTATAATATAGAATATAAAATATATATAGAATAAAATGAAATATTATAAAATAAAAGGAGGGGGGTCGACCGGTAGGTCGCATCTTTGTAGATGGGGGGAGGGGATTATTGCTCCACCTCGCCTCCCGCGACCTGCCCACCCCGGGGGCGCCTTAACGGCCAGCCCCCCTTGGCGGCGGTGGAAGTATTAAGTAGTCCCACCGCCGCCATTACGTCTGCGGCCCCTTACAGGGGGCCGTCGGCCTCGTCGGGGTTGCCCCGCCGATGCTAGCCTGCTGGCGGAGAGCGGGTCGGCTTCCCTCTCCCTCTCCGCTGTCTCCTTCTGCGTTAACACAATCTCGCAGAAGGAGGCAAACGCTGCTCTTGACCTCTCGCTGCCGATCATGTGGTCGACCACGACCGGCAAAGAGAGGTCCATACCAATAACGCGCCTTAGGTCTCTGTGCGGTGCCGACCACGCTGGACATTCTTCCAGCGTATGCCGCGCAGAGTCCTGGGTCTCCTCGCAGTGGTGGCACTGCGATCCTCCCTGTGCCAGTTATGAACACACAGTTTGAGGAAACGGCTGTATGCAGGTAATTTAACTTATGCGCATGCATTGCTGCAACTTGTGCTGTATAATTTAGAATTTTTGTTACCGCGCCATCCGATTTTTAAACATGTGCAAATACTGGTACACGCTGCATTGTATTTTTTTCCGCACGCGACAAGGAGGGGACAGAGGCGAGTTCCGGCTCGCGTCTGTACCCTCCCCCCGTCCCACCCCCCACGTCGACCCGCATAAAACTTAAAAATACGATAAAATAATAGATAAAATCAATAAATGAAAACGTGTATAGATAAAATAGTTAAAATAAAAGTCAATAAATAAATAAATAATAATAAGTAAATAAATACAATGGACAAAACACAACAAACATAAGAAGTGGGCCAAAATAAAGGGGATTAAAAGATAAAGATAAAATTTATAATATAGAATATAAAATATATATAGGATAAAATGAAATATTATAAAATAAAAGGAGGGGGGTCGACCGGCAGGCCTCATCTTTGTAGAGGGGGGGAGGGGATTATTGCTCCACCTCGCCCCCCGCGACCTGCCCACCCCAGGGTCGCCTTAACGGCCAGTCCCCCTTGGCGGCGGTGTAAATACTAAGTAGTCCCACCGCCGCCATTACGTCTGCGGCCCCTTACAGGGGGCCGTCGGCCTCGTCGGGGTTGCCCCGCCGATGCTAACCACCTGGCGGAGAGGGGGTCGGCTTCCCTCTCCCTCACCGCTGCCTCCTTCTGCGTTATCACAATCTCGCAGAAGGAGGCAAACGCTGCTTTTGACCTCTCGCTGCCCATCACGTGGTCGACCACGACCGGCAACGAGAGGTGCATCCCAATAACGCCCCTTAGGTCTCTGCGCGGCGCCGACCACGCTGGACATTCTTCCAGCGTATGCCGCGCAGAGTCCTGGGCCTCCTCGCAGTGGTGACACTGCGATCCTCCCAGTGCCAGTAACGAACACACAGTTTGAGGAAACGGCGGTATGCAGGTAATTTAACTTATGCGCATCCATTGCTGCAACTTGTGCTGTATAATTTAGAATTTTTGTTACCGCGCCATCCGATTTTTATACATGTGCAAATACTCGTACACGCTGCATTGTAATTTTTTCCGCACGCGACAAGGAGGGGACATAGGCGAGTTCCGGCTCGCGTCTGTCCCCTCTCCCCGTCCCACCCCCCTGGTCGACCCGCACAAAACTTACAAATATGATAAAATAAAAGATAAAATCAATAAATGAAAACGTGTATAGATAAAATAGATAAAATAAAAGTCAACAAATAAATAAATAATAATAAGTAAATAAATACAATGGACAAAACACAACAAACATAAGAAGGGGGGGCAAAATAAAGGGGAAGAAAAGATAAAGATAAAATTTGTAATATAGAATATAAAATATATATAGGATAAAATGAAATATTATAAAATAAAAGGAGGGGGGTCGACCGGCAGGTTGCATCTTTGTAGATGGGGGGAGGGGATTATTGCTCCACCTCGCCCCCCGCGACCTGCCCACCCCGGGAGCGCCTTAACGGCCAGCCCCCCTTGGCGGTGGTGGAAGTACTAACTAGTCCCACCGCCGCCATTACGTCTGCGGCCCCTTACAGGGGGGCGTCGGCCTCGTCGTGGTTGCCCCGCCGATGCTAGCCTCCTGGCGGAGAGGGGGTCGGCTTCCCTCTCCCTCTCCGCAGCCTCCTTCTGCGTTATCACAATCTCGCAGAAGGAAGCAAACGCTGCTTTTGACCTCTCGCTGCCCATCATGTGGTCGACCACGACCGGCAACGAGAGGTCCATCCCAATAACGCCACTTAGGTCTCTGCGCGGCGCCGACCACGCTGGACATTCTTCCAGCGTATGCCGCGCAGAGTCCTGGGCCTCCTCGCAGTGGTGACACTGCGATCCTCCCAGTGCCAGTAACGAACACACAGTTTGAGGAAACGGCGGTATGCAGGTAATTTAACTTATGCGCATCCATTGCTGCAACTTGTGCTGTATAATTTAGAATTTTTGTTACCGCGCCATCCGATTTTTATACATGTGCAAATACTCGTACACGCTGCATTGTAATTTTTTCCGCACGCGACAAGGAGGGGATAGAGGCGAGTTCCGGCTCGCGTCTGTCCCCTCTCCCCGTCCCACCCCCCTGGTCGACCCGCACAAAACTTACAAATATGATAAAATAAAAGATAAAATCAATAAATGAAAACGTGTATAGATGAAATAGATAAAATAAAAGTCAACAAATAAATAAATAATAATAAGTAAATAAATACAATGGACAAAACACAACAAACATAAGAAGGGGGGGCAAAATAAAGGGGAAGAAAAGATAAAGATAAAATTTGTAATATAGAATATAAAATATATATAGAATAAAATGAAATATTATAAAATAAAAGGAGGGGGGTCGACCGGCAGGTTGCATCTTTGTAGAGGGGTGGGGGGGATTATTGCTCCACCTCGCCTCCGGGGGCGCCTTAACGGCCAGCCCCCCTTGGCGGTGGTGGAAGTACTAAGTAGTCCCACCGCCGCCATTACGTCTGCGGCCCCTTACAGGGGGCCGTCGGCCTCGTCGGGGTTGCTCCGCCGATGCTAGCCTCCTGGCGGAGAGGGGGTCGGCTTCCCTCTCCCTCACCGCTGCCTCCTTCTGCGTTATCACAATCTCGCAGAAGGAGGCAAACGCTGCTTTTGACCTCTCGCTGCCCATCACGTGGTCGACCACGACCGGCAACGAGAGGTGCATCCCAATAACGCCCCTTAGGTCTCTGCGCGGCGCCGACCACGCTGGACATTCTTCCAGCGTATGCCGCGCAGAGTCCTGGGCCTCCTCGCAGTGGTGACACTGCGATCCTCCCAGTGCCAGTAACGAACACACAGTTTGAGGAAACGGCGGTATGCAGGTAATTTAACTTATGCGCATCCATTGCTGCAACTTGTGCTGTATAATTTAGAATTTTTGTTACCGCGCCATCCGATTTTTATACATGTGCAAATACTCGTACACGCTGCATTGTAATTTTTTCCGCACGCGACAAGGAGGGGACATAGGCGAGTTCCGTCTCGCGTCTGTCCCCTCTCCCCGTCCCACCCCCCTGGTCGACCCGCACAAAACTTACAAATATGATAAAATAAAAGATAAAATCAATAAATGAAAACGTGTATAGATAAAATAGATAAAATAAAAGTCAACAAATAAATAAATAATAATAAGTAAATAAATACAATGGACAAAACACAACAAACATAAGAAGGGGGGGCAAAATAAAGGGGAAGAAAAGATAAAGATAAAATTTGTAATATAGAATATAAAATATATATAGAATAAAATGAAATATTATAAAATAAAAGGAGGGGGGTCGACCGGCAGGTTGCATCTTTGTAGAGGGGTGGGGGGGATTATTGCTCCACCTCGCCTCCGGGGGCGCCTTAACGGCCAGCCCCCCTTGGCGGTGGTGGAAGTACTAAGTAGTCCCACCGCCGCCATTACGTCTGCGGCCCCTTACAGGGGGCCGTCGGCCTCGTCGGGGTTGCTCCGCCGATGCTAGCCTCCTGGCGGAGAGGGGGTCGGCTTCCCTCTCCCTCTCCGCTGCCTCATTCTGCGTTATCACAATCTCGCAGAAGGAGGCAAACGCTGCTTTTGACCTCTCGCTGCCCATCACGTGGTCGACCACGACCGGCAACGAGAGGTCCATCCCAATAACGCCCCTTAGGTCTCTGCGCGGCGCCGACCACGCTGGACATTCTTCCAGCGTATGCCGCGCAGAGTCCTGGGCCTCCTCGCAGTGGTGACACTGCGATCCTCCCAGTGCCAGTAACGAACACACAGTTTGAGGAAACGGCGGTATGCAGGTAATTTAACTTATGCGCATCCATTGCTGCAACTTGTGCTGTATAATTTAGTATTTTTGTTACCGCGCCATCCGATTTTTATACATGTGCAAATACTCGTACACGCTGCATTGTAATTTTTTCCGCACGCGACAAGGAGGGGACAGAGGCGAGTTCCGGCTCGCGTCTGTCCCCTCTCCCCGTCCCACCCCCCTGGTCGACCCGCACAAAACTTACAAATATGATAAAATAAAAGATAAAATCAATAAATGAAAACGTGTACAGATAAAATAGATAAAATAAAAGTCAATACGTAAATAAATTAGAATAAGTAAATAAATACAATGGACAAAACACAACAAACATAAGAAGGGGGGCAAAATAAAGGGGAATAAAAGATAAAAATAAAATTTATAATATAGAATATAAAATATATATAGAATAAAATGAAATATTATAAAATAAAAGGATGGGGGTCGACCGGTAGGTCGCATCTTTGTAGATGGGGGGAGGGGATTATTGCTCCACCTCGCCCCCCGCGACCTGCCCACCCCGGGAGCGCCTTAACGGCCAGCCCCCCTTGGCGGTGGTGGAAGTACTAACTAGTCCCACCGCCGCCATTACGTCTGCGGCCCCTTACAGGGGGGCGTCGGCCTCGTCGGGGTTGCCCCGCCGATGCTAGCCTCCTGGCGGAGAGGGGGTCGGCTTCCCTCTCCCTCTCCGCAGCCTCCTTCTGCGTTATCACAATCTCGCAGAAGGAAGCAAACGCTGCTTTTGACCTCTCGCTGCCCATCATGTGGTCGACCACGACCGGCAACGAGAGGTCCATCCCAATAACGCCCCTTAGGTCTCTGCGCGGCGCCGACCACGCTGGACATTCTTCCAGCGTATGCCGCGCAGAGTCCTGGGCCTCCTCGCAGTGGTGACACTGCGATCCTCCCAGTGCCAGTAACGAACACACAGTTTGAGGAAACGGCGGTATGCAGGTAATTTAACTTATGCGCATCCATTGCTGCAACTTGTGCTGTATAATTTAGAATTTTTGTTACCGCGCCATCCGATTTTTATACATGTGCAAATACTCGTACACGCTGCATTGTAATTTTTTCCGCACGCGACAAGGAGGGGACAGAGGCGAGTTCCGGCTCGCGTCTGCCCCTCTCCCCGTCCCACCCCCCTGGTCGACCCGCACAAAACTTACAAATATGATAAAATAAAAGATAAAATCAATAAATGAAAACGTGTATAGATGAAATAGATAAAATAAAAGTCAACAAATAAATAAATAATAATAAGTAAATAAATACAATGGACAAAACACAACAAACATAAGAAGGGGGGGCAAAATAAAGGGGAAGAAAAGATAAAGATAAAATTTGTAATATAGAATATAAAATATATATAGAATAAAATGAAATATTATAAAATAAAAGGAGGGGGGTCGACCGGCAGGTTGCATCTTTGTAGAGGGGTGGGGGGGATTATTGCTCCACCTCGCCTCCGGGGGCGCCTTAACGGCCAGCCCCCCTTGGCGGTGGTGGAAGTACTAAGTAGTCCCACCGCCGCCATTACGTCTGCGGCCCCTTACAGGGGGCCGTCGGCCTCGTCGGGGTTGCTCCGCCGATGCTAGCCTCCTGGCGGAGAGGGGGTCGGCTTCCCTCTCCCTCACCGCTGCCTCCTTCTGCGTTATCACAATCTCGCAGAAGGAGGCAAACGCTGCTTTTGACCTCTCGCTGCCCATCACGTGGTCGACCACGACCGGCAACGAGAGGTGCATCCCAATAACGCCCCTTAGGTCTCTGCGCGGCGCCGACCACGCTGGACATTCTTCCAGCGTATGCCGCGCAGAGTCCTGGGCCTCCTCGCAGTGGTGACACTGCGATCCTCCCAGTGCCAGTAACGAACACACAGTTTGAGGAAACGGCGGTATGCAGGTAATTTAACTTATGCGCATCCATTGCTGCAACTTGTGCTGTATAATTTAGAATTTTTGTTACCGCGCCATCCGATTTTTATACATGTGCAAATACTCGTACACGCTGCATTGTAATTTTTTCCGCACGCGACAAGGAGGGGACATAGGCGAGTTCCGGCTCGCGTCTGTCCCCTCTCCCCGTCCCACCCCCCTGGTCGACCCGCACAAAACTTACAAATATGATAAAATAAAAGATAAAATCAATAAATGAAAACGTGTATAGATAAAATAGATAAAATAAAAGTCAACAAATAAATAAATAATAATAAGTAAATAAATACAATGGACAAAACACAACAAACATAAGAAGGGGGGGCAAAATAAAGGGGAAGAAAAGATAAAGATAAAATTTGTAATATAGAATATAAAATATATATAGGATAAAATGAAATATTATAAAATAAAAGGAGGGGGGTCGACCGGCAGGTTGCATCTTTGTAGAGGGGTGGGGGGGATTATTGCTCCACCTCGCCTCCGGGGGCGCCTTAACGGCCAGCCCCCCTTGGCGGTGGTGGAAGTACTAAGTAGTCCCACCGCCGCCATTACGTCTGCGGCCCCTTACAGGGGGCCGTCGGCCTCGTCGGGGTTGCTCCGCCGATGCTAGCCTCCTGGCGGAGAGGGGGTCGGCTTCCCTCTCCCTCTCCGCTGCCTCATTCTGCGTTATCACAATCTCGCAGAAGGAGGCAAACGCTGCTTTTGACCTCTCGCTGCCCATCACGTGGTCGACCACGACCGGCAACGAGAGGTCCATCCCAATAACGCCCCTTAGGTCTCTGCGCGGCGCCGACCACGCTGGACATTCTTCCAGCGTATGCCGCGCAGAGTCCTGGGCCTCCTCGCAGTGGTGACACTGCGATCCTCCCAGTGCCAGTAACGAACACACAGTTTGAGGAAACGGCGGTATGCAGGTAATTTAACTTATGCGCATCCATTGCTGCAACTTGTGCTGTATAATTTAGTATTTTTGTTACCGCGCCATCCGATTTTTATACATGTGCAAATACTCGTACACGCTGCATTGTAATTTTTTCCGCACGCGACAAGGAGGGGACAGAGGCGAGTTCCGGCTCGCGTCTGTCCCCTCTCCCCGTCCCACCCCCCTGGTCGACCCGCACAAAACTTACAAATATGATAAAATAAAAGATAAAATCAATAAATGAAAACGTGTACAGATAAAATAGATAAAATAAAAGTCAATACGTAAATAAATTAGAATAAGTAAATAAATACAATGGACAAAACACAACAAACATAAGAAGGGGGGCAAAATAAAGGGGAATAAAAGATAAAAATAAAATTTATAATATAGAATATAAAATATATATAGAATAAAATGAAATATTATAAAATAAAAGGATGGGGGTCGACCGGTAGGTCGCATCTTTGTAGATGGGGGGAGGGGATTATTGCTCCACCTCGCCCCCCGCGACCTGCCCACCCCGGGAGCGCCTTAACGGCCAGCCCCCCTTGGCGGTGGTGGAAGTACTAACTAGTCCCACCGCCGCCATTACGTCTGCGGCCCCTTACAGGGGGGCGTCGGCCTCGTCGGGGTTGCCCCGCCGATGCTAGCCTCCTGGCGGAGAGGGGGTCGGCTTCCCTCTCCCTCTCCGCAGCCTCCTTCTGCGTTATCACAATCTCGCAGAAGGAAGCAAACGCTGCTTTTGACCTCTCGCTGCCCATCATGTGGTCGACCACGACCGGCAACGAGAGGTCCATCCCAATAACGCCCCTTAGGTCTCTGCGCGGCGCCGACCACGCTGGACATTCTTCCAGCGTATGCCGCGCAGTGTCCTGGGCCTCCTCGCAGTGGTGACACTGCGATCCTCCCAGTGCCAGTAACGAACACACAGTTTGAGGAAACGGCGGTATGCAGGTAATTTAACTTATGCGCATCCATTGCTGCAACTTGTGCTGTATAATTTAGAATTTTTGTTACCGCGCCATCCGATTTTTATACATGTGCAAATACTCGTACACGCTGCATTGTAATTTTTTCCGCACGCGACAAGGAGGGGACAGAGGCGAGTTCCGGCTCGCGTCTGCCCCTCTCCCCGTCCCACCCCCCTGGTCGACCCGCACAAAACTTACAAATATGATAAAATAAAAGATAAAATCAATAAATGAAAACGTGTATAGATAAAATAGATAAAATAAAAGTCAACAAATAAATAAATAATAATAAGTAAATAAATACAATGGACAAAACACAACAAACATAAGAAGGGGGGGCAAAATAAAGGGGAAGAAAAGATAAAGATAAAATTTGTAATATAGAATATAAAATATATATAGAATAAAATGAAATATTATAAAATAAAAGGAGGGGGGTCGACCGGCAGGTTGCATCTTTGTAGAGGGGTGGGGGGGATTATTGCTCCACCTCGCCCCCGGGGGCGCCTTAACGGCCAGCCCCCCTTGGCGGTGGTGGAAGTACTAAGTAGTCCCACCGCCGCCATTACGTCTGCGGCCCCTTACAGGGGGCCGTCGGCCTCGTCGGGGTTGCCCCGCCGATGCTAGCCTCCTGGCGGAGAGGGGGTCGGCTTCCCTCTCCCTCTCCGCAGCCTCCTTCTGCGTTATCACAATCTCGCAGAAGGAGGCAAACGCTGCTCTTGACCTCTCGCTGCCCATCATGTGGTCGACCACGACCGGCAACGAGAGGTCCATCCCAATAACGCCCCTTAGGTCTCTGCGCGGCGCCGACCACTCTGGACATTCTTCCAGCGTATGCCGCGCAGATTCCTGGGCCTCCTCGCAGTGGTGACACTGCGATCCTCCCAGTGCCAGTTACGAACACACAGTTTGAGGAAACGGCGGTATGCAGGTAATTTAACTTATGCGCATCCATTGCTGCAACTTGTGCTGTATAATATAGAATTTTTGTTACCGCGCCATCCGATTTTTATACATGTGCAAATACTCGTACACGCTGCATTGTATTTTTTTCCGCACGCGACAAGGACGGTACAGAGGCGAGTTCCGGCTCGCGTCTGTCCCCTCCCCCGTCCCACCCCCCTGGTCGACCCGCATAAAACTTAAAAATGTGATAAAATAAAAGATAAAATCAATAAATGAAAAGGTGTATAGATAAAATAGATAAAATAAAAGTCAAAAAATAAAGAAATAATAATAAGTAAATAAATACAATGGACAAAACACAACAAACATAAGAAGGGGGGGGCAAAATAAAGGGGAATAAAAGATAAAGATAAAATTTATAATATAGAATATAAAATATAAATAGAATAAAATGAAATATTATAAAATAAAAGGAGGGGGGTCGACCGGCAGGTTGCATCTTTGTAGAGGGGTGGGGGGCATTATTGCTCCACCTCGCCCCCGGGGGCGCCTTAACGGCCAGCCCCCCTTGGCGGTGGTGGAAGTACTAACTAGTCCCACCGCCGCCATTACGTGAGCGGCCCCTTACAGGGGAGCGTCGGCCTCGTCGGGGTTGCCCCGCCGATGCTAGCCTCCTGGCGGAGAGGGGGTCGGCTTCCCTCTCCCTCGCCGCTGCCTCCTTCTGCGTTATCACAATCTCGCAGAAGGAGGCAAACGCTGCTCTTGACCTCTCGCTGCCGATCATGTGGTCGACCACGACCGGCAACGAGAGGTCCATCCCAATAACGCCCCTTAGGTCTCTGCGCGGCGCCGACCACGCTGGACATTCTTCCAGCGTATGCCGCGCAGATTCCTGGGCCTCCTCGCAGTGGTGACACTGCGATCCTCCCAGTGCCAGTTACGAACACACAGTTTGAGGAAACGGCGGTATGCAGGTAATTTAACTTATGCGCATCCATTGCTGCAACTTGTGCTGTATAATTTAGAATTTTTGTTACCGCGCCATCCGATTTTTATACATGTGCAAATACTCGTACACGGTGCATTGTATTTTTTTCCGCACGCGACAAGGACGGTACAGAGGCGAGTTCCGGCTCGCGTCTGTCCCCTCCCCCCGTCCCGCCCCCCTGGTCGACCCGCACAAAACTTAAAAATATGATAAAATAAAAGATAAAATCAATAAATGAAAACGTGTATAGATAAAATAGATAAAATAAAAGTCAATACATAAATAAATTAGAATAAGTAAATAAATACAATGGACAAAACACAACAAACATAAGAAGGGGGGCAAAATAAAGGGGAATAAAAGATAAAGATAAAATTTATAATATAGAATATAAAATATATATAGAATAAAATGAAATATTATAAAATAAAAGGAGGGGGGTCGACCGGTAGGTCGCATCTTTGTAGATGGGGGGAGGGGATTATTGCTCCACCTCGCCCCCCGCGACCTGCCCACACCGGGAGCGCCTTAACGGCCAGCCCCCCTTGGCGGTGGTGGAAGTACTAACTAGTCCCACTGCCGCCATTACGTCTGCGGCCCCTTACAAGGGGGCGTCGGCCTCGTCGGGGTTGCCCCGCAGATGCTAGCCTCCTGGCGGAGAGGGGGTCGGCTGCCCTCTCCCTCTCCGCAGCCTCCTTCTGCGTTATCACAATCTCGCAGAAGGAGGCAAACGCTGCTTTTGACCTCTCGCTGCCCATCATGTGGTCGACCACGACCGGCAACGAGAGGTCCATCCCAATAACGCCCCTTAGGTCTCTGCGCGGCGCCGACCACGCTGGACATTCTTCCAGCGTATGCCGTGCAGAGTCCTGGGCCTCCGCGCAGTGGTGGCACTGCGATCCTCCCACTGCCAGTTATGAACACACAGTTTGAGGAAACGGCGGTATGCAGGTAATTTAACTTATGCGCATCCATTGCTGCAACTTGTGCTGTATAATTTAGAATTTTTGTTACCGCGCCATCCGATTTTTATACATGTGCAAATACTCGTACACGGTGCATTGTAATTTTTTCCGCACGCGACAAGGAGGGGACAGAGGCGAGTTCCGGCTCGCGTCTGTCCCCTCCCCCCGTCCCGCCCCCCTGGTCGACCCGCACAAAACTTAAAAATATGATAAAATAAAAGATAAAATCAATAAATGAAAACGTGTATAGATAAAATAGATAAAATAAAAGTCAATACATAAATAAATTAGAATAAGTAAATAAATACAATGGACAAAACACAACAAACATAAGAAGGGGGGCAAAATAAAGGGGAATAAAAGATAAAGATAAAATTTATAATATAGAATATAAAATATATATAGAATAAAATGAAATATTATAAAATAAAAGGAGGGGGGTCGACCGGTAGGTCGCATCTTTGTAGATGGGGGGAGGGGATTATTGCTCCACCTCGCCCCCCGCGACCTGCCCACACCGGGAGCGCCTTAACGGCCAGCCCCCCTTGGCGGTGGTGGAAGTACTAACTAGTCCCACTGCCGCCATTACGTCTGCGGCCCCTTACAAGGGGGCGTCGGCCTCGTCGGGGTTGCCCCGCAGATGCTAGCCTCCTGGCGGAGAGGGGGTCGGCTGCCCTCTCCCTCTCCGCAGCCTCCTTCTGCGTTATCACAATCTCGCAGAAGGAGGCAAACGCTGCTTTTGACCTCTCGCTGCCCATCATGTGGTCGACCACGACCGGCAACGAGAGGTCCATCCCAATAACGCCCCTTAGGTCTCTGCGCGGCGCCGACCACGCTGGACATTCTTCCAGCGTATGCCGTGCAGAGTCCTGGGCCTCCTCGCAGTGGTGACACTGCGATCCTCCCAGTGCCAGTTACGAACACACAGTTTGAGGAAACGGCGGTATGCAGGTAATTTAACTTATGCGCATCCATTGCTGCAACTTGTGCTGTATAATTTAGAATTTTTGTTACCGCGCCATCCGATTTTTATACATGTGCAAATACTCGTACACGGTGCATTGTATTTTTTTCCGCACGCGACAAGGACGGTACAGAGGCGAGTTCCGGCTCGCGTCTGTCCCCTCCCCTCGTCCCACCCCCCTGGTCGTCCCGCACAAAACTTAAAAATATGATAAAATAAAAGATAAAATCAATAAATGAAAACGTGTATAGATAAAATAGATAAAATAAAAGTCAAAAAATAAATAAATAATAATAATTAAATAAATACAATGGACAAAACACAACAAACATAAGAAGGGGGGCAAAATAAAGGGGAATAAAAGATGAAGATGAAATTTATAATGTGGAATATAAAATATATATAGAATAAAATGAAATATTATAAAATAAAAGTAGGGGGGTCGACCGGCAGGTCGCATCTTTGTAGAGGGGGGGGAGGGGATTATTGCTCCACCTCACCCCCCGCGACCTGCCCACCCCGGGGGCGTCTTAACGGCCAGCCCCCCTTGGCGGCGGTGGAAGTACTAAGTAGTCCCACCGCCGCCATTACGTCTGCGGCATCTTACAGGGGGGCGTCGGCCTCGTCGGGGTTGCCCCGCCGATGCTAGCCTCCTGGCGGAGAGGGGGTCGGCTTCCCTCTCCCTCGCCGCTGCCTCCTTCTACGTTATCACAATCTCGCAGAAGAAGGCAAACGCTGCTCTTGACCTCTCGCTGCCGATCATGTGGTCGACCACGACCGGCAACGAGAGGTCCATCCCAATAACGCCCCTTAGGTCTCTGCGCGGCGCCGACCACGCTGGACATTCTTCCAGCGTATGCCGCGCAGAGTCCTGGGCCTCCTCGCAGTGGTGGCACAGCGATCCTCCCAGTGCCAGTTACGAACACACAGTTTGAGGAAACGGCGGTATGCAGTGTCACGTTGATCTTTTTCGCGGAGCTGAGAGGCCCGTGAAAAGGATCAATCTCGGGCTTTACAGGCACGGAGGCCGGGCCGCGTTTAGCCGAGTACGCGCTGTCCGCCCGGGACAACGGAATCCGAGAATTCGACGGATCAAATTTCACGATTTGTTCGGGCGCCAGGCACTTGTAGAGTGCCACGCGAGACGCGATTTTGTCTCTAGACCCAGAGACGCCGGGTCTGAAAGTCGAATCCTCGAAATACGCGGACGGGAATTGCACCACGAAGCGGGGCACAGGATTCGGACACAGGAACGTTCGGGTGATCCTCACGGCAGGACTGGGCTCACAGGAATATCGAAATAACTCACGACGATATGGGCTCGAGATGTTTAATCGGTCAGTGATTACAAAGTTACGGCCTCGTGGCCGTGACCCGAGAGCCCGCGCTCTTTATACAAGATTGCGATTGATGAAGGTTCGCTGCGCGGTTGTCGTATCAAATTTTGACACGCGTCGGAGTCGTCGTGCAAGACCGCGAATCGAGAGACTCGCGGTCGACGAGATCGCGTGTAACGCAGATGGACGGCGCGTAAAAAGGACTGTCGCGGCGGTCCGAGATTACACGCACGGTACGCACAGATACGTTTCGGTAATCGACGTGACACAGGATTCGAGACTCTTAGAGATTATTCTCACGGAACGCGACTCCTCCGAGGAAACTTCCGTACTCGCAATACCCGGGGAAAACTCTCCGAAACCTAACCTCAAAACGCCCCGGACGGGCGTGAGACGCTATTACGAGGCGCTTAGCACCTCGGCATACGCGAATATTCCAGGGCGAGACGAGAAGCGTCCGCCCCGTGCGATTAATGTCGAGCCACCTCGCGAGAACACCGGATGAAACACTGGCTGACTTACCGTTTCGCCTTTTCTTTCGTTTGCTCGGATACGGCTTCCGGAAAAACGGTCCTAGTCGGCTGCAGGGCAGGTAGGCGCCGCCGAATACTCGAATAATCCCAGCGGGAAACTCTCACGAGCACTTTCGGACTACGGTGCGACGGGAATCGCGAAGGTGAATTGGCGATGTAAAGTAGCGCGTTTGGATAGTTGCGTGATCTACGTGCGAACGTAACGTGAGCCAGCGCGACAGTGTCTCATCGATTCTCGATCGCGCGGCGACTCGATCCTCGTTCCCCCTCCCGACTCGTTGCCGAATTTTCCCGGTTGGCGCGTGGCGCGCATGCAACATCCTAGCGACCAGGATCGTTCCTACTAAGGTCCTTGGGCCCCAGACCATAACGCGAATAATCGTATCGGAGGTTCTCCTCCTCTTGGCTGCGATCGCACCACCCACGCCGGAGCTTTGGCGCGAGGAGGCGACGTCGGGATCACGAAAGGTCATGATAACCAGCTGTTCGATGTAAGCTCCTGTCCCTTCAACGCCTCCGGGTTGATTTCTCGTGTGCTCTCGGTCCAAATCGTAATTGCCCGTGCACGGGGCTTCCGCAATATCGGCCAGTTCTTTTTTTGTAGGGTCGTCTGGTACTGTATCTGCTCCTCGGGCAACTTCGGTCGGTCGGGGTACGTTTCTCGTGCCCGTACTACGGCCCTGTAACTTGGCCGTTCTCGGCGCGTACGACAGATGTCAATCATCGGCGATCGATAAATATGGGATTTCCTCGGGGAACGCTCTCGAATCCTGTGATTCCGTGTCATGGCTCGTGAGAGGGGCGGCTCAGTCCCGTTTTTCGGTTACTTTGGTAACCGTAATTGACGGAGAAGTGACGTCGCACGATTTGCAACGTCACAGCAGGTAATTTAACTTATGCGCATCCATTGCTGCAACTTGTGCTGTATAATTTAGAATTTTTGTTACCGCGCCATCCGATTTTTATACATGTGCAAATATTCGTACACGCTGCATTGT
The DNA here is from genome assembly GCF_051020765.1 of Lasioglossum baleicum. Taxonomy (NCBI): domain Eukaryota; kingdom Metazoa; phylum Arthropoda; class Insecta; order Hymenoptera; family Halictidae; genus Lasioglossum; species Lasioglossum baleicum. The sequence continues at coordinate 446,261 of NW_027469132.1, forward strand.
ATTTTTTTCCGCACGCGACAAGGAGGGAACAGAGGCGAGTTCCGGCGCGCGTCTGTCCCCTCTCCCCGTCCCACCCCCCTGGTCGACCCGCACAAAACTTACAAATATGATAAAATAAAAGATAAAATCAATAAATGAAAACGTGTATAGATAAAATAGATAAAATAAAAGTCAATAAATAAATACATAATAATAAGTAAATAAATACAATGGACAAAACACAACAAACATAAGAAGGGGGGCAAAATAAAGGGGAATAAAAGATAAAGATAAAATTTATAATATAGAATACAAAATATATGTAGAATAAAATGAAATATTATAAAATAAAAGGAGGGGGGTCGACCGGCAGGTCGCATCTTTGTAGAGGGGGGGGAGGGGATTATTGCTCCACCTCACCCCCCGCGACCTGCCCACCCCGGGGGCGCCTTAACGGCCAGCCCCCCTTGGCGGCGGTGGAAGTACTAAGTAGTCCCACCGCCGCCATTACGTCTGCGGCCTCTTACAGGGGGGCGTCCGCCTCGTCGGGGTTGCCCCGCCGATGCTAGCCTCCTGGCGGAGAGGGGGTCGGCTTCCCTCTCCCTCGCCGCTGCCTCCTTCTGCGTTATCACAATCTCGCAGAAGGAGGCAAACGCTGCTCTTGACCTGTCGCTGCCGATCATGTGGTCGACCACGACCGGCAACGAGAGGTCCATCCCAATAACACCCCTTAGGTCTCTGCGCGGCGCCGACCACGCTGGACATTCTTCCAGCGTATGCCGCGCAGAGTCCTGGGCCTCCTCGCAGTGGTGGCACAGCGATCCTCCCAGTGCCAGTTACGAACACACAGTTTGAGGAAACGGCGGTATGCAGGTAATTTAACTTATGCGCATCCATTGCTGCAACTTGTGCTGTATAATTTAGAATTTTTGTTACCGCGCCATCCGATTTTTATACATGTGCAAATACTCGTACACGCTGCATTGTATTTTTTTCCGCACGCGACAAGGAGGGGACAGAGGCGAGTTCCGGCTCGCGTCTGTCCCCTCTCCCCGTCCCACCCCCCTGGTCGACCCGCACAAAACTTACAAATATGATAAAATAAAAGATAAAATCAATAAATGAAAAGGTGTATAGATAAAATAGATAAAATAAAAGTCAATAAATAAATAAATAATAATAAGTAAATAAATACAATGGACAAAACACAACAAACATAAGAAGGGGGGCAAAATAAAGGGGAATAAAAGATAAAGATAAAATTTATAATATAGAATATAAAATATATATAGAATAAAATGAAATATTATAAAATAAAAAGAGGGGGGTCGACCGCCAGGGCGCATCTTTGTAGAGGGGGGGAGGGGATTATTGCTCCACCTCACCCCCCGCGACCTGCCCACCCCGGGGGCGCCTTAACGGCCAGCCCCCCTTGGCGGCGGTGGAAGTACTAAGTAGTCCCACCGCCGCCATTACGTCAGCGGCCTCTTACAGGGGGGCGTCGGCCTCGTCGGGGTTGCCCCGCCGATGCTAGCCTCCTGGCGGAGAGGAGGTCGGCTTCCCTCTCCCTCACCGCTGCCTCCTTCTGCGTTATCACAATCTCGCAGAAGGAGGCAAACGCTGCTCTTGACCTCTCGCTGCCGATCATGTGGTCGACCACGACCGGCAACGAGAGGTCCATCCCAATAACACCCCTTAGGTCTCTGCGCGGCGCCGACCACGCTGGACATTCTTCCAGCGTATGCCGCGCAGAGTCCTGGGCCTCCTCGCAGTGGTGGCACAGCGATCCTCCCAGTGCCAGTTACGAACACACAGTTTGAGGAAACGGCGGTATGCAGGTAATTTAACTTAAGCGCATGCATTGCTGCAACTTGTGCTTTAAAAGTTGAAATTTTTGTTACCGCACCATCCGATTTTTATACATGTGCAAATACTCGTACACGCTGCATTGTATTTTTTTCCGCACGCGACAAGGAGGGGACAGAGGCGAGTTCCGGCTCGTGTCTATCCCCTCCACCCGTCCCACCCCCCTGGTCGACCCGCATAAAACTTAAAAATATGATAAATTAAAAGATAAAATCAATAAATGAAAAGGTGTATAGATAAAATAGATAAAATAAAAGTCAAAAAATAAATAAATAATAATAAGTAAATAAATACAATGAACAAAACACAACAAACATAAGAAGGGGTGCAAAATAAAGGGGAATAAAAGATAAAGATAAAATTTATGATATAGAATATAAAATACATATAGAAGAAAATGAAATATTATAAAATAAAAGGAGGGGGGTCGACCGGCAGGTTGCATCTTTGTAGAGGTGTGGGGGGATTATTGCTCCACCTCGCCCCCGGGGGCGCCTTAACGGCCAGCCCCCCTTGGCGGTGGTGGAAGTACTAAGTAGTCCCACCGCCGCCATTACGTCTGCGGCCCCTTACAGGGGGCCGTCGGCCTCGTGGGGGTTGCCCCGCCGATGCTAGCCTCCTGGCGGAGAGGGGGTCGGCTTGCCTCTCCCTCTCCGCTGCCTCTTTCTGCGTTATCACAATCTCGCAGAAGGAGGCAAACGCTGCTCATGACTTCTCGCTGCCGATCATGTGGTCGACCACGACCGGCAACGAGAGGTCCATCCCAATAACGCCCCTTAGGTCTCTGCGCGGCGTTGACCACTCTGGACATTCTTCCAGCGTATGCCGCGCAGAGTCCTGGGCCTCCTCGCAGTGGTGGCACTGCGATCCTCCCAGTGCCAGTTATGAACACACAGTTTGAGGAAACGGCGGTATGCAGGTAATTTAACTTAAGCGCATCCATTGCTGCAACTTGTGCTGTATAATTTAGAGTTTTTGTTACCGCGCCATGCGATTTTTATACATGTGCAAATACTCGTACACGCTGCATTGTATTTTTTTCCGCACGCGACAAGGAGGGGACAGAGGCGAGTTCCGGCTCACGTCTGTCCCCTCCCCCCGTCCCGCCCCCCTGGTCGACCCGCATAAAACTTAAAAATATGATAAAATAAAACATAAAATAAATAAATGAAAACGTGTATAGATAAAATAGATAAAATAAAAGTCAATAAATAAATAAATAATAATAAGTAAATAAATACAATGGACAAAACACAACAAACATAAGAAGGGGGGCAAAATAAAGGGGAATAAAATATAAAGATAAAATTTATAATATAAAATATAAAATGTATATAGAATAAAATGAAATATTATAAAATAAAAGGAGGGGGGTCGACCGGCTGGTCGCATCTTTGTAGAGGGGGGAGGGGATTATTGCTCCACCTCACCCCCCGCGACCTGCCCACCCCGTGGGCGCCTTAACGGCCAGCCCCCCTTGGCGGCGGTGGAAGTACTAAGTAGTCCCACCGCCGCCATTACGTCTGCGGCCCCTTACAGGGGGGCGCCGGCCTCGTCGGGGTTGCCCCGCCGATGCTAGCCTCCTGGCGGAGAGGGGGTCGGCTTCCCTCTCCCTCTCCGCTGCCTCCTTCTGCGTTATCACAATCTCGCAGAAGGAGGCAAACGCTGCTCTTGACCTCTCGCTACCGATCATGTGGTCGACCACGACCGGCAACGAGAGGTCCATCCCAATAACGCCCCTTAGTTCTCTGCGCGGCGCTGACCACTCTGGACATTCTTCCAGCGTATGCCGCGCAGAGTCCTGGTTCTCCTCGCAGTGGTGGCACTGCGATCCTCCCAGTGCCAGTCATGAACACACAGTTAGAGGAAACGGCGGTATGCAGTTAATTTAACTTATGCGCATGCATTGCTGCAACTTGTGCTGTATAATTTAGAATTTTTGTTACCGCGCCATCCGATTTTTATACATGTGCAAATACTCGTACACGATGCATTGTGTTATTTTCCGCACGCGACAAGGAGTGGACAGAGGCGAGTTCCGGCTCGCGTCTGTCCCATCCCCCCGTCCCACCCCCTGGTCAACCCTCATAAAACTTACAAATATGATAAAATAAAAGATAAAATCAATAAATGAAAAGGTGTATAGATAAAATAGATAAAATAAAAGTCAAAAAATAAATAAATAATAATAAGTAAATAAATACAATGGACAAAACACAACAAACATAAGAAGGGTGGGCAAAATAAAGGGGAAGAAAAGATAAAGATAAAATTTATAATATAGAATATAAAATATATATAGAATAAAATGAAATATTATAAAACAAAAGGAGGGGGGTCGACCGGAAGGTCGCATATTTGTAGAGGCGGGGAGTGGATTATTGCTCCACCTCGCCCCCCGCGACCTGCCCACCCCGGGGGCGCCTTAACGGCCAGCCCCCCTTGGCGGCGGTGGAAGTACTAAGTAGTCCCACCTCCGATATTACGTCTGCGGCCCCTTACAGGGGGCCGCCGGCCTCGAGGGGGTTGCCCCGCCTATGCTAGCCTCCTGGCGGAGAGGGGGACGGCTTCGCTCTCCCTCTCCGCTGCCTCCTTCTGCGTTATCACAATCTCGCAGAAGGAGGCAAACGATGCTCTTGACCTCCCGCTGCCGATCATGTGGTCGACCACGACCGGCAACGAGAGGTCCATCCCAATAACGCCCCTTAGGTCTCTGCGCGGCGCCGACCACTCTGGACATTCTTCCAGCGTATGCCCCGCAGAGTCCTGGGCCTCCTCGCAGTGGTAGCACTACGATCCTCCCAGTGCCAGTTATGATCACACAGTTTGAGGAAACGGCGGTATGCAGGTAATTTAACTTAAGCGCATGCATTGCTGCAACTTGTGCTGTATAATTTAGAATTTTTGTTACCGCACCATCCGATTTTTATACATGTGCAAATACTCGTACACGCTGCATTGTATTTTTTCTCCGCACGCGACAAGGAGGGGACAGAGGCGAGTTCCGGCTCGCGTCTGTCCCCTCTCCCCGTCCCACCCCCCTGGTCGACCCGCACAAAACTTACAAATATGATAAAATAAAAGATAAAATCAATAAATGAAAACGTGTATAGATAAAATAGATAAAATAAAAGTCAATACATAAATAAATTAGAATAAGTAAATAAATACAATGGACAGAACACAACAAACATAAGAAGGGGGGCAAAATAAAGGGGAATAAAAGATAAAGATAAAATTTATAATATAGAATATAAAATATATATAGAATAAAATGAAATTTTATAAAATAAAAGGAGGGGGGTCGACCGGTGGGTCGCATCTTTGTAGATGGGGGGAGGGGATTATTGCTCCACCTCGCCCCCCGCGACCTGCCCACCCCGGGAGCGCCTTAACGGCCAGCCCCCCTTGAAGGTGGTGGAAGTACTAACTAGTCCCACCGCCGCCATTACGTCTGCGGCCCCTTACAGGGGTGCGTCGGCCTCGTCGGGGTTGCCCCGCCGATGCTAGCCTCCTGACGGAGAGGGGGTCGGCTTCCCTCTCCCTCTCCGCTGCCTCCTTCTGCGTTATCACAATCTCGCAGAAGGAAGCAAACGCTGCTTTTGACCTCTCGCTGCCCATCATGTGGTCGACCACGACCGGCAACGAGAGGTCCATCCCAATAACGCCCCTTAGGTCTCTGCGCGGCGCCGACCACGCTGGACATTCTTCCAGCGTATGCCGCGCTGAGTCCTGGGCCTCCTCGCAGTGGTGACACTGCGATCCTCCCAGTGCCAGTAACGAACACACAGTTTGAGGAAACGGCGGTATGCAGGTAATTTAACTTATGCGCATCCATTGCTGCAACTTGTGGTGTATAATTTAGAATTTTTGTTACCGCGCCATCCGATTTTTATACATGTGCAAATACTCGTACACGCTGCATTGTAATTTTTTCCGCACGCGACAAGGAGGGGACAGAGGCGAGTTCCGGCTCGCGTCTGTCCCCTCCCCCCGTCCCACCCCCCTGGTCGACCCGCACAAAACTTAAAAATATGATAAAATAAAAGATAAAATCAATAAATGAAAACGTGTATAGATAAAATAGATAAAATAAAAGTCAATACATAAATAAATTAGAATAAGTAAATAAATACAATGGACAAAACACAACAAACATAAGAAGGGGGGCAAAATAAAGGGGAATAAAAGATAAAGATAAAATTTATAATATAGAATATAAAATATATATAGAATAAAATGAAATATTATAAAATAAAAGGAGGGGGGTCGACCGGTAGGTCGCATCTTTGTAGATGGGGGGAGGGGATTATTGCTCCACCTCGCCCCCCGCGACCTGCCCACCCCGGGAGCGCCTTAACGGCCAGCCCCCCTTGGCGGTGGTGGAAGTACTAACTAGTCCCACCGCCGCCATTACGTCTGCGGCCCCTTACAGGGGGGCGTCGGCCTCGTCGTGGTTGCCCCGCCGATGCTAGCCTCCTGGCGGAGAGGGGGTCGGCTTCCCTCTCCCTCTCCGCAGCCTCCTTCTGCGTTATCACAATCTCGCAGAAGGAAGCAAACGCTGCTTTTGACCTCTCGCTGCCCATCATGTGGTCGACCACGACCGGCAACGAGAGGTCCATCCCAATAACGCCCCTTAGGTCTCTGCGCGGCGCCGACCACGCTGGACATTCTTCCAGCGTATGCCGCGCAGAGTCCTGGGCCTCCTCGCAGTGGTGACACTGCGATCCTCCCAGTGCCAGTAACGAACACACAGTTTGAGGAAACGGCGGTATGCAGGTAATTTAACTTATGCGCATCCATTGCTGCAACTTGTGCTGTATAATTTAGAATTTTTGTTACCGCGCCATCCGATTTTTATACATGTGTAAATACTCGTACACGCTGCATTGTAATTTTTTCCGCACGCGACAAGGAGGGGATAGAGGCGAGTTCCGGCTCGCGTCTGTCCCCTCTCCCCGTCCCACCCCCCTGGTCGACCCGCACAAAACTTACAAATATGATAAAATAAAAGATAAAATCAATAAATGAAAACGTGTATAGATGAAATAGATCAAATAAAAGTCAACAAATAAATAAATAATAATAAGTAAATAAATACAATGGACAAAACACAACAAACATAAGAAGGGGGGGCAAAATAAAGGGGAAGAAAAGATAAAGATAAAATTTGTAATATAGAATATAAAATATATATAGAATAAAATGAAATATTATAAAATAAAAGGAGGGGGGTCGACCGGCAGGTTGCATCTTTGTAGAGGGGTGGGGGGGATTATTGCTCCACCTCGCCCCCGGGGGCGCCTTAACGGCCAGCCCCCCTTGGCGGTGGTGGAAGTACTAAGTAGTCCCACCGCCGCCATTACGTCTGCGGCCCCTTACAGGGGGCCGTCGGCCTCGTCGGGGTTGCTCCGCCGATGCTAGCCTCCTGGCGGAGAGGGGGTCGGCTTCCCTCTCCCTCTCCGCTGCCTCCTTCTGCGTTATCACAATCTCGCAGAAGGAGGCAAACGCTGCTTTTGACCTCTCGCTGCCCATCACGTGGTCGACCACGACCGGCAACGAGAGGTGCATCCCAATAACGCCCCTTAGGTCTCTGCGCGGCGCCGACCACGCTGGACATTCTTCCAGCGTATGCCGCGCAGAGTCCTGGGCCTCCTCGCAGTGGTGACACTGCGATCCTCCCAGTGCCAGTAACGAACACACAGTTTGAGGAAACGGCGGTATGCAGGTAATTTAACTTATGCGCATCCATTGCTGCAACTTGTGCTGTATAATTTAGAATTTTTGTTACCGCGCCATCCGATTTTTATACATGTGCAAATACTCGTACACGCTGCATTGTAATTTTTTCCGCACGCGACAAGGAGGGGACATAGGCGAGTTCCGGCTCGCGTCTGTCCCCTCTCCCCGTCCCACCCCCCTGGTCGACCCGCACAAAACTTACAAATATGATAAAATAAAAGATAAAATCAATAAATGAAAACGTGTATAGATAAAATAGATAAAATAAAAGTCAACAAATAAATAAATAATAATAAGTAAATAAATACAATGGACAAAACACAACAAACATAAGAAGGGGGGGCAAAATAAAGGGGAAGAAAAGATAAAGATAAAATTTGTAATATAGAATATAAAATATATATAGAATAAAATGAAATATTATAAAATAAAAGGAGGGGGGTCGACCGGCAGGTTGCATCTTTGTAGAGGGGTGGGGGGGATTATTGCTCCACCTCGCCTCCGGGGGCGCCTTAACGGCCAGCCCCCCTTGGCGGTGGTGGAAGTACTAAGTAGTCCCACCGCCGCCATTACGTCTGCGGCCCCTTACAGGGGGCCGTCGGCCTCGTCGGGGTTGCTCCGCCGATGCTAGCCTCCTGGCGGAGAGGGGGTCGGCTTCCCTCTCCCTCTCCGCTGCCTCATTCTGCGTTATCACAATCTCGCAGAAGGAGGCAAACGCTGCTTTTGACCTCTCGCTGCCCATCACGTGGTCGACCACGACCGGCAACGAGAGGTCCATCCCAATAACGCCCCTTAGGTCTCTGCGCGGCGCCGACCACGCTGGACATTCTTCCAGCGTATGCCGCGCAGAGTCCTGGGCCTCCTCGCAGTGGTGACACTGCGATCCTCCCAGTGCGAGTAACGAACACACAGTTTGAGGAAACGGCGGTATGCAGGTAATTTAACTTATGCGCATCCATTGCTGCAACTTGTGCTGTATAATTTAGAATTTTTGTTACCGCGCCATCCCATTTTTATACATGTGCAAATACTCGTACACGCTGCATTGTAATTTTTTCCGCACGCGACAAGGAGGGGACAGAGGCGAGTTCCGGCTCGCGTCTGTCCCCTCTCCCCGTCCCACCCCCCTGGTCGACCCGCACAAAACTTACAAATATGATAAAATAAAAGATAAAATCAATAAATGAAAAGGTGTATAGATAAAATAGATAAAATAAAAGTCAACAAATAAATAAATAATAATAAGTAAATAAATACAATGGACAAAACACAACAAACATAAGAAGGGGGGGCAAAATAAAGGGGAAGAAAAGATAAAGATAAAATTTGTAATATAGAATATAAAATATATATAGAATAAAATGAAATATTATAAAATAAAAGGATGGGGGTCGACCGGTAGGTCGCATCATTGTAGATGGGGGGAGGGGATTATTGCTCCACCTCGCCCCCCGCGACCTGCCCACCCCGGGAGCGCCTTAACGGCCAGCCCCCCTTGGCGGTGGTGGAAGTACTAACTAGTCCCACCGCCGCCATTACGTCTGCGGCCCCTTACAGGGGGCGTCGGCCTCGTCGGGGTTGCCCCGCCGATGCTAGCCTCCTGGCGGAGAGGGGGTCGGCTTCCCTCTCCGTCTCCGCAGCCTCCTTCTGCGTTATCACAATCTCGCAGAAGGAGGCAAACGCTGCTTTTGACCTCTCGCTGCCCATCATGTGGTCGACCACGACCGGCAACGAGAGGTCCATCCCAATAACGCCCCTTAGGTCTCTGCGCGGCGCCGACCACGCTGGACATTCTTCCAGCGTATGCCGCGCAGAGTCCTGAGCCTCCTCAAAGTGGTGACACTGCGATCCTCCCAGTGCCAGTTACGAACACACAGTTTGAGGAAACGGCGGTATGCAGGTAATTTAACTTATGCGCATCCATTGCTGCAACTTGTGCTGTATAATTTAGTATTTTTGTTACCGCGCCATCCGATTTTTATACATGTGCAAATACTGGTACACGCTGCATTGTAATTTTTTCCGCACGCGAGCCGGAACTCGCCTCTGTCCCCTCTCCCCGTCCCACCCCCCTGGTCGACCCGCACAAAACTTACAAATATGATAAAATAAAAGATAAAATCAATAAATGAAAACGTGTACAGATAAAATAGATAAAATAAAAGTCAATACGTAAATAAATTAGAATAAGTAAATAAATACAATGGACAAAACACAACAAACATAAGAAGGGGGGCAAAATAAAGGGGAATAAAAGATAAAAATAAAATTTATAATATAGAATATAAAATATATATAGAATAAAATGAAATATTATAAAATAAAAGGATGGGGGTCGACCGGTAGGTCGCATCTTTGTAGATGGGGGGAGGGGATTATTGCTCCACCTCGCCCCCCGCGACCTGCCCACCCCGGGAGCGCCTTAACGGCCAGCCCCCCTTGGCGGTGGTGGAAGTACTAACTAGTCCCACCGCCGCCATTACGTCTGCGGCCCCTTACAGGGGGGCGTCGGCCTCGTCGGGGTTGCCCCGCCGATGCTAGCCTCCTGGCGGAGAGGGGGTCGGCTTCCCTCTCCCTCTCCGCAGCCTCCTTCTGCGTTATCACAATCTCGCAGAAGGAAGCAAACGCTGCTTTTGACCTCTCGCTGCCCATCATGTGGTCGACCACGACCGGCAACGAGAGGTCCATCCCAATAACGCCCCTTAGGTCTCTGCGCGGCGCCGACCACGCTGGACATTCTTCCAGCGTATGCCGCGCAGAGTCCTGGGCCTCCTCGCAGTGGTGACACTGCGATCCTCCCAGTGCCAGTAACGAACACACAGTTTGAGGAAACGGCGGTATGCAGGTAATTTAACTTATGCGCATCCATTGCTGCAACTTGTGCTGTATAATTTAGAATCTTTTTTACGGCGCCATCCGATTTTTATACATGTGCAAATACTCGTACACGCTGCATTGTATTTTTTTCCGCACGAGTCATGGAGGGGACAGAGGCTAGTTCTGGCTCGCGTCTGTCCCCTCCCCCCGTCCCACTCCTGATCGACCCGCATAAAACTTAAAAATATGATAAAATAAAAGATAAAATCAATAAATGACAACGTGTATAGATAAAATAGATAAAATAAAAGTAAATAAATAAATAAATAATAATATGTAAATAAATACAATGGACAAAACACAACAAACATAAGAAGGGGGGCAAAATAAAGGGGAATAAAAGATAAAGATAAAATTTATAATATAGAATATAAAATATATATAGAATAAAATGAAATATTATAAAATAAAAGGAGGGGGGTCGACCGGCAGGTCGCATCTTTGTAGAGGCGGGGAGTGGATTATTGCTCCACCTCGCCCCCCGCGACCTGCCCACCCCGGGAGCGCCTTAACGGCCAGCCCCCCTTGGCGGTGGTGGAAGTACTAACTAGTCCCACCGCCGCCATTACGTCTGCGGCCCCTTACAGGGGGGCGTCGGCCTCATCGGGGTTGCCCCGTCGATGCTAGCCTCATGGCGGAGAGGGGGTCGGCTTCCCTCTCCCTCACCGCTGCCTCCTTCTGCGTTATCACAATCTCACAGAAGGAGGCAAACGCTGCTCTCGACCTCTCGCTGCCGATCATGTGGTCGACCACGACCGGCAACGAGAGGTCCATCCCAATAACGCCCCTTAGTTCTCTGCGCGGCGCCGACCACTCTGGACATTCTTCCAGCGTATGCCGCGCAGAGTCCTGGTTCTCCTCGCAGTGGTGGCACTGCGATCCTCCCAGTGCCAGTCATGAACACACAGTTAGAGGAAACGGCGGTATGCAGGTAATTTAACTTATGCGCATGCATTGCTGCAACTTGTGCTGTATAATTTAGAATTTTTGTTACCGCGCCATCCGATTTTTATACATGTGCAAATACTCGTACACGATGCATTGTGTTATTTTCCGCACGCGACAAGGAGTGGACAGAGGCGAGTTCCGGCTCGCGTCTGTCCCATCCCCCCGTCCCACCCCCTGGTCAACCCTCATAAAACTTACAAATATGATAAAATAAAAGATAAAATCAATAAATGAAAAGGTGTATAGATAAAATAGATAAAATAAAAGTCAAAAAATAAATAAATAATAATAAGTAAATAAATACAATGGACAAAACACAACAAACATAAGAAGGGTGGGCAAAATAAAGGGGAAGAAAAGATAAAGATAAAATTTATAATATAGAATATAAAATATATATAGAATAAAATGAAATATTATAAAACAAAAGGAGGGGGGTCGACCGGAAGGTCGCATATTTGTAGAGGCGGGGAGGGGATTATTGCTCCACCTCGCCCCCCGCGACCTGCCCACCCCGGGGGCGCCTTAACGGCCAGCCCCCCTTGGCGGCGGTGGAAGTACTAAGTAGTCCCACCTCCGATATTACGTCTGCGGCCCCTTACAGGGGGCCGCCGGCCTCGAGGGGGTTGCCCCGCCTATGCTAGCCTCCTGGCGGAGAGGGGGACGGCTTCGCTCTCCCTCTCCGCTGCCTCCTTCTGCGTTATCACAATCTCGCAGAAGGAGGCAAACGATGCTCTTGACCTCCCGCTGCCGATCATGTGGTCGACTACGACCGGCAACGAGAGGTCCATCCCAATAACGCCCCTTAGGTCTCTGCGCGGCGCCGACCACTCTGGACATTCTTCCAGCGTATGCCCCGCAGAGTCCTGGGCCTCCTCGCAGTGGTAGCACTACGATCCTCCCAGTGCCAGTTATGAACACACAGTTTGAGGAAACGGCGGTATGCAGGTAATTTAACTTAAGCGCATGCATTGCTGCAACTTGTGCTGTATAATTTAGAATTTTTGTTACCGCACCATCCGATTTTTATACATGTGCAAATACTCGTACACGCTGCATTGTATTTTTTCTCCGCACGCGACAAGGAGGGGACAGAGGCGAGTTCCGGCTCGCGTCTGTCCCCTCTCCCCGTCCCACCCCCCTGGTCGACCCGCACAAAACTTACAAATATGATAAAATAAAAGATAAAATCAATAAATGAAAACGTGTATAGATAAAATAGATAAAATAAAAGTCAATACATAAATAAATTAGAATAAGTAAATAAATACAATGGACAGAACACAACAAACATAAGAAGGGGGGCAAAATAAAGGGGAATAAAAGATAAAGATAAAATTTATAATATAGAATATAAAATATATATAGAATAAAATGAAATTTTATAAAATAAAAGGAGGGGGGTCGACCGGTGGGTCGCATCTTTGTAGATGGGGGGAGGGGATTATTGCTCCACCTCGCCCCCCGCGACCTGCCCACCCCGGGAGCGCCTTAACGGCCAGCCCCCCTTGAAGGTGGTGGAAGTACTAACTAGTCCCACCGCCGCCATTACGTCTGCGGCCCCTTACAGGGGTGCGTCGGCCTCGTCGGGGTTGCCCCGCCGATGCTAGCCTCCTGACGGAGAGGGGGTCGGCTTCCCTCTCCCTCTCCGCTGCCTCCTTCTGCGTTATCACAATCTCGCAGAAGGAAGCAAACGCTGCTTTTGACCTCTCGCTGCCCATCATGTGGTCGACCACGACCGGCAACGAGAGGTCCATCCCAATAACGCCCCTTAGGTCTCTGCGCGGCGCCGACCACGCTGGACATTCTTCCAGCGTATGCCGCGCTGAGTCCTGGGCCTCCTCGCAGTGGTGACACTGCGATCCTCCCAGTGCCAGTAACGAACACACAGTTTGAGGAAACGGCGGTATGCAGGTAATTTAACTTATGCGCATCCATTGCTGCAACTTGTGGTGTATAATTTAGAATTTTTGTTACCGCGCCATCCGATTTTTATACATGTGCAAATACTCGTACACGCTGCATTGTAATTTTTTCCGCACGCGACAAGGAGGGGACAGAGGCGAGTTCCGGCTCGCGTCTGTCCCCTCCCCCCGTCCCACCCCCCTGGTCGACCCGCACAAAACTTAAAAATATGATAAAATAAAAGATAAAATCAATAAATGAAAACGTGTATAGATAAAATAGATAAAATAAAAGTCAATACATAAATAAATTAGAATAAGTAAATAAATACAATGGACAAAACACAACAAACATAAGAAGGGGGGCAAAATAAAGGGGAATAAAAGATAAAGATAAAATTTATAATATAGAATATAAAATATATATAGAATAAAATGAAATATTATAAAATAAAAGGAGGGGGGTCGACCGGTAGGTCGCATCTTTGTAGATGGGGGGAGGGGATTATTGCTCCACCTCGCCCCCCGCGACCTGCCCACCCCGGGAGCGCCTTAACGGCCAGCCCCCCTTGGCGGTGGTGGAAGTACTAACTAGTCCCACCGCCGCCATTACGTCTGCGGCCCCTTACAGGGGGGCGTCGGCCTCGTCGTGGTTGCCCCGCCGATGCTAGCCTCCTGGCGGAGAGGGGGTCGGCTTCCCTCTCCCTCTCCGCAGCCTCCTTCTGCGTTATCACAATCTCGCAGAAGGAAGCAAACGCTGCTTTTGACCTCTCGCTGCCCATCATGTGGTCGACCACGACCGGCAACGAGAGGTCCATCCCAATAACGCCCCTTAGGTCTCTGCGCGGCGCCGACCACGCTGGACATTCTTCCAGCGTATGCCGCGCAGAGTCCTGGGCCTCCTCGCAGTGGTGACACTGCGATCCTCCCAGTGCCAGTAACGAACACACAGTTTGAGGAAACGGCGGTATGCAGGTAATTTAACTTATGCGCATCCATTGCTGCAACTTGTGCTGTATAATTTAGAATTTTTGTTACCGCGCCATCCGATTTTTATACATGTGCAAATACTCGTACACGCTGCATTGTAATTTTTTCCGCACGCGACAAGGAGGGGATAGAGGCGAGTTCCGGCTCGCGTCTGTCCCCTCTCCCCGTCCCACCCCCCTGGTCGACCCGCACAAAACTTACAAATATGATAAAATAAAAGATAAAATCAATAAATGAAAACGTGTATAGATGAAATAGATAAAATAAAAGTCAACAAATAAATAAATAATAATAAGTAAATAAATACAATGGACAAAACACAACAAACATAAGAAGGGGGGGCAAAATAAAGGGGAAGAAAAGATAAAGATAAAATTTGTAATATAGAATATAAAATATATATAGAATAAAATGAAATATTATAAAATAAAAGGAGGGGGGTCGACCGGCAGGTTGCATCTTTGTAGAGGGGTGGGGGGGATTATTGCTCCACCTCGCCCCCGGGGGCGCCTTAACGGCCAGCCCCCCTTGGCGGTGGTGGAAGTACTAAGTAGTCCCACCGCCGCCATTACGTCTGCGGCCCCTTACAGGGGGCCGTCGGCCTCGTCGGGGTTGCTCCGCCGATGCTAGCCTCCTGGCGGAGAGGGGGTCGGCTTCCCTCTCCCTCTCCGCTGCCTCCTTCTGCGTTATCACAATCTCGCAGAAGGAGGCAAACGCTGCTTTTGACCTCTCGCTGCCCATCACGTGGTCGACCACGACCGGCAACGAGAGGTGCATCCCAATAACGCCCCTTAGGTCTCTGCGCGGCGCCGACCACGCTGGACATTCTTCCAGCGTATGCCGCGCAGTGTCCTGGGCCTCCTCGCAGTGGTGACACTGCGATCCTCCCAGTGCCAGTAACGAACACACAGTTTGAGGAAACGGCGGTATGCAGGTAATTTAACTTATGCGCATCCATTGCTGCAACTTGTGCTGTATAATTTAGAATTTTTGTTACCGCGCCATCCGATTTTTATACATGTGCAAATACTCGTACACGCTGCATTGTAGTTTTTTCCGCACGCGACAAGGAGGGGACATAGGCGAGTTCCGGCTCGCGTCTGTCCCCTCTCCCCGTCCCACCCCCCTGGTCGACCCGCACAAAACTTACAAATATGATAAAATAAAAGATAAAATCAATAAATGAAAACGTGTATAGATAAAATAGATAAAATAAAAGTCAACAAATAAATAAATAATAATAAGTAAATAAATACAATGGACAAAACACAACAAACATAAGAAGGGGGGGCAAAATAAAGGGGAAGAAAAGATAAAGATAAAATTTGTAATATAGAATATAAAATATATATAGAATAAAATGAAATATTATAAAATAAAAGGAGGGGGGTCGACCGGCAGGTTGCATCTTTGTAGAGGGGTGGGGGGGATTATTGCTCCACCTCGCCTCCGGGGGCGCCTTAACGGCCAGCCCCCCTTGGCGGTGGTGGAAGTACTAAGTAGTCCCACCGCCGCCATTACGTCTGCGGCCCCTTACAGGGGGCCGTCGGCCTCGTCGGGGTTGCTCCGCCGATGCTAGCCTCCTGGCGGAGAGGGGGTCGGCTTCCCTCTCCCTCTCCGCTGCCTCATTCTGCGTTATCACAATCTCGCAGAAGGAGGCAAACGCTGCTTTTGACCTCTCGCTGCCCATCACGTGGTCGACCACGACCGGCAACGAGAGGTCCATCCCAATAACGCCCCTTAGGTCTCTGCGCGGCGCCGACCACGCTGGACATTCTTCCAGCGTATGCCGCGCAGAGTCCTGGGCCTCCTCGCAGTGGTGACACTGCGATCCTCCCAGTGCGAGTAACGAACACACAGTTTGAGGAAACGGCGGTATGCAGGTAATTTAACTTATGCGCATCCATTGCTGCAACTTGTGCTGTATAATTTAGAATTTTTGTTACCGCGCCATCCGATTTTTATACATGTGCAAATACTCGTACACGCTGCATTGTAATTTTTTCCGCACGCGACAAGGAGGGGACAGAGGCGAGTTCCGGCTCGCGTCTGTCCCCTCTCCCCGTCCCACCCCCCTGGTCGACCCGCACAAAACTTACAAATATGATAAAATAAAAGATAAAATCAATAAATGAAAAGGTGTATAGATAAAATAGATAAAATAAAAGTCAACAAATAAATAAATAATAATAAGTAAATAAATACAATGGACAAAACACAACAAACATAAGAAGGGGGGGCAAAATAAAGGGGAAGAAAAGATAAAGATAAAATTTGTAATATAGAATATAAAATATATATAGAATAAAATGAAATATTATAAAATAAAAGGATGGGGGTCGACCGGTAGGTCGCATCATTGTAGATGGGGGGAGGGGATTATTGCTCCACCTCGCCCCCCGCGACCTGCCCACCCCGGGAGCGCCTTAACGGCCAGCCCCCCTTGGCGGTGG
Source organism: Lasioglossum baleicum (assembly GCF_051020765.1). Classification (NCBI taxonomy): domain Eukaryota; kingdom Metazoa; phylum Arthropoda; class Insecta; order Hymenoptera; family Halictidae; genus Lasioglossum; species Lasioglossum baleicum. Next base: position 463,020 of record NW_027469132.1, read on the forward strand.
TGGAAGTACTAACTAGTCCCACCGCCGCCATTACGTCTGCGGCCCCTTACAGGGGGCGTCGGCCTCGTCGGGGTTGCCCCGCCGATGCTAGCCTCCTGGCGGAGAGGGGGTCGGCTTCCCTCTCCCTCTCCGCAGCCTCCTTCTGCGTTATCACAATCTCGCAGAAGGAGGCAAACGCTGCTTTTGACCTCTCGCTGCCCATCATGTGGTCGACCACGACCGGCAACGAGAGGTCCATCCCAATAACGCCCCTTTGGTCTCTGCGCGGCGCCGACCACGCTGGACATTCTTCCAGCGTATGCCGCGCAGAGTCCTGAGCCTCCTCAAAGTGGTGACACTGCGATCCTCCCAGTGCCAGTTACGAACACACAGTTTGAGGAAACGGCGGTATGCAGGTAATTTAACTTATGCGCATCCATTGCTGCAACTTGTGCTGTATAATTTAGTATTTTTGTTACCGCGCCATCCGATTTTTATACATGTGCAAATACTGGTACACGCTGCATTGTAATTTTTTCCGCACGCGAGCCGGAACTCGCCTCTGTCCCCTCTCCCCGTCCCACCCCCCTGGTCGACCCGCACAAAACTTACAAATATGATAAAATAAAAGATAAAATCAATAAATGAAAACGTGTACAGATAAAATAGATAAAATAAAAGTCAATACGTAAATAAATTAGAATAAGTAAATAAATACAATGGACAAAACACAACAAACATAAGAAGGGGGGCAAAATAAAGGGGAATAAAAGATAAAAATAAAATTTATAATATAGAATATAAAATATATATAGAATAAAATGAAATATTATAAAATAAAAGGATGGGGGTCGACCGGTAGGTCGCATCTTTGTAGATGGGGGGAGGGGATTATTGCTCCACCTCGCCCCCCGCGACCTGCCCACCCCGGGAGCGCCTTAACGGCCAGCCCCCCTTGGCGGTGGTGGAAGTACTAACTAGTCCCACCGCCGCCATTACGTCTGCGGCCCCTTACAGGGGGGCGTCGGCCTCGTCGGGGTTGCCCCGCCGATGCTAGCCTCCTGGCGGAGAGGGGGTCGGCTTCCCTCTCCCTCTCCGCAGCCTCCTTCTGCGTTATCACAATCTCGCAGAAGGAAGCAAACGCTGCTTTTGACCTCTCGCTGCCCATCATGTGGTCGACCACGACCGGCAACGAGAGGTCCATCCCAATAACGCCCCTTAGGTCTCTGCGCGGCGCCGACCACGCTGGACATTCTTCCAGCGTATGCCGCGCAGAGTCCTGGGCCTCCTCGCAGTGGTGACACTGCGATCCTCCCAGTGCCAGTAACGAACACACAGTTTGAGGAAACGGCGGTATGCAGGTAATTTAACTTATGCGCATCCATTGCTGCAACTTGTGCTGTATAATTTAGAATTTTTGTTACCGCGCCATCCGATTTTTATACATGTGCAAATACTCGTACACGCTGCATTGTAATTTTTTCCGCACGCGACAAGGAGGGGACAGAGGCGAGTTCCGGCTCGCGTCTGCCCCTCTCCCCGTCCCACCCCCCTGGTCGACCCGCACAAAACTTACAAATATGATAAAATAAAAGATAAAATCAATAAATGAAAACGTGTATAGATAAAATAGATAAAATAAAAGTCAACAAATAAATAAATAATAATAAGTAAATAAATACAATGGACAAAACACAACAAACATAAGAAGGGGGGGCAAAATAAAGGGGAAGAAAAGATAAAGATAAAATTTGTAATATAGAATATAAAATATATATAGAATAAAATGAAATATTATAAAATAAAAGGAGGGGGGTCGACCGGCAGGTTGCATCTTTGTAGAGGGGTGGGGGGGATTATTGCTCCACCTCGCCCCCGGGGGCGCCTTAACGGCCAGCCCCCCTTGGCGGTGGTGGAAGTACTAAGTAGTCCCACCGCCGCCATTACGTCTGCGGCCCCTTACAGGGGGGCGTCGGCCTCGTCGGGGTTGCCCCGCCGATGCTAGCCTCCTGGCGGAGAGGGGGTCGGCTTCCCTCTCCCTCTCCGCAGCCTCCTTCTGCGTTATCACAATCTCGCAGAAGGAAGCAAACGCTGCTTTTGACCTCTCGCTGCCCATCATGTGGTCGACCACGACCGGCAACGAGAGGTCCATCCCAATAACGCCCCTTAGGTCTCTGCGCGGCGCCGACCACGCTGGACATTCTTCCAGCGTATGCCGCGCAGAGTCCTGGGCCTCCTCGCAGTGGTGACACTGCGATCCTCCCAGTGCGAGTAACGAACACACAGTTTGAGGAAACGGCGGTATGCAGGTAATTTAACTTATGCGCATCCATTGCTGCAACTTGTGCTGTATAATTTAGAATTTTTGTTACCGCGCCATCCGATTTTTATACATGTGCAAATACTCGTACACGCTGCATTGTAATTTTTTCCGCACGCGACAAGGAGGGGACAGAGGCGAGTTCCGGCTCGCGTCTGTCCCCTCTCCCCGTCCCACCCCCCTGGTCGACCCGCACAAAACTTACAAATATGATAAAATAAAAGATAAAATCAATAAATGAAAAGGTGTATAGATAAAATAGATAAAATAAAAGTCAACAAATAAATAAATAATAATAAGTAAATAAATACAATGGACAAAACACAACAAACATAAGATGGGGGGGCAAAATAAAGGGGAAGAAAAGATAAAGATAAAATTTGTAATATAGAATATAAAATATATATAGAATAAAATGAAATATTATAAAATAAAAGGATGGGGGTCGACCGGTAGGTCGCATCATTGTAGATGGGGGGAGGGGATTATTGCTCCACCTCGCCCCCCGCGACCTGCCCACCCCGGGAGCGCCTTAACGGCCAGCCCCCCTTGGCGGTGGTGGAAGTACTAACTAGTCCCACCGCCGCCATTACGTCTGCGGCCCCTTACAGGGGGCGTCGGCCTCGTCGGGGTTGCCCCGCCGATGCTAGCCTCCTGGCGGAGAGGGGGTCGGCTTCCCTCTCCCTCTCCGCAGCCTCCTTCTGCGTTATCACAATCTCGCAGAAGGAGGCAAACGCTGCTTTTGACCTCTCGCTGCCCATCATGTGGTCGACCACGACCGGCAACGAGAGGTCCATCCCAATAACGCCCCTTAGGTCTCTGCGCGGCGCCGACCACGCTGGACATTCTTCCAGCGTATGCCGCGCAGAGTCCTGAGCCTCCTCAAAGTGGTGACACTGCGATCCTCCCAGTGCCAGTTACGAACACACAGTTTGAGGAAACGGCGGTATGCAGGTAATTTAACTTATGCGCATCCATTGCTGCAACTTGTGCTGTATAATTTAGTATTTTTGTTACCGCGCCATCCGATTTTTATACATGTGCAAATACTGGTACACGCTGCATTGTAATTTTTTCCGCACGCGAGCCGGAACTCGCCTCTGTCCCCTCTCCCCGTCCCACCCCCCTGGTCGACCCGCACAAAACTTACAAATATGATAAAATAAAAGATAAAATCAATAAATGAAAACGTGTACAGATAAAATAGATAAAATAAAAGTCAATACGTAAATAAATTAGAATAAGTAAATAAATACAATGGACAAAACACAACAAACATAAGAAGGGGGGCAAAATAAAGGGGAATAAAAGATAAAAATAAAATTTATAATATAGAATATAAAATATATATAGAATAAAATGAAATATTATAAAATAAAAGGATGGGGGTCGACCGGTAGGTCGCATCTTTGTAGATGGGTGGAGGGGATTATTGCTCCACCTCGCCCCCCGCGACCTGCCCACCCCGGGAGCGCCTTAACGGCCAGCCCCCCTTGGCGGTGGTGGAAGTACTAACTAGTCCCACCGCCGCCATTACGTCTGCGGCCCCTTACAGGGGGGCGTCGGCCTCGTCGGGGTTGCCCCGCCGATGCTAGCCTCCTGGCGGAGAGGGGGTCGGCTTCCCTCTCCCTCTCCGCAGCCTCCTTCTGCGTTATCACAATCTCGCAGAAGGAAGCAAACGCTGCTTTTGACCTCTCGCTGCCCATCATGTGGTCGACCACGACCGGCAACGAGAGGTCCATCCCAATAACGCCCCTTAGGTCTCTGCGCGGCGCCGACCACGCTGGACATTCTTCCAGCGTATGCCGCGCAGAGTCCTGGGCCTCCTCGCAGTGGTGACACTGCGATCCTCCCAGTGCCAGTAACGAACACACAGTTTGAGGAAACGGCGGTATGCAGGTAATTTAACTTATGCGCATCCATTGCTGCAACTTGTGCTGTATAATTTAGAATTTTTGTTACCGCGCCATCCGATTTTTATACATGTGCAAATACTCGTACACGCTGCATTGTAATTTTTTCCGCACGCGACAAGGAGGGGACAGAGGCGAGTTCCGGCTCGCGTCTGCCCCTCTCCCCGTCCCACCCCCCTGGTCGACCCGCTCAAAACTTACAAATATGATAAAATAAAAGATAAAATCAATAAATGAAAACGTGTATAGATAAAATAGATAAAATAAAAGTCAACAAATAAATAAATAATAATAAGTAAATAAATACAATGGACAAAACACAACAAACATAAGAAGGGGGGGCAAAATAAAGGGGAAGAAAAGATAAAGATAAAATTTGTAATATAGAATATAAAATATATATAGAATAAAATGAAATATTATAAAATAAAAGGAGGGGGGTCGACCGGCAGGTTGCATCTTTGTAGAGGGGTGGGGGGGATTATTGCTCCACCTCGCCCCCGGGGGCGCCTTAACGGCCAGCCCCCCTTGGCGGTGGTGGAAGTACTAAGTAGTCCCACCGCCGCCATTACGTCTGCGGCCCCTTACAGGGGGCCGTCGGCCTCGTCGGGGTTGCCCCGCCGATGCTAGCCTCCTGGCGGAGAGGGGGTCGGCTTCCCTCTCCCTCTCCGCAGCCTCCTTCTGCGTTATCACAATCTCGCAGAAGGAGGCAAACGCTGCTTTTGTCCTCTCGCTGCCCATCATGTGGTCGACCACGACCGGCAACGAGAGGTCCATCCCAATAACGCCCCTTAGGTCTCTGCGCGGCGCCGACCACTCTGGACATTCTTCCAGCGTATGCCGCGCAGATTCCTGGGCCTCCTCGCAGTGGTGACACTGCGATCCTCCCAGTGCCAGTTACGAACACACAGTTTGAGGAAACGGCGGTATGCAGGTAATTTAACTTATGCGCATCCATTGCTGCAACTTGTGCTGTATAATATAGAATTTTTGTTACCGCGCCATCCGATTTTTATACATGTGCAAATACTCGTACACGCTGCATTGTATTTTTTTCCGCACGCGACAAGGACGGTACAGAGGCGAGTTCCGGCTCGCGTCTGTCCCCTCCCCCCGTCCCACCCCCCTGGTCGACCCGCATAAAACTTAAAAATATGATAAAATAAAAGATAAAATCAATAAATGAAAAGGTGTATAGATAAAATAGATAAAATAAAAGTCAAAAAATAAAGAAATAATAATATGTAAATAAATACAATGGACAAAACACAACAAACATAAGAAGGGGGGGGCAAAATAAAGGGGAATAAAAGATAAAGATAAAATTTATAATATAGAATATAAAATATAAATAGAATAAAATGAAATATTATAAAATAAAAGGAGGGGGGTCGACCGGCAGGTTGCATCTTTGTAGAGGGGTGGGGGGCATTATTGCTCCACCTCGCCCCCGGGGGCGCCTTAACGGCCAGCCCCCCTTGGCGGTGGTGGAAGTACTAACTAGTCCCACCGCCGCCATTACGTGAGCGGCCCCTTACAGGGGAGCGTCGGCCTCGTCGGGGTTGCCCCGCCGATGCTAGCCTCCTGGCGGAGAGGGGGTCGGCTTCCCTCTCCCTCTCCGCAGCCTCCTTCTGCGTTATCACAATCTCGCAGAAGGAGGCAAACGCTGCTTTTGTCCTCTCGCTGCCCATCATGTGGTCGACCACGACCGGCAACGAGAGGTCCATCCCAATAACGCCCCTTAGGTCTCTGCGCGGCGCCGACCACTCTGGACATTCTTCCAGCGTATGCCGCGCAGATTCCTGGGCCTCCTCGCAGTGGTGACACTGCGATCCTCCCAGTGCCAGTTACGAACACACAGTTTGAGGAAACGGCGGTATGCAGGTAATTTAACTTATGCGCATCCATTGCTGCAACTTGTGCTGTATAATATAGAATTTTTGTTACCGCGCCATCCGATTTTTATACATGTGCAAATACTCGTACACGCTGCATTGTATTTTTTTCCGCACGCGACAAGGACGGTACAGAGGCGAGTTCCGGCTCGCGTCTGTCCCCTCCCCCCGTCCCACCCCCCTGGTCGACCCGCATAAAACTTAAAAATATGATAAAATAAAAGATAAAATCAATAAATGAAAAGGTGTATAGATAAAATAGATAAAATAAAAGTCAAAAAATAAAGAAATAATAATAAGTAAATAAATACAATGGACAAAACACAACAAACATAAGAAGGGGGGGGGGGCAAAATAAAGGGGAATAAAAGATAAAGATAAAATTTATAATATAGAATATAAAATATAAATAGAATAAAATGAAATATTATAAAATAAAAGGAGGGGGGTCGACCGGCAGGTTGCATCTTTGTAGAGGGGTGGGGGGCATTATTGCTCCACCTCGCCCCCGGGGGCGCCTTAACGGCCAGCCCCCCTTGGCGGTGGTGGAAGAACTAACTAGTCACACCGCCGCCATTACGTGAGCGGCCCCTTACAGGGGAGCGTCGGCCTCGTCGGGGTTGCCCCGCCGATGCTAGCCTCCTGGCGGAGAGGGGGTCGGCTTCCCTCTCCCTCTCCGCAGCCTCCTTCTGCGTTATCACAATCTCGCAGAAGGAGGCAAACGCTGCTCTTGACCTCTCGCTGCCCATCATGTGGTCGACCACGACCGGCAACGAGAGGTCCATCCCAATAACGCCCCTTAGGTCTCTGCGCGGCGCCGACCACTCTGGACATTCTTCCAGCGTATACCGCGCAGAGTCCTGGGCCTCCGCGCAGTGGTGGCACTGCGATCCTCCCACTGCCAGTTATGAACACACAGTTTGAGGAAACGGCGGTATGCAGGTAATTTAACTTATGCGGATCCATTGCTGCAACTTGTGCTGTATAATTTAGAATTTTTGTTACCGCGCCATCCGATTTTTATACATGTGCAAATACTCGTACACGGTGCATTGTATTTTTTTCCGCACGCGACAAGGACGGTACAGAGGCGAGTTCCGGCTCGCGTCTGTCCCCTCCCCCCGTCCCACCCCCCTGGTCGACCCGCACAAAACTTAAAAATATGATAAAATAAAAGATAAAATCAATAAATGAAAACGTGTATAGATAAAATAGATAAAATAAAAGTCAAAAAATAAATAAATTAGAATAAGTAAATAAATACAATGGACAAAACACAACAAACATAAGAAGGGGGGCAAAATAAAGGGGAATAAAAGACAAAGATAAAATTTATAATATAGAATATAAAATATATATAGAATAAAATGAAATATTATAAAATAAAAGGAGGGGGGTCGACCGGTAGGTCGCATTTTTGTAGATGGGGGGAGGGGATTATTGCTCCACCTCGCCCCCCGCGACCTGCCCACACCGGGAGCGCCTTAACGGCCAGCCCCCCTTGGCGGCGGTGGAAGTACTAAGTAGTCCCACCGCCGCCATTACGTCTGCGGCCTCTTACACGGGGGCGTCGGCCTCGTCGGGGTTGCCCCGCCGATGCTAGCCTCCTGGCGGAGAGGGGGTCGGCTTCCCTCTCCCTCGCCGCTGCCTCCTTCTGCGTTATCACAATCTCGCAGAAGGAGGCAAACGCTGCTCTTGACCTCTCGCTGCCGATCATGTGGTCGACCACGACCGGCAACGAGAGGTCCATCCCAATAACGCCCCTTAGGTCTCTGCGCGGCGCCGACCACGCTGGACATTCTTCCAGCGTATGCCGCGCAGATTCCTGGGCCTCCTCGCAGTGGTGACACTGCGATCCTCCCAGTGCCAGTTACGAACACACAGTTTGAGGAAACGGCGGTATGCAGGTAATTTAACATATGCGCATGCATTGCTGCAACTTGTGCTGTATAATTTAGAATTTTTGTTACCGCGCCATCCGATTTTTATACATGTGCAAATACTCGTACACGGTGCATTGTATTTTTTTCCGCACGCGACAAGGACGGTACAGAGGCGAGTTCCGGCTCGCGTCTGTCCCCTCCCCCCGTCCCGCCCCCCTGGTCGACCCGCACAAAACTTAAAAATATGATAAAATAAAAGATAAAATCAATAAATGAAAACGTGTATAGATAAAATAGATAAAATAAAAGTCAATACATAAATAAATTAGAATAAGTAAATAAATACAATGGACAAAACACAACAAACATAAGAAGGGGGGCAAAATAAAGGGGAATAAAAGATAAAGATAAAATTTATAATATAGAATATAAAATATATATAGAATAAAATGAAATATTATAAAATAAAAGGAGGGGGGTCGACCGGTAGGTCGCATCTTTGTAGATGGGGGGAGGGGATTATTGCTCCATCTCGCCCCCCGCGACCTGCCCACACCGGGAGCGCCTTAACGGCCAGCCCCCCTTGGCGGTGGTGGAAGTACTAACTAGTCCCACTGCCGCCATTACGTCTGCGGCCCCTTACAAGGGGGCGTCGGCCTCGTCGGGGTTGCCCCGCAGATGCTAGCCTCCTGGCGGAGAGGGGGTCGGCTGCCCTCTCCCTCTCCGCAGCCTCCTTCTGCGTTATCACAATCTCGCAGAAGGAGGCAAACGCTGCTTTTGACCTCTCGCTGCCCATCATGTGGTCGACCACGACCGGCAACGAGAGGTCCATCCCAATAACGCCCCTTAGGTCTCTGCGCGGCGCCGACCACGCTGGACATTCTTCCAGCGTATGCCGTGCAGAGTCCTGGGCCTCCGCGCAGTGGTGGCACTGCGATCCTCCCACTGCCAGTTATGAACACACAGTTTGAGGAAACGGCGGTATGCAGGTAATTTAACTTATGCGCATCCATTGCTGCAACTTGTGCTGTATAATTTAGAATTTTTGTTACCGCGCCCTCCGATTTTTATACATGTGCAAATACTCGTACACGGTGCATTGTATTTTTTTCCTCACGCGACAAGGACGGTACAGAGGCGAGTTCCGGCTCGCGTCTGTCCCCTCCCCCCGTCCCGCCCCCCTGGTCGACCCGCACAAAACTTAAAAATATGATAAAATAAAAGATAAAATCAATAAATGAAAACGTGTATAGATAAAATAGATAAAATAAAAGTCAATACATAAATAAATTAGAATAAGTAAATAAATACAATGGACAAAACACAACAAACATAAGAAGGGGGGCAAAATAAAGGGGAATAAAAGATAAAGATAAAATTTATAATATAGAATATAAAATATATATAGAATAAAATGAAATATTATAAAATAAAAGGAGGGGGGTCGACCGGTAGGTCGCATCTTTGTAGATGAGGGGGGGGGGATTATTGCTCCACCTCGCCCCCCGCGACCTGCCCACACCGGGAGCGCCTTAACGGCCAGCCCCCCTTGGCGGTGGTGGAAGTACTAACTAGTCCCACTGCCGCCATTACGTCTGCGGCCCCTTACAAGGGGGCGTCGGCCTCGTCGGGGTTGCCCCGCAGATGCTAGCCTCCTGGCGGAGAGGGGGTCGGCTGCCCTCTCCCTCTCCGCAGCCTCCTTCTGCGTTATCACAATCTCGCAGAAGGAGGCAAACGCTGCTTTTGACCTCTCGCTGCCCATCATGTGGTCGACCACGACCGGCAACGAGAGGTCCATCCCAATAACGCCCCTTAGGTCTCTGCGCGGCGCCGACCACGCTGGACATTCTTCCAGCGTATGCCGTGCAGAGTCCTGGGCCTCCTCGCAGTGGTGACACTGCGATCCTCCCAGTGCCAGTTACGAACACACAGTTTGAGGAAACGGCGGTATGCAGGTAATTTAACTTATGCGCATCCATTGCTGCAACTTGTGCTGTATAATTTAGAATTTTTGTTACCGCGCCATCCGATTTTTATACATGTGCAAATACTCGTACACGGTGCATTGTATTTTTTTCCGCACGCGACAAGGACGGTACAGAGGCGAGTTCCGGCTCGCGTCTGTCCCCTCCCCCCGTCCCACCCCCCTGGTCGTCCCGCACAAAACTTAAAAATATGATAAAATAAAAGATAAAATCAATAAATGAAAACGTGTATAGATAAAATAGATAAAATAAAAGTCAAAAAATAAATAAATAATAATAATTAAATAAATACAATGGACAAAACACAACAAACATAAGAAGGGGGGCAAAATAAAGGGGAATAAAAGATGAAGATAAAATTTATAATATGGAATATAAAATATATATAGAATAAAATGAAATATTATAAAATAAAAGTAGGGGGGTCGACCGGCAGGTCGCATCTTTGTAGAGGGGGGGGAGGGGATTATTGCTCCACCTCACCCCCCGCGACCTGCCCACCCCGGGGGCGCCTTAACGGCCAGCCCCCCTTGGCGGCGGTGGAAGTACTAAGTAGTCCCACCGCCGCCATTACGTCTGCGGCATCTTACAGGGGGGCGTCGGCCTCGTCGGGGTTGCCCCGCCGATGCTAGCCTCCTGGCGGAGAGGGGGTCGGCTTCCCTCTCCCTCGCCGCTGCCTCCTTCTACGTTATCACAATCTCGCAGAAGAAGGCAAACGCTGCTCTTGACCTCTCGCTGCCGATCATGTGGTCGACCACGACCGGCAACGAGAGGTCCATCCCAATAACGCCCCTTAGGTCTCTGCGCGGCGCCGACCACGCTGGACATTCTTCCAGCGTATGCCGCGCAGAGTCCTGGGCCTCCTCGCAGTGGTGGCACAGCGATCCTCCCAGTGCCAGTTACGAACACACAGTTTGAGGAAACGGCGGTATGCAGGTAATTTAACTTAAGCGCATGCATTGCTGCAACTTGTGCTTTAAAAGTTGAAATTTTTGTTACCGCACCATCCGATTTGTATACATGTGCAAATACTCGTACACGCTGCATTGTATTTTTTTCCGCACGCGACAAGGAGGGGACAGAGGCGAGTTCCGGCTCGTGTCTATCCCCTCCACCCGTCCCACCCCCCTGGTCGACCCGCATAAAACTTAAAAATATGATAAAATAAAAGATAAAATCAATAAATGAAAAGGTGTATAGATAAAATAGATAAAATAAAAGTCAAAAAATAAATAAATAATAATAAGTAAATAAATACAATGGACAAAACACAACAAACATAAGAAGGGGTGCAAAATAAAGGGGAATAAAAGATAAAGATAAAATTTATAATATAGAATATAAAATACATATAGAAGAAAATGAAATATTATAAAATAAAAGGAGGGGGGTCGACCGGCAGGTTGCATCTTTGTAGAGGTGTGGGGGGATTATTGCTCCACCTCGCCCCCGGGGGCGCCTTAACGGCCAGCCCCCCTTGGCGGTGGTGGAAGTACTAAGTAGTCCCACCGCCGCCATTACGTCTGCGGCCCCTTACAATGGGCCGTCGGCCTCGTGGGGGTTGCCCCGCCGATGCTAGCCTCCTGGCGGAGAGGGGGTCGGCTTGCCTCTCCCTCTCCGCTGCCTCTTTCTGCGTTATCACAATCTCGCAGAAGGAGGCAAACGCTGCTCATGACTTCTCGCTGCCGATCATGTGGTCGACCACGACCGGCAACGAGAGGTCCATCCCAATAACGCCCCTTAGGTCTCTGCGCGGCGTTGACCCCGCTGGACATTCTTCCAGCGTACGCCGCGCAGAGTCCTGGGCCTCCTCGCAGTGGTGGCACAGCGATCCTCCCTGTGCCAGTTACGAACACACAGTTTGAGGAAACGGCGGTATGCAGGTAATTTAACTTATGCGCATCCATTGCTGCAACTTGTGCTGTATAATTTAGAATCTTTTTTACGGCGCCATCCGATTTTTATACATGTGCAAATACTCGTACACGCTGCATTGTATTTTTTTCCGCACGAGTCATGGAGGGGACAGAGGCTAGTTCTGGCTCGCGTCTGTCCCCTCCCCCCGTCCCACTCCTGATCGACCCGCATAAAACTTAAAAATATGATAAAATAAAAGATAAAATCAATAAATGACAACGTGTATAGATAAAATAGATAAAATAAAAGTAAATAAATAAATAAATAATAATATGTAATTAAATACAATGGACAAAACACAACAAACATAAGAAGGGGGGCAAAATAAAGGGGAATAAAAGATAAAGATAAAATTTATAATATAGAATATAAAATATATATAGAATAAAATGAAATATTATAAAATAAAAGGAGGGGGGTCGACCGGCAGGTCGCATCTTTGTAGAGGCGGGGAGTGGATTATTGCTCCACCTCGCCCCCCACGACCTGCCCACCCCGGGAGCGCCTTAACGGCCAGCCCCCCTTGGCGGTGGTGGAAGTACTAACTAGTCCCACCGCCGCCATTACGTCTGCGGCCCCTTACAGGGGGGCGTCGGCCTCATCGGGGTTGCCCCGTCGATGCTAGCCTCATGGCGGAGAGGGGGTCGGCTTCCCTCTCCCTCACCGCTGCCTCCTTCTGCGTTATCACAATCTCACAGAAGGAGGCAAACGCTGCTCTCGACCTCTCGCTGCCGATCATGTGGTCGACCACGACCGGCAACGAGAGGTCCATCCCAATAACGCCCCTTAGTTCTCTGCGCGGCGCCGACCACTCTGGACATTCTTCCAGCGTATGCCGCGCAGAGTCCTGGTTCTCCTCGCAGTGGTGGCACTGCGATCCTCCCAGTGCCAGTCATGAACACACAGTTAGAGGAAACGGCGGTATGCAGGTAATTTAACTTATGCGCATGCATTGCTGCAACTTGTGCTGTATAATTTAGAATTTTTGTTACCGCGCCATCCGATTTTTATACATGTGCAAATACTCGTACACGATGCATTGTGTTATTTTCCGCACGCGACAAGGAGTGGACAGAGGCGAGTTCCGGCTCGCGTCTGTCCCATCCCCCCGTCCCACCCCCTGGTCAACCCTCATAAAACTTACAAATATGATAAAATAAAAGATAAAATCAATAAATGAAAAGGTGTATAGATAAAATAGATAAAATAAAAGTCAAAAAATAAATAAATAATAATAAGTAAATAAATACAATGGACAAAACACAACAAACATAAGAAGGGTGGGCAAAATAAAGGGGAAGAAAAGATAAAGATAAAATTTATAATATAGAATATAAAATATATATAGAATAAAATGAAATATTATAAAACAAAAGGAGGGGGGTCGACCGGAAGGTCGCATATTTGTAGAGGCGGGGAGGGGATTATTGCTCCACCTCGCCCCCCGCGACCTGCCCACCCCGGGGGCGCCTTAACGGCCAGCCCCCCTTGGCGGCGGTGGAAGTACTAAGTAGTCCCACCTCCGATATTACGTCTGCGGCCCCTTACAGGGGGCCGCCGGCCTCGAGGGGGTTGCCCCGCCTATGCTAGCCTCCTGGCGGAGAGGGGGACGGCTTCGCTCTCCCTCTCCGCTGCCTCCTTCTGCGTTATCACAATCTCGCAGAAGGAGGCAAACGATGCTCTTGACCTCCCGCTGCCGATCATGTGGTCGACCACGACCGGCAACGAGAGGTCCATCCCAATAACGCCCCTTAGGTCTCTGCGCGGCGCCGACCACTCTGGACATTCTTCCAGCGTATGCCCCGCAGAGTCCTGGGCCTCCTCGCAGTGGTAGCACTACGATCCTCCCAGTGCCAGTTATGAACACACAGTTTGAGGAAACGCCGGTATGCAGGTAATTTAACTTAAGCGCATGCATTGCTGCAACTTGTGCTGTATAATTTAGAATTTTTGTTACCGCACCATCCGATTTTTATACATGTGCAAATACTCGTACACGGTGCATTGTATTTTTTCTCCGCACGCGACAAGGAGGGGACAGAGGCGAGTTCCGGCTCGCGTCTGTCCCCTCTCCCCGTCCCACCCCCCTGGTCGACCCGCACAAAACTTACAAATATGATAAAATAAAAGATAAAATCAATAAATGAAAACGTGTATAGATAAAATAGATAAAATAAAAGTCAATACATAAATAAATTAGAATAAGTAAATAAATACAATGGACAGAACACAACAAACATAAGAAGGGGGGCAAAATAAAGGGGAATAAAAGATAAAGATAAAATTTATAATATAGAATATAAAATATATATAGAATAAAATGAAATTTTATAAAATAAAAGGAGGGGGGTCGACCGGTGGGTCGCATCTTTGTAGATGGGGGGAGGGGATTATTGCTCCACCTCGCCCCCCGCGACCTGCCCACCCCGGGAGCGCCTTAACGGCCAGCCCCCCTTGAAGGTGGTGGAAGTACTAACTAGTCCCACCGCCGCCATTACGTCTGCGGCCCCTTACAGGGGTGCGTCGGCCTCGTCGGGGTTGCCCCGCCGATGCTAGCCTCCTGACGGAGAGGGGGTCGGCTTCCCTCTCCCTCTCCGCTGCCTCCTTCTGCGTTATCACAATCTCGCAGAAGGAAGCAAACGCTGCTTTTGACCTCTCGCTGCCCATCATGTGGTCGACCACGACCGGCAACGAGAGGTCCATCCCAATAACGCCCCTTAGGTCTCTGCGCGGCGCCGACCACGCTGGACATTCTTCCAGCGTATGCCGCGCTGAGTCCTGGGCCTCCTCGCAGTGGTGACACTGCGATCCTCCCAGTGCCAGTAACGAACACACAGTTTGAGGAAACGGCGGTATGCAGGTAATTTAACTTATGCGCATCCATTGCTGCAACTTGTGGTGTATAATTTAGAATTTTTGTTACCGCGCCATCCGATTTTTATACATGTGCAAATACTCGTACACGCTGCATTGTAATTTTTTCCGCACGCGACAAGGAGGGGACAGAGGCGAGTTCCGGCTCGCGTCTGTCCCCTCTCCCCGTCCCACCCCCCTGGTCGACCCGCACAAAACTTACAAATATGATAAAATAAAAGATAAAATCAATAAATGGAAACGTGTATAGATAAAATAGATAAAATAAAAGTCAATACATAAATAAATTAGAATAAGTAAATAAATACAATGGACAGAACACAACAAACATAAGAAGGGGGGCAAAATAAAGGGGAATAAAAGATAAAGATAAAATTTATAATATAGAATATAAAATATATATAGAATAAAATGAAATATTATAAAATAAAAGGAGGGGGGTCGACCGGTAGGTCGCATCTTTGTAGATGGGGGGAGGGGATTATTGCTCCACCTCGCCCCCCGCATCCTGCCCACCCCGGGGGCGCCTTAACGGCCAGCCCCCCTTGGCGGCGGTGGAAGTACTAAGTAGTCCCACCGCCGCCATTACGTCTGCGGCCCCTTACAGGGGGCCGCCGGCCTCGTCGGGGTTGCCCCGCCGATGCTAGCCTCCTGGCGGAGAGGGGGTCGGCTTCCCTCTCCCTCTCCGCTGCCTCCTTCTGCGTTATCACAATCTCGCAGAAGGAGGCAAATGCTGCTTTTGACCTCTCGCTGCCCATCACGTGGTCGACCACGACCGGCAACGAGAGGTCCATCCCAATAACGCCCCTTAGGTCTCTGCGCGGCGCCGACCACTCTGGACATTCTTCCAGCGTATGCCCCGCAGAGTCCTGGGCCTCCTCGCAGTGGTAGCACTACGATCCTCCCAGTGCCAGTTATGAACACACAGTTTGAGGAAACGGCGGTATGCAGGTAATTTAACTTAAGCGCATGCATTGCTGCAACTTGTGCTGTATAATTTAGAATTTTTGTTACCGCACCATCCGATTTTTATACATGTGCAAATACTCGTACACGCTGCATTGTATTTTTTCTCCGCACGCGACAAGGAGGGGACAGAGGCGAGTTCCGGCTCGCGTCTGTCCCCTCTCCCCGTCCCACCCCCCTGGTCGACCCGCACAAAACTTACAAATATGATAAAATAAAAGATAAAATCAATAAATGAAAACGTGTATAGATAAAATAGATAAAATAAAAGTCAATACATAAATAAATTAGAATAAGTAAATAAATACAATGGACAGAACACAACAAACATAAGAAGGGGGGCAAAATAAAGGGGAATAAAAGATAAAGATAAAATTTATAATATAGAATATAAAATATATATAGAATAAAATGAAATTTTATAAAATAAAAGGAGGGGGGTCGACCGGTGGGTCGCATCTTTGTAGATGGGGGGAGGGGATTATTGCTCCACCTCGCCCCCCGCGACCTGCCCACCCCGGGAGCGCCTTAACGGCCAGCCCCCCTTGAAGGTGGTGGAAGTACTAACTAGTCCCACCGCCGCCATTACGTCTGCGGCCCCTTACAGGGGTGCGTCGGCCTCGTCGGGGTTGCCCCGCCGATGCTAGCCTCCTGACGGAGAGGGGGTCGGCTTCCCTCTCCCTCTCCGCAGCCTCCTTCTGCGTTATCACAATCTCGCAGAAGGAAGCAAACGCTGCTTTTGACCTCTCGCTGCCCATCATGTGGTCGACCACGACCGGCAACGAGAGGTCCATCCCAATAACGCCCCTTAGGTCTCTGCGCGGCGCCGACCACGCTGGACATTCTTCCAGCGTATGCCGCGCTGAGTCCTGGGCCTCCTCGCAGTGGTGACACTGCGATCCTCCCAGTGCCAGTAACGAACACACAGTTTGAGGAAACGGCGGTATGCAGGTAATTTAACTTATGCGCATCCATTGCTGCAACTTGTGGTGTATAATTTAGAATTTTTGTTACCGCGCCATCCGATTTTTATACATGTGCAAATACTCGTACACGCTGCATTGTAATTTTTTCCGCACGCGACAGGGAGGGGACATAGGCGAGTTCCGGCTCGCGTCTGTCCCCTCTCCCCGTCCCACCCCCCTGGTCGACCCGCACAAAACTTACAAATATGATAAAATAAAAGATAAAATCAATAAATGAAAACGTGTATAGATGAAATAGATAAAATAAAAGTCAACAAATAAATAAATAATAATAAGTAAATAAATACAATGGACAAAACACAACAAACATAAGAAGGGGGGGCAAAATAAAGGGGAAGAAAAGATAAAGATAAAATTTGTAATATAGAATATAAAATATATATAGAATAAAATGAAATATTATAAAATAAAAGGAGGGGGGTCGACCGGCAGGTTGCATCTTTGTAGAGGGGTGGGGGGGATTATTGCTCCACCTCGCCCCCGGGGGCGCCTTAACGGCCAGCCCCCCTTGGCGGTGGTGGAAGTACTAAGTAGTCCCACCGCCGCCATTACGTCTGCGGCCCCTTACAGGGGGCCGTCGGCCTCGTCGGGGTTGCTCCGCCGATGCTAGCCTCCTGGCGGAGAGGGGGTCGGCTTCCCTCTCCCTCTCCGCTGCCTCCTTCTGCGTTATCACAATCTCGCAGAAGGAGGCAAACGCTGCTTTTGACCTCTCGCTGCCCATCACGTGGTCGACCACGACCGGCAACGAGAGGTCCATCCCAATAACGCCCCTTAGGTCTCTGCGCGGCGCCGACCACGCTGGACATTCTTCCAGCGTATGCCGCGCAGAGTCCTGGGCCTCCTCGCAGTGGTGACTCTGCGATCCTCCCAGTGCCAGTAACGAACACACAGTTTGAGGAAACGGCGGTATGCAGGTAATTTAACTTATGCGCATCCATTGCTGCAACTTGTGCTGTATAATTTAGAATTTTTGTTACCGCGCCATCCGATTTTTATACATGTGCAAATACTCGTACACGCTGCATTGTAATTTTTTCCGGACGCGACAAGGAGGGGACATAGGCGAGTTCCGGCTCGCGTCTGTCCCCTCTCCCCGTCCCACCCCCCTGGTCGACCCGCACAAAACTTACAAATATGATAAAATAAAAGATAAAATCAATAAATGAAAACGTGTATAGATAAAATAGATAAAATAAAAGTCAACAAATAAATAAATAATAATAAGTAAATAAATACAATGGACAAAACACAACAAACATAAGAAGGGGGGGGCAAAATAAAGGGGAATAAAAGATAAAGATAAAATTTATAATATAGAATATAAAATATAAATAGAATAAAATGAAATATTATAAAATAAAAGGAGGGGGGTCGACCGGCAGGTTGCATCTTTGTAGAGGGGTGGGGGGCATTATTGCTCCACCTCGCCCCCGGAGGCGCCTTAACGGCCAGCCCCCCTTGGCGGTGGTGGAAGTACTAACTAGTCCCACCGCCGCCATTACGTGTGCGGCCCCTTACAGGGGAGCGTCGGCCTCGTCGGGGTTGCCCCGCCGATGCTAGCCTCCTGGCGGAGAGGGGGTCGGCTTCCCTCTCCCTCACCGCAGCCTCCTTCTGCGTTATCACAATCTCGCAGAAGGAGGCAAACGCTGCTCTTGACCTCTCGCTGCCCATCATGTGGTCGACCACGACCGGCAACGAGAGGTCCATCCCAATAACGCCCCTTAGGTCTCTGCGCGGCGCCGACCACTCTGGACATTCTTCCAGCGTATACCGCGCAGAGTCCTGGGCCTCCGCGCAGTGTTGGCACTGCGATCCTCCCACTGCCAGTTATGAACACACAGTTTGAGGAAACGGCGGTATGCAGGTAATTTAACTTATGCGCATCCATTGCTGCAACTTGTGCTGTATAATTTAGAATTTTTGTTACCGCGCCATCCGATTTTTATACATGTGCAAATACTCGTACACGCTGCATTGTAATTTTTTCCGCACGCGACAAGGAGGGGACAGAGGCGAGTTCCGGCTCGCGTCTGTCCCCTCTCCCCGTCCCACCCCCCTGGTCGACCCGCACAAAACTTACAAATATGATAAAATAAAAGATAAAATCAATAAATGAAAACGTGTATAGATAAAATAGATAAAATAAAAGTCAAAAAATAAATAAATTAGAATAAGTAAATAAATACAATGGACAAAACACAACAAACATAAGAAGGGGGGCAAAATAAAGGGGAATAAAAGACAAAGATAAAATTTATAATATAGAATATAAAATATATATAGAATAAAATGAAATATTATAAAATAAAAGGAGGGGGGTCGACCGGTAGGTCGCATCTTTGTAGATGGGGGGAGGGGATTATTGCTCCACCTCGCCCCCCGCGACCTGCCCACACCGGGAGCGCCTTAACGGCCAGCCCCCCTTGGCGGCGGTGGAAGTACTAAGTAGTCCCACCGCCGCCATTACGTCTGCGGCCTCTTACACGGGGGCGTCGGCCTCGTCGGGGTTGCCCCGCCGATGCTAGCCTCCTGGCGGAGAGGGGGTCGGCTTCCCTCTCCCTCGCCGCTGCCTCCTTCTGCGTTATCACAATCTCGCAGAAGGAGGCAAACGCTGCTCTTGACCTCTCGCTGCCGATCATGTGGTCGACCACGACCGGCAACGAGAGGTCCATCCCAATAACGCCCCTTAGGTCTCTGCGCGGCGCCGACCACGCTGGACATTCTTCCAGCGTATGCCGCGCAGAGTCCTGGGCCTCCTCGCAGTGGTGACTCTGCGATCCTCCCAGTGCCAGTAACGAACACACAGTTTGAGGAAACGGCGGTATGCAGGTAATTTAACTTATGCGCATCCATTGCTGCAACTTGTGCTGTATAATTTAGAATTTTTGTTACCGCACCATCCGATTTTTATACATGTGCAAATACTCGTACACGGTGCATTGTATTTTTTCTCCGCACGCGACAAGGAGGGGACAGAGGCGAGTTCCGGCTCGCGTCTGTCCCCTCTCCCCGTCCCACCCCCCTGGTCGACCCGCACAAAACTTACAAATATGATAAAATAAAAGATAAAATCAATAAATGAAAACGTGTATAGATAAAATAGATAAAATAAAAGTCAATACATAAATAAATTAGAATAAGTAAATAAATACAATGGACAGAACACAACAAACATAAGAAGGGGGGCAAAATAAAGGGGAATAAAAGATAAAGATAAAATTTATAATATAGAATATAAAATATATATAGAATAAAATGAAATATTATAAAATAAAAGGAGGGGGGTCGACCGGTGGGTCGCATCTTTGTAGATGGGGGGAGGGGATTATTGCTCCACCTCGCCCCCCGCGACCTGCCCACCCCGGGAGCGCCTTAACGGCCAGCCCCCCTTGAAGGTGGTGGAAGTACTAACTAGTCCCACCGCCGCCATTACGTCTGCGGCCCCTTACAGGGGTGCGTCGGCCTCGTCGGGGTTGCCCCGCCGATGCTAGCCTCCTGACGGAGAGGGGGTCGGCTTCCCTCTCCCTCTCCGCTGCCTCCTTCTGCGTTATCACAATCTCGCAGAAGGAAGCAAACGCTGCTTTTGACCTCTCGCTGCCCATCATGTGGTCGACCACGACCGGCAACGAGAGGTCCATCCCAATAACGCCCCTTAGGTCTCTGCGCGGCGCCGACCACGCTGGACATTCTTCCAGCGTATGCCGCGCTGAGTCCTGGGCCTCCTCGCAGTGGTGACACTGCGATCCTCCCAGTGCCAGTAACGAACACACAGTTTGAGGAAACGGCGGTATGCAGGTAATTTAACTTATGCGCATCCATTGCTGCAACTTGTGGTGTATAATTTAGAATTTTTGTTACCGCGCCATCCGATTTTTATACATGTGCAAATACTCGTACACGCTGCATTGTAATTTTTTCCGCACGCGACAAGGAGGGGACAGAGGCGAGTTCCGGCTCGCGTCTGTCCCCTCTCCCCGTCCCACCCCCCTGGTCGACCCGCACAAAACTTACAAATATGATAAAATAAAAGATAAAATCAATAAATGAAAACGTGTATAGATAAAATAGATAAAATAAAAGTCAACAAATAAATAAATAATAATAAGTAAATAAATACAATGGACAAAACACAACAAACATAAGAAGGGGGGGGCAAAATAAAGGGGAATAAAAGATAAAGATAAAATTTATAATATAGAATATAAAATATAAATAGAATAAAATGAAATATTATAAAATAAAAGGAGGGGGGTCGACCGGCAGGTTGCATCTTTGTAGAGGGGTGGGGGGCATTATTGCTCCACCTCGCCCCCGGAGGCGCCTTAACGGCCAGCCCCCCTTGGCGGTGGTGGAAGTACTAACTAGTCCCACCGCCGCCATTACGTGTGCGGCCCCTTACAGGGGAGCGTCGGCCTCGTCGGGGTTGCCCCGCCGATGCTAGCCTCCTGGCGGAGAGGGGGTCGGCTTCCCTCTCCCTCACCGCAGCCTCCTTCTGCGTTATCACAATCTCGCAGAAGGAGGCAAACGCTGCTCTTGACCTCTCGCTGCCCATCATGTGGTCGACCACGACCGGCAACGAGAGGTCCATCCCAATAACGCCCCTTAGGTCTCTGCGCGGCGCCGACCACTCTGGACATTCTTCCAGCGTATACCGCGCAGAGTCCTGGGCCTCCGCGCAGTGTTGGCACTGCGATCCTCCCACTGCCAGTTATGAACACACAGTTTGAGGAAACGGCGGTATGCAGGTAATTTAACTTATGCGCATCCATTGCTGCAACTTGTGCTGTATAATTTAGAATTTTTGTTACCGCGCCATCCGATTTTTATACATGTGCAAATACTCGTACACGCTGCATTGTAATTTTTTCCGCACGCGACAAGGAGGGGACAGAGGCGAGTTCCGGCTCGCGTCTGTCCCCTCTCCCCGTCCCACCCCCCTGGTCGACCCGCACAAAACTTACAAATATGATAAAATAAAAGATAAAATCAATAAATGAAAACGTGTATAGATAAAATAGATAAAATAAAAGTCAAAAAATAAATAAATTAGAATAAGTAAATAAATACAATGGACAAAACACAACAAACATAAGAAGGGGGGCAAAATAAAGGGGAATAAAAGACAAAGATAAAATTTATAATATAGAATATAAAATATATATAGAATAAAATGAAATATTATAAAATAAAAGGAGGGGGGTCGACCGGTAGGTCGCATCTTTGTAGATGGGGGGAGGGGATTATTGCTCCACCTCGCCCCCCGCGACCTGCCCACACCGGGAGCGCCTTAACGGCCAGCCCCCCTTGGCGGCGGTGGAAGTACTAAGTAGTCCCACCGCCGCCATTACGTCTGCGGCCTCTTACACGGGGGCGTCGGCCTCGTCGGGGTTGCCCCGCCGATGCTAGCCTCCTGGCGGAGAGGGGGTCGGCTTCCCTCTCCCTCGCCGCTGCCTCCTTCTGCGTTATCACAATCTCGCAGAAGGAGGCAAACGCTGCTCTTGACCTCTCGCTGCCGATCATGTGGTCGACCACGACCGGCAACGAGAGGTCCATCCCAATAACGCCCCTTAGGTCTCTGCGCGGCGCCGACCACGCTGGACATTCTTCCAGCGTATGCCGCGCAGATTCCTGGGCCTCCTCGCAGTGGTGACACTGCGATCCTCCCAGTGCCAGTTACGAACACACAGTTTGAGGAAACGGCGGTATGCAGGTAAATAACTTATGCGCATCCATTGCTGCAACTTGTGCTGTATAATTTAGAATTTTTGTTACCGCGCCATCCGATTTTTATACATGTGCAAATACTCGTACACGGTGCATTGTATTTTTTTCCGCAAGCGACAAGGACGGTACAGAGGCGAGTTCCGGCTCGCGTCTGTCCCCTCCCCCCGTCCCGCCCCCCTGGTCGACCCGCACAAAACTTAAAAATATGATAAAATAAAAGATAAAATCAATAAATGAAAACGTGTATAGATAAAATAGATAAAATAAAAGTCAATACATAAATAAATTAGAATAAGTAAATAAATACAATGGACAAAACACAACAAACATAAGAAGGGGGGCAAAATAAAGGGGAATAAAAGATAAAGATAAAATTTATAATATAGAATATAAAATATATATAGAATAAAATGAAATATTATAAAATAAAAGGAGGGGGGTCGACCGGTAGGTCGCATCTTTGTAGATGGGGGGAGGGGATTATTGCTCCACCTCGCCCCCCGCGACCTGCCCACACCGGGAGCGCCTTAACGGCCAGCCCCCCTTGGCGGTGGTGGAAGTACTAACTCGTCCCACTGCCGCCATTACGTCTGCGGCCCCTTACAAGGGGGCGTCGGCCTCGTCGGGGTTGCCCCGCAGATGCTAGCCTCCTGGCGGAGAGGGGGTCGGCTGCCCTCTCCCTCTCCGCAGCCTCCTTCTGCGTTATCACAATCTCGCAGAAGGAGGCAAACGCTGCTTTTGACCTCTCGCTGCCCATCATGTGGTCGACCACGACCGGCAACGAGAGGTCCATCCCAATAACGCCCCTTAGGTCTCTGCGCGGCGCCGACCACGCTGGACATTCTTCCAGCGTATGCCGTGCAGAGTCCTGGGCCTCCGCGCAGTGGTGGTACTGCGATCCTCCCACTGCCAGTTATGAACACACAGTTTGAGGAAACGGCGGTATGCAGGTAATTTAACTTATGCGCATCCATTGCTGCAACTTGTGCTGTATAATTTAGAATTTTTGTTACCGCGCCCTCCGATTTTTATACATGTGCAAATACTCGTACACGGTGCATTGTATTTTTTTCCGCACGCGACAAGGACGGTACAGAGGCGAGTTCCGGCTCGCGTCTGTCCCCTCCCCCCGTCCCGCCCCCCAGGTCGACCCGCACAAAACTTAAAAATATGATAAAATAAAAGATAAAATCAATAAATGAAAACGTGTATAGATAAAATAGATAAAATAAAAGTCAATACATAAATAAATTAGAATAAGTAAATAAATACAATGGACAAAACACAACAAACATAAGAAGGGGGGCAAAATAAAGGGGAATAAAAGATAAAGATAAAATTTATAATATAGAATATAAAATATATATAGAATAAAATGAAATATTATAAAATAAAAGGAGGGGGGTCGACCGGTAGGTCGCATCTTTGTAGATGGGGGGAGGGGATTATTGCTCCACCTCGCCCCCCGCGACCTGTCCACACCGGGAGCGCCTTAACGGCCAGCCCCCCTTGGCGGTGGTGGAAGTACTAACTAGTCCCACTGCCGCCATTACGTCTGCGGCCCCTTACAAGGGGGCGTCGGCCTCGTCGGGGTTGCCCCGCAGATGCTAGCCTCCTGGCGGAGAGGGGGTCGGCTGCCCTCTCCCTCTCCGCAGCCTCCTTCTGCGTTATCACAATCTCGCAGAAGGAGGCAAACGCTGCTTTTGACCTCTCGCTGCCCATCATGTGGTCGACCACGACCGGCAACAAGAGGTCCATCCCAATAACGCCCCTTAGGTCTCTGCGCGGCGCCGACCACGCTGGACATTCTTCCAGCGTATGCCGTGCAGAGTCCTGGGCCTCCTCGCAGTGGTGACACTGCGATCCTCCCAGTGCCAGTTACGAACACACAGTTTGAGGAAACGGCGGTATGCAGGTAATTTAACTTATGCGCATCCATTGCTGCAACTTGTGCTGTATAATTTAGAATTTTTGTTACCGCGCCATCCGATTTTTATACATGTGCAAATACTCGTACACGGTGCATTGTATTTTTTTCCGCACGCGACAAGGACGGTACAGAGGCGAGTTCCGGCTCGCGTCTGTCCCCTCCCCCCGTCCCACCCCCCTGGTCGTCCCGCACAAAACTTAAAAATATGATAAAATAAAAGATAAAATCAATAAATGAAAACGTGTATAGATAAAATAGATAAAATAAAAGTCAAAAAATAAATAAATAATAATAATTAAATAAATACAATGGACAAAACACAACAAACATAAGAAGGGGGGCAAAATAAAGGGGAATAAAAGATGAAGATAAAATTTATAATATAG
The DNA here is from genome assembly GCF_051020765.1 of Lasioglossum baleicum. Classification (NCBI taxonomy): domain Eukaryota; kingdom Metazoa; phylum Arthropoda; class Insecta; order Hymenoptera; family Halictidae; genus Lasioglossum; species Lasioglossum baleicum. The sequence goes on from NW_027469132.1 coordinate 487,778, forward strand.
AATATAAAATATATATAGAATAAAATGAAATATTATAAAATAAAAGGATGGGGGTCGACCGGTAGGTCGCATCTTTGTAGATGGGGGGAGGGGATTATTGCTCCACCTCGCCCCCCGCGACCTGCCCACCCCGGGAGCGCCTTAACGGCCAGCCCCCCTTGGCGGTGGTGGAAGTACTAACTAGTCCCACCGCCGCCATTACGTCTGCGGCCCCTTACAGGGGGGCGTCGGCCTCGTCGGGGTTGCCCTGCCGATGCTAGCCTCCTGGCGGAGAGGGGGTCGGCTTCCCTCTCCCTCTCCGCTGGCTCCTTCTGCGTTATCACAATCTCGCAGAAGGAAGCAAACGCTGCTCTTGACCTCTCGCTGCCGATCATGTGGTCGACCACGACCGGCAACGAGAGGTCCATCCCAATAACGCCCCTTAGGTCTCTGCGCGGCGCCGACCACGCTGGACATTCTTCCAGCGTATGCCGCGCAGAGTCCTGGGCCTCCTCGCAGTGGTGGCACTGCGATCCTCCCAGTGCCAGTTATGAACACACAGTTTGAGGAAACGGCGGTATGCAGGTAATTTAACTTATGCGCATCCATTGCTGCAACTTGTGCTGTATAATTTAGAATTTTTGTTACCGCGCCATTCGATTTTTATACATGTGCAAATACTCGTACACGGTGCATTGTATTTTTTTCCGCACGCGACAAGGACGGTACAGAGGCGAGTTCCGGCTCGCGTCTGTCCCCTCCCCCCGTCCCGCCCCCCTGGTCGACCCGCACAAAACTTAAAAATATGATAAAATAAAAGATAAAATCAATAAATGAAAACGTGTATAGATAAAATAGATAAAATAAAAGTCAATACATAAATAAATTAGAATAAGTAAATAAATACAATGGACAAAACACAACAAACATAAGAAGGGGGGCAAAATAAAGGGGAATAAAAGATAAAGATAAAATTTATAATATAGAATATAAAATATATATAGAATAAAATGAAATATTATAAAATAAAAGGAGGGGGGTCGACCGGTAGGTCGCATCTTTGTAGATGGGGGGAGGGGATTATTGCTCCACCTCGCCCCCCGCGACCTGCCCACACCGGGAGCGCCTTAACGGCCAGCCCCCCTTGGCGGTGGTGGAAGTACTAACTAGTCCCACTGCCGCCATTACGTCTGCGGCCCCTTACAAGGGGGCGTCGGCCTCGTCGGGGTTGCCCCGCAGATGCTAGCCTCCTGGCGGAGAGGGGGTCGGCTGCCCTCTCCCTCTCCGCAGCCTCCTTCTGCGTTATCACAATCTCGCAGAAGGAGGCAAACGCTGCTTTTGACCTCTCGCTGCCCATCATGTGGTCGACCACGACCGGCAACGAGAGGTCCATCCCAATAACGCCCCTTAGGTCTCTGCGCGGCGCCGACCACGCTGGACATTCTTCCAGCGTATGCCGTGCAGAGTCCTGGGCCTCCGCGCAGTGGTAGCACTGCGATCCTCCCACTGCCAGTTATGAACACACAGTTTGAGGAAACGGCGGTATGCAGGTAATTTAACTTATGCGCATCCATTGCTGCAACTTGTGCTGTATAATTTAGAATTTTTGTTACCGCGCCCTCCGATTTTTATACATGTGCAAATACTCGTACACGGTGCATTGTATTTTTTTCCGCACGCGACAAGGACGGTACAGAGGCGAGTTCCGGCTCGCGTCTGTCCCCTCCCCCCGTCCCGCCCCCCTGGTCGACCCGCACAAAACTTAAAAATATGATAAAATAAAAGATAAAATCAATAAATGAAAACGTGTATAGATAAAATAGATAAAATAAAAGTCAATACATAAATAAATTAGAATAAGTAAATAAATACAATGGACAAAACACAACAAACATAAGAAGGGGGGCAAAATAAAGGGGAATAAAAGATAAAGATAAAATTTATAATATAGAATATAAAATATATATAGAATAAAATGAAATATTATAAAATAAAAGGAGGGGGGTCGACCGGTAGGTCGCATCTTTGTAGATGGGGGGAGGGGATTATTGCTCCACCTCGCCCCCCGCGACCTGCCCACACCGGGAGCGCCTTAACGGCCAGCCCCCCTTGGCGGTGGTGGAAGTACTAACTAGTCCCACTGCCGCCATTACGTCTGCGGCCCCTTACAAGGGGGCGTCGGCCTCGTCGGGGTTGCCCCGCAGATGCTAGCCTCCTGGCGGAGAGGGGGTCGGCTGCCCTCTCCCTCTCCGCAGCCTCCTTCTGCGTTATCACAATCTCGCAGAAGGAGGCAAACGCTGCTTTTGACCTCTCGCTGCCCATCATGTGGTCGACCACGACCGGCAACGAGAGGTCCATCCCAATAACGCCCCTTAGGTCTCTGCGCGGCGCCGACCACGCTGGACATTCTTCCAGCTTATGCCGTGCAGAGTCCTGGGCCTCCTCGCAGTGGTGACACTGCGATCCTCCCAGTGCCAGTTACGAACACACAGTTTGAGGAAACGGCGGTATGCAGGTAATTTAACTTATGCGCATCCATTGCTGCAACTTGTGCTGTATAATTTAGAATTTTTGTTACCGCGCCATCCGATTTTTATACATGTGCAAATACTCGTACACGGTGCATTGTATTTTTTTCCGCACGCGACAAGGACGGTACAGAGGCGAGTTCCGGCTCGCGTCTGTCCCCTCCCCCCGTCCCACCCCCCTGGTCGTCCCGCACAAAACTTAAAAATATGATAAAATAAAAGATAAAATCAATAAATGAAAACGTGTATAGATAAAATAGATAAAATAAAAGTCAAAAAATAAATAAATAATAATAATTAAATAAATACAATGGACAAAACACAACAAACATAAGAAGGGGGGCAAAATAAAGGGGAATAAAAGATGAAGATAAAATTTATAATATGGAATATAAAATATATATAGAAGAAAATGAAATATTATAAAATAAAAGGAGGGGGGTCGACCGGCAGGTTGCATCTTTGTAGAGGTGTGGGGGGATTATTGCACCACCTCGCCCCCGGGGGCGCCTTAACGGCCAGCCCCCCTTGGCGGTGGTGGAAGTACTAAGTAGTCCCACCGCCGCCATTACGTCTGCGGCCCCTTACAGGGGGCCGTCGGCCTCGTGGGGGTTGCCCCGCCGATGCTAGCCTCCTGGCGAGGAGGGGGTCGGCTTGCCTCTCCCTCTCCGCTGCCTCTTTCTGCGTTATCACAATCTCGCAGAAGGAGGCAAACGCTGCTCATGACTTCTCGCTGCCGATCATGTGGTCGACCACGACCGGCAACGAGAGGTCCATCCCAATAACGCCCCTTAGGTCTCTGCGCGGCGTTGACCACTCTGGACATTCTTCCAGCGTATGCCGCGCAGAGTCCTGGGCCTCCTCGCAGTGGTGGCACTGCGATCCTCCCAGTGCCAGTTATGAACACACAGTTTGAGGAAACGGCGGTATGCAGGTAATTTAACTTAAGCGCATCCATTGCTGCAACTTGTGCTGTATAATTTAGAGTTTTTGTTACCGCGCCATGCGATTTTTATACATGTGCAAATACTCGTACACGCTGCATTGTATTTTTTTCCGCACGCGACAAGGAGGGGACAGAGGCGAGTTCCGGCTCGCGTCTGTCCCCTCCCCCCGTCCCGCCCCCCTGGTCGACCCGCATAAAACTTAAAAATATGATAAAATAAAACATAAAATAAATAAATGAAAACGTGTATAGATAAAATAGATAAAATGAAAGTCAATAAATAAATAAATAATAATAAGTAAATAAATACAATGGACAAAACACAACAAACATAAGAAGGGGGGCAAAATAAAGGGGAATAAAATATAAAGATAAAATTTATAATATAAAATATAAAATGTATATAGAATAAAATGAAATATTATAAAATAAAAGGAGGGGGGTCGACCGGCTGGTCGCATCTTTGTAGAGGGGGGAGGGGATTATTGCTCCACCTCACCCCCCGCGACCTGCCCACCCCGTGGGGGCCTTAACGGCCAGCCCCCCTTGGCGGCGGTGGAAGTACTAAGTAGTCCCACCGCCGCCATTACGTCTGCGGCCCCTTACAGGGGGGCGTCGGCCTCGTCGGGGTTGCCCCGCCGATGCTAGCCTCCTGGCGGAGAGGGGGTCGGCTTCCCTCTCCCTCTCCGCTGCCTCCTTCTGCGTTATCACAATCTCGCAGAAGGAGGCAAACGCTGCTCTTGACCTCTCGCTGCCGATCATGTGGTCGACCACGACCGGCAACAAGAGGTCCATCCCAATAACGCCCCTTAGGTCTCTGCGCGGCGCTGACCACTCTGGACATTCTTCCAGCGTATGCCGCGCAGAGTCCTGGGCCTCCTCGCAGTGGTGGCACTGCGATCCTCGCAGTGCCAGTTATGAACACACAGTTTGAGGAAACGGCGGTATGCAGGTAATTTAACTAATGCGCATGCATTGCTGCAACTTGTGCTGTATAAGTTAGAATTTTTGTTACCGCACCATCCGATTTTTATACATGTGCAAATACTCGTACACGCTGCATTGTATTTTTTTCCGCACGCGACAAGGAGGGGACAGAGGCGAGTTCCGGCTCGTGTCTGTGCCCTCCCCCCGTCCCGCCCCCCTGGTCGACCCGCATAAAACTTAAAAATATGATAAAATAAAACATAAAATAAATAAATGAAAACGTGTATAGATAAAATAGATAAAATAAAAGTCAATAAATAAATAAATAATAATAAGTAAATAAATACAATGGACAAAACACAACAAACATAAGAAGGGGGGCAAAATAAAGGGGAATAAAATATAAAGATAAAATTTATAATATATAATATAAAATATATATAGAATAAAATGAAATATTATAAAATAAAAGGTGGGGGGTCGACCGGCTGGTCGCATCTTTGTAGAGGGGGGGAGGGGATTATTGCTCCACCTCACCCCCCGCGACCTGCCCACCCCGGGGGCGCCTTAACGGCCAGCCCCCCTTGGCGGCGGTGGAAGTACTAAGTAGTCCCACCGCCGCCATTACGTCTGCGGCCCTTACAGGGGGCGTCGGCCTCGTCGGGGTTGAACCGCCTATGCTAGCCACCTGGCGGAGAGAGGGTCGGCTTCCCTCTCCCTCTCCGCTGCCTCCTTCTGCGTTATCACAATCTCGCAGAAGGAGGCAAACGCTGCTCTTGACCTCTAGCTGCCGATCATGTGGTCGACCACGACCGGCAACGAGAGGTCCATCCCAATATCGCCCCTTAGGTCTCTGCGCGGTGCCGACCACTCTGGACATTCTTCCAGCGTATGCCGCGCAGAGTCCTGGGCCTCCTCGCAGTCGTGGCACTGCGATCCTCCCAGTGCCAGTTATGAACACACAGTTTGAGGAAACGGCGGTATGCAGGTAATTTAACTTGTGCGCATCCATTGCTGCAACTTGTGCTGTATAATTTAGAATTTTTGTTACCGCACCATCCGATTTTTATACATGTGCAAATACTCGTACACGCTGCATTGTATTTTCTTCCGCACGCGACAAGGAGGGGACAGAGGCGAGTTCCGGCTCGCGTCTGTCCCCTCCCCCCGTCCCGCCCCTCTGGTCGACCCGCATAAAACTTAAAAATATGATAAAATAAAAGATAAAATAAATAAATGAAAACGTGTATAGATAAAATAGATAAAATAAAAGTCAATAAATAAATAAATAATAATAAGTAAATAAATACAATGGACAAAACACAACAAACATAAGAAGGGGGGCAAAATAAAGGGGAATAAAATATAAAGATAAAATTTATAATATAGAATATAAAATATATATATAGAATAAAATGAAATATTATAAAATAAAAGGATGGGGGTCGACCGGTAGGTCGCATCATTGTAGATGGGGGGAGGGGATTATTGCTCCACCTCGCCCCCCGCGACCTGCCCACCCCGGGAGCGCCTTAACGGCCAGCCCCCCTTGGCGGTGGTGGAAGTACTAACTAGTCCCACCGCCGCCATTACGTCTGCGGCCCCTTACAGGGGGGCGTCGGCCTCGTCGGGGTTGCCCCGCCGATGCTAGCCTCCTGGCGGAGAGGGGGTCGGCTTCCCTCTCCCTCTCCGCAGCCTCCTTCTGCGTTATCACAATCTCGCAGAAGGAGGCAAACGCTGCTTTTGACCTCTCGCTGCCCATCATGTGGTCGACCACGACCGGCAACGAGAGGTCCATCCCAATAACGCCCCTTAGGTCTCTGCGCGGCGCCGACCACGCTGGACATTCTTCCAGCGTATGCCGCGCAGGGTCCTGAGCCTCCTCGCAGTGGTGACACTGCGATCCTCCCAGTGCCAGTTACGAACACACAGTTTGAGGAAACGGCGGTATGCAGGTAATTTAACTTATGCGCATCCATTGCTGCAACTTGTGCTGTATAATTTAGTATTTTTGTTACCGCGCCATCCGATTTTTATACATGTGCAAATACTGGTACACGCTGCATTGTAATTTTTTCCGCACGCGACAAGGAGGGGACAGAGGCGAGTTCCGGCTCGCGTCTGTCCCCTCTCCCCGTCCCACCCCCCTGGTCGACCAGCACAAAACTTACAAATATGATAAAATAAAAGATAAAATCAATAAATGAAAACGTGTACAGATAAAATAGATAAAATAAAAGTCAATACGTAAATAAATTAGAATAAGTAAATAAATACAATGGACAAAACACAACAAACATAAGAAGGGGGGCAAAATAAAGGGGAATAAAAGATAAAAATAAAATTTATAATATAGAATATAAAATATATATAGAATAAAATGAAATATTATAAAATAAAAGGATGGGGGTCGACCGGTAGGTCGCATCTTTGTAGATGGGGGGAGGGGATTATTGCTCCACCTCGCCCCCCGCGACCTGCCCACCCCGGGAGCGCCTTAACGGCCAGCCCCCCTTGGCGGTGGTGGAAGTACTAACTAGTCCCACCGCCGCCATTACGTCTGCGGCCCCTTACAGGGGGGCGTCGGCCTCGTCGGGGTTGCCCCGCCGATGCTAGCCTCCTGGCGGAGAGGGGGTCGGCTTCCCTCTCCCTCTCCGCAGCCTCCTTCTGCGTTATCACAATCTCGCAGAAGGAAGCAAACGCTGCTCTTGACCTCTCGCTGCCGATCATGTGGTCGACCACGACCGGCAACGAGAGGTCCATCCCAATAACGCCCCTTAGGTCTCTGCGCGGCGCCGACCACGCTGGACATTCTTCCAGCGTATGCCGCGCAGATTCCTGGGCCTCCTCGCAGTGGTGACACTGCGATCCTCCCAGTGCCAGTTACGAACACACAGTTTGAGGAAACGGCGGTATGCAGGTAATTTAACTTATGCGCATCCATTGCTGCAACTTGTGCTGTATAATTTAGAATTTTTGTTACCGCGCCATTCGATTTTTATACATGTGCAAATACTCGTACACGGTGCATTGTATTTTTTTCCGCACGCGACAAGGACGGTACAGAGGCGAGTTCCGGCTCGCGTCTGTCCCCTCCCCCCGTCCCGCCCCCCTGGTCGACCCGCACAAAACTTAAAAATATGATAAAATAAAAGATAAAATCAATAAATGAAAACGTGTATAGATAAAATAGATAAAATAAAAGTCAATACATAAATAAATTAGATTAAGTAAATAAATACAATGGACAAAACACAACAAACATAAGAAGGGGGGCAAAATAAAGGGGAATAAAAGATAAAGATAAAATTTATAATATAGAATATAAAATATATATAGAATAAAATGAAATATTATAAAATAAAAGGAGGGGGGTCGACCGGTAGGTCGCATCTTTGTAGATGGGGGGAGGGGATTATTGCTCCACCTCGCCCCCCGCGACCTGCCCACACCGGGAGCGCCTTAACGGCCAGCCCCCCTTGGCGGTGGTGGAAGTACTAACTAGTCCCACTGCCGCCATTACGTCTGCGGCCCCTTACAAGGGGGCGTCGGCCTCGTCGGGGTTGCCCCGCAGATGCTAGCCTCCTGGCGGAGAGGGGGTCGGCTGCCCTCTCCCTCTCCGCAGCCTCCTTCTGCGTTATCACAATCTCGCAGAAGGAGGCAAACGCTGCTTTTGACCTCTCGCTGCCCATCATGTGGTCGACCACGACCGGCAACGAGAGGTCCATCCCAATAACGCCCCTTAGGTCTCTGCGCGGCGCCGACCACGCTGGACATTCTTCCAGCGTATGCCGTGCAGAGTCCTGGGCCTCCGCGCAGTGGTAGCACTGCGATCCTCCCACTGCCAGTTATGAACACACAGTTTGAGGAAACGGCGGTATGCAGGTAATTTAACTTATGCGCATCCATTGCTGCAACTTGTGCTGTATAATTTAGAATTTTTGTTACCGCGCCCTCCGATTTTTATACATGTGCAAATACTCGTACACGGTGCATTGTATTTTTTTCCGCACGCGACAAGGACGGTACAGAGGCGAGTTCCGGCTCGCGTCTGTCCCCTCCCCCCGTCCCGCCCCCCTGGTCGACCCGCACAAAACTTAAAAATATGATAAAATAAAAGATAAAATCAATAAATGAAAACGTGTATAGATAAAATAGATAAAATAAAAGTCAATACATAAATAAATTAGAATAAGTAAATAAATACAATGGACAAAACACAACAAACATAAGAAGGGGGGCAAAATAAAGGGGAATAAAAGATAAAGATAAAATTTATAATATAGAATATAAAATATATATAGAATAAAATGAAATATTATAAAATAAAAGGAGGGGGGTCGACCGGTAGGTCGCATCTTTGTAGATGGGGGGAGGGGATTATTGCTCCACCTCGCCCCCCGCGACCTGCCCACACCGGGAGCGCCTTAACGGCCAGCCCCCCTTGGCGGTGGTGGAAGTACTAACTAGTCCCACTGCCGCCATTACGTCTGCGGCCCCTTACAAGGGGGCGTCGGCCTCGTCGGGGTTGCCCCGCAGATGCTAGCCTCCTGGCGGAGAGGGGGTCGGCTGCCCTCTCCCTCTCCGCAGCCTCCTTCTGCGTTATCACAATCTCGCAGAAGGAGGCAAACGCTGCTTTTGACCTCTCGCTGCCCATCATGTGGTCGACCACGACCGGCAACGAGAGGTCCATCCCAATAACGCCCCTTAGGTCTCTGCGCGGCGCCGACCACGCTGGACATTCTTCCAGCTTATGCCGTGCAGAGTCCTGGGCCTCCTCGCAGTGGTGACACTGCGATCCTCCCAGTGCCAGTTACGAACACACAGTTTGAGGAAACGGCGGTATGCAGGTAATTTAACTTATGCGCATCCATTGCTGCAACTTGTGCTGTATAATTTAGAATTTTTGTTACCGCGCCATCCGATTTTTATACATGTGCAAATACTCGTACACGGTGCATTGTATTTTTTTCCGCACGCGACAAGGACGGTACAGAGGCGAGTTCCGGCTCGCGTCTGTCCCCTCCCCCCGTCCCACCCCCCTGGTCGTCCCGCACAAAACTTAAAAATATGATAAAATAAAAGATAAAATCAATAAATGAAAACGTGTATAGATAAAATAGATAAAATAAAAGTCAAAAAATAAATAAATAATAATAATTAAATAAATACAATGGACAAAACACAACAAACATAAGAAGGGGGGCAAAATAAAGGGGAATAAAAGATGAAGATAAAATTTATAATATGGAATATAAAATATATATAGAAGAAAATGAAATATTATAAAATAAAAGGAGGGGGGTCGACCGGCAGGTTGCATCTTTGTAGAGGTGTGGGGGGATTATTGCTCCACCTCGCCCCCGGGGGCGCCTTAACGGCCAGCCCCCCTTGGCGGTGGTGGAAGTACTAAGTAGTCCCACCGCCGCCATTACGTCTGCGGCCCCTTACAGGGGGCCGTCGGCCTCGTGGGGGTTGCCCCGCCGATGCTAGCCTCCTGGCGAGGAGGGGGTCGGCTTGCCTCTCCCTCTCCGCTGCCTCTTTCTGCGTTATCACAATCTCGCAGAAGGAGGCAAACGCTGCTCATGACTTCTCGCTGCCGATCATGTGGTCGACCACGACCGGCAACGAGAGGTCCATCCCAATAACGCCCCTTAGGTCTCTGCGCGGCGTTGACCACTCTGGACATTCTTCCAGCGTATGCCGCGCAGAGTCCTGGGCCTCCTCGCAGTGGTGGCACTGCGATCCTCCCAGTGCCAGTTATGAACACACAGTTTGAGGAAACGGCGGTATGCAGGTAATTTAACTTAAGCGCATCCATTGCTGCAACTTGTGCTGTATAATTTAGAGTTTTTGTTACCGCGCCATGCGATTTTTATACATGTGCAAATACTCGTACACGCTGCATTGTATTTTTTTCCGCACGCGACAAGGAGGGGACAGAGGCGAGTTCCGGCTCGCGTCTGTCCCCTCCCCCCGTCCCGCCCCCCTGGTCGACCCGCATAAAACTTAAAAATATGATAAAATAAAACATAAAATAAATAAATGAAAACGTGTATAGATAAAATAGATAAAATGAAAGTCAATAAATAAATAAATAATAATAAGTAAATAAATACAATGGACAAAACACAACAAACATAAGAAGGGGGGCAAAATAAAGGGGAATAAAATATAAAGATAAAATTTATAATATAAAATATAAAATGTATATAGAATAAAATGAAATATTATAAAATAAAAGGAGGGGGGTCGACCGGCTGGTCGCATCTTTGTAGAGGGGGGAGGGGATTATTGCTCCACCTCACCCCCCGCGACCTGCCCACCCCGTGGGGGCCTTAACGGCCAGCCCCCCTTGGCGGCGGTGGAAGTACTAAGTAGTCCCACCGCCGCCATTACGTCTGCGGCCCCTTACAGGGGGGCGTCGGCCTCGTCGGGGTTGCCCCGCCGATGCTAGCCTCCTGGCGGAGAGGGGGTCGGCTTCCCTCTCCCTCTCCGCTGCCTCCTTCTGCGTTATCACAATCTCGCAGAAGGAGGCAAACGCTGCTCTTGACCTCTCGCTACCGATCATGTGGTCGACCACGACCGGCAACGAGAGGTCCATCCCAATAACGCCCCTTAGGTCTCTGCGCGGCGCTGACCACTCTGGACATTCTTCCAGCGTATGCCGCGCAGAGTCCTGGGCCTCCTCGCAGTGGTGGCACTGCGATCCTCCCAGTGCCAGTTATGAACACACAGTTTGAGGAAACGGCGGTATGCAGGTAATTTAACTTAAGCGCATGCATTGCTGCAACTTGTGCTGTATAAGTTAGAATTTTTGTTACCGCACCATCCGACTTTTATACATGTGCAAATACTCGTACACGCTGCATTGTATTTTTTTCCGGACGCGACAAGGAGGGGACAGAGGCGAGTTCCGGCTCGCGTCTGTCCCCTCCCCCCGTCCCACCCCCCTGGTCGACCCGCATAAAACTTAAAAATATGATAAAATAAAACATAAAATCAATAAATGAAAACGTGTATAGATAAAATAGATAAAATAAAAGTCAATAAATAAATAAATAATAATAAGTAAATAAATACAATTGACAAAACACAACAAACATAAGAAGGGGGGCAAAATAAAGGGGAATAAAAGATAAAGATAAAATTTATAATATAAAATATAAAATATATATAGAATAAAATGAAATATTATAAAATAAAAGGAGGGGGGTCGACCGGCAGGTCGCATCTTTGTAGAGGGGGGGAGGGGATTATTGCTCCACCTCACCCCCCGCGACCTGCCCACCCCGTGGGCGTCTTAACGGCCAGCCCCCCTTGGCGGCGGTGGAAGTACTAAGTAGTCCCACCGCCGCCATTACGTCTGCGGCCCCTTACAGGGGGGCGTCGGCCTCGTCGGGGTTGCCCCGCCGATGCTAGCCTCCTGGCGGAGAGGGGGTCGGCTTCCCTCTCCCTCTCCGCTGCCTCCTTCTGCGTTATCACAATCTCGCAGAAGGAGGCAAACGCTGCTCTTGACCTCTCGCTGCCGATCATGTGGTCAACCACGACCGGCAACGAGAGGTCCATCCCAATAACGCCCCTTAGGTCTCTGCGCGGCGCTGACCACTCTGGACATTCTTCCAGCGTATGCCGCGCAGAGTCCTGGGCCTCCTCGCAGTGGTGGCACTGCGATCCTCCCAGTGCCAGTTATGAACACACAGTTTGAGGAAACGGCGGTATGCAGGTAATTTAACTTAAGCGCATGCATTGCTGCAACTTGTGCTGTATAAGTTAGAATTTTTGTTACCGCACCATCCGACTTTTATACATGTGCAAATACTCGTACACGCTGCATTGTATTTTTTTCCGCACGCGACAAGGAGGGGACAGAGGCGAGTTCCGGCTCGTGACTGTCCCCTCCCCCCGTCCCACCCCCCTGGTCGACCCGCATAAAACTTAAAAATATGATAAAATAAAACATAAAATCAATAAATGAAAACGTGTATAGATAAAATAGATAAAATAAATGTCAAAAAAAAATAAATAATAATAAGTAAATAAATACAATGGACAAAACACAACAAACATAAGAAGGGGGGGCAAAACAAAGGGGAATAAAAGATAAAGATAAAATTTATAATATAGAATATAAAATACATGTAGAATAAAATGAAATATTATAAAATAAAAGGAGGGGGGTCGACCGGCAGGTTGCATCTTTGTAGAGGGGTGGGGGGGATTATTGCTCCACCTCGCCCCGGGGGCGCCTTAACGGTCAGCCCCCCTTGGCGGTGGTGGAAGTACTAAGTAGTCCCACCGCCGCCATTACGTCTGCGGCCCCTTACAGGGGGGCGTCGGCCTCGTCGGGGTTGCCCCGCCGATGCTAGCCTCCTGGCGGAGAGGGGGTCGGCTTCCCTCTCCCTCTCCGCTGCCTCCTTCTGCGTTATCACAATCTCGCAGAAGGAGGCAAACGCTGCTCTTGACCTCTCGCTGCCGATCATGTGGTCGACCACGACCGGCAACAAGAGGTCCATCCCAATAACGCCCCTTAGGTCTCTGCGCGGCGCTGACCACTCTGGACATTCTTCCAGCGTATGCCGCGCAGAGTCCTGGGCCTCCTCGCAGTTGTGGCACTGCGATCCTCCCAGTGCCAGTTATGAACACACAGTTTGAGGAAACGGCGGTATGCAGGTAATTTAACTAATGCGCATGCATTGCTGCAACTTGTGCTGTATAAGTTAGAATTTTTGTTACCGCACCATCCGATTTTTATACATGTGCAAATACTCGTACACGCTGCATTGTATTTTCTTCCGCACGCGACAAGGAGGGGACAGAGGCGAGTTCCGGCTCGCGTCTGTCCCCTCCCCCCGTCCCGCCCCCCTGGTCGACCCGCATAAAACTTAAAAATATGATAAAATAAAACATAAAATAAATAAATGAAAACGTGTATAGATAAAATAGATAAAATAAAAGTCAATAAATAAATAAATAATAATAAGTAAATAAATACAATGGACAAAACACAACAAACATAAGAAGGGGGGCAAAATAAAGGGGAATAAAAGATAAAGATAAAATTTATAATATAAAATATAAAATATATATAGAATAAAATGAAATATTATAAAATAAATGGAGGGGGGTCGACCGGCTGGTCGCATCTTTGTAGAGGGGGGGAGGGGATTATTGCTCCACCTCACCTCCCGCGACTTGCCCACCCCGTGGGCGCCTTAACGGCCAGCCCCCCTTGGCGGCGGTGGAAGTACTAAGTAGTCCCACCGCCGCCATTACGTCTGCGGCCCCTTACAGGGGGGCGTCGGCCTCGTCGGGGTTGCCCCGCCGATGCTAGCCTCCTGGCGGAGAGGGGGTCGGCTTCCCTCTCCCTCTCCGCTGCCTCCTTCTGCGTTATCACAATCTCGCAGAAGGAGGCAAACGCTGCTCTTGACCTCTCGCTGCCGATCATGTGGTCGACCACGACCGGCAACGAGAGGTCCATCCCAATAACGCCCCTTAGGTCACTGCGCGGCGCTGACCACACTGGACATTCTTCCAGCGTATGCCGCGCAGAGTCCTGGGCCTCCTCGCAGTGGTGGCACTGCGATCCTCCCAGTGCCAGTTATGTACACACAGTTTGAGGAAACGGCGGTATGCAGGTAATTTAACTTAAGCGCATGCATTGCTGCAACTTGTGCTGTATAAGTTAAAATTTTTGTTACCGCACCATCCGATGTTTATACATGTGCAAATACTCGTACACGCTGCATTGTATTCTTTTCCGCACGCGACAAGGAGGGGACAGAGGCGAGTTCCGGCTCGTGTCTGTGCCCTCCCCCCGTCCCACCCCCCTGGTCGACCCGCATAAAACTTAAAAATATGATAAAATAAAAGATAAAATCAATAAGTGAAAACGTGTATAGATAAAATAGATAAAATAAAAGTCAATAAATAAATAAATAATAATAAGTCAATAAATACAGTGGACAAAACACAACAAACATAAGAAAGGGGGCAAAATAAAGGGGATTAAAAGATAAAGATAAAATTTATAATATAGAATAAAATGAAATATTATAAAATAAAAGGAGGGGGTCGACCGGCAGGTCGCATATTTGTAGAGGCGGGGTGGGGATTATTGCTCCACCTCGCTCCCCGGGGGCGCCTTAACGGCCAGCCCCCCTTGGCGGTGGTGGAAGTACTAAGTAGTCCCACCGCCGCCATTACGTCTGCGGCCCCTTACAGGGGGGCGTCGGCCTCGTCGGGGTTGCCCCGCCGATGCTAGCCTCCTGGCGGAGAGGGGGTCGGCTTCCCTCTCCCTCTCCGCTGCCTCCTTCTGCGTTATCACAATCTCGCAGAAGGAGGCAAACGCTGCTCTTGACCTCTCGCTGCCGATCATGTGGTCGACCACGACCGGCAACAAGAGGTCCATCCCAATAACGCCCCTTAGGTCTCTGCGCGGCGCTGACCACTCTGGACATTCTTCCAGCGTATGCCGCGCAGAGTCCTGGGCCTCCTCGCAGTGGTGGCACTGCGATCCTCGCAGTGCCAGTTATGAACACACAGTTTGAGGAAACGGCGGTATGCAGGTAATTTAACTAATGCGCATGCATTGCTGCAACTTGTGCTGTATAAGTTAGAATTTTTGTTACCGCACCATCCGATTTTTATACATGTGCAAATACTCGTACACGCTGCATTGTATTTTTTTCCGCACGCGACAAGGAGGGGACAGAGGCGAGTTCCGGCTCGTGTCTGTGCCCTCCCCCCGTCCCGCCCCCCTGGTCGACCCGCATAAAACTTAAAAATATGATAAAATAAAACATAAAATAAATAAATGAAAACGTGTATAGATAAAATAGATAAAATAAAAGTCAATAAATAAATAAATAATAATAAGTAAATAAATACAATGGACAAAACACAACAAACATAAGAAGGGGGGCAAAATAAAGGGGAATAAAATATAAAGATAAAATTTATAATATAAAATATAAAATATATATAGAATAAAATGAAATATTATAAAATAAAAGGTGGGGGGTCGACCGGCTGGTCGCATCTTTGTAGAGGGGGGGAGGGGATTATTGCTCCACCTCACCCCCCGCGACCTGCCCACCCCGGGGGCGCCTTAACGGCCAGCCCCCCTTGGCGGCGGTGGAAGTACTAAGTAGTCCCACCGCCGCCATTACGTCTGCGGCCCTTACAGGGGGCGTCGGCCTCGTCGGGGTTGAACCGCCTATGCTAGCCACCTGGCGGAGAGAGGGTCGGCTTCCCTCTCCCTCTCCGCTGCCTCCTTCTGCGTTATCACAATCTCGCAGAAGGAGGCAAACGCTGCTCTTGACCTCTAGCTGCCGATCATGTGGTCGACCACGACCGGCAACGAGAGGTCCATCCCAATATCGCCCCTTAGGTCTCTGCGCGGTGCCGACCACTCTGGACATTCTTCCAGCGTATGCCGCGCAGAGTCCTGGGCCTCCTCGCAGTCGTGGCACTGCGATCCTCCCAGTGCCAGTTATGAACACACAGTTTGAGGAAACGGCGGTATGCAGGTAATTTAACTTGTGCGCATCCATTGCTGCAACTTGTGCTGTATAATTTAGAATTTTTGTTACCGCACCATCCGATTTTTATACATGTGCAAATACTCGTACACGCTGCATTGTATTTTCTTCCGCACGCGACAAGGAGGGGACAGAGGCGAGTTCCGGCTCGCGTCTGTCCCCTCCCCCCGTCCCGCCCCTCTGGTCGACCCGCATAAAACTTAAAAATATGATAAAATAAAACATAAAATAAATAAATGAAAACGTGTATAGATAAAATAGATAAAATAAAAGTCAATAAATAAATAAATAATAATAAGTAAATAAATACAATGGACAAAACACAACAAACATAAGAAGGGGGGCAAAATAAAGGGGAATAAAAGATAAAGATAAAATTTATAATATAAAATATAAAATATATATAGAATAAAATGAAATATTATAAAATAAAAGGAGGGGGGTCGACCGGCTGGTCGCATCTTTGTAGAGGGGGGGAGGGGATTATTGCTCCACCTCACCCCCCGCGACCTGCCCACCCCGGGGGCGCCTTAACGGCCAGCCCCCCTTGGCGGCGGTGGAAGTACTAAGTAGTCCCACCGCCGCCATTACGTCTGCGGCCCTTACAGGGGGCGTCGGCCTCGTCGGGGTTGCCCCGCCGATGCTAGCCTCCTGGCGGAGAGGGTGTCGGCTTCCCTCTCCCTCTCCGCTGCCTCCTTCTGCGTTATCACAATCTCGCAGAAGGAGGCAAACGCTGCTCTTGACCTCTCGCTGCCGATCATGTGGTCGACCACGACCGGCAACGAGAGGTCCATCCCAATAACGCCCCTTAGGTCTCTGCGCGGCGCTGACCACTCTGGACATTCTTCCAGCGTATGCCGCGCAGAGTCCTGGGCCTCCTCGCAGTGGTGGCACTGCGATCCTCCCAGTGCCAGTTATGAACACACAGTTTGAGGAAACGGCGGTATGCAGGTAATTTAACTAATGCGCATGCATTGCTGCAACTTGTGCTGTATAAGTTAGAATTTTTGTTACCGCACCATCCGATTTTTATACATGTGCAAATACTCGTACACGCTGCATTGTATTTTTTTCCGCACGCGACAAGGAGGGGACAGAGGCGAGTTCCGGCTCGCGTCTGTCCCCTCCCCCCGTCCCGCCCCCCTGGTCGACCCGCATAAAACTTAAAAATATGATAAAATAAAAGATAAAATCAATAAATGAAAACGTGTATAGATAAAATAGATAAAATAAAAGTCAATAAATAAATAAATAATAATAAGTAAATAAATACAATGGACAAAACACAACAAACATAAGAAGGGGGGCAAAATAAAGGGGAATAAAATATAAAGATAAAATTTATAATATAGAATATAAAATATATATATAGAATAAAATGAAATATTATAAAATAAAAGGAGGGGGGTCGACCGGCAGGTCGCATCTTTGTAGAGGGGGGGAGGGGATTATTGCTCCACCTCACCCCCCGCGACCTGCCCACCCCGGGGGCGCCTTAACGGCCAGCCCCCCTTGGCGGCGGTGGAAGTACTAAGTAGTCCCACCGCCGCCATTACGTCTGCGGCCCCTTACAGGGGGGCGTCGGCCTCGTCGGGGTTGCCCCGCCTATGCTAGCTTCCTGGCGGAGAGGGGGTCGGCTTCCCTCTCCCTCTCCGCTGCCTCCTTCTGCGTTATCACAATCTCGCAGAAGGAGGCAAACGCTGCTCTTGACCTCTCGCTGCCGATCATGTGGTCGACCACGACCGGCAACGAGAGGTCCATCCCACTATCGCCCCTTAGGTCTCTGCGCGGTGCCGACCACGCTGGACATTCTTCCAGCGTATGCCGCGCAGAGTCCTGGGCCTCCTCGCTGTGGTGGCACTGCGATCCTTGCAGTGCCAGTTATGAACACACAGTTTGAGGAAACGGCGGTATGCAGGTAATTTAACTTAAGCGCATGCATTGCTGCAACTTGTGCTGTATAAGTTAAAATTTTTGTTACCGCACCATCCGATGTTTATACATGTGCAAATACTCGTACACGCTGCATTGTATTCTTTTCCGCACGCGACAAGGAGGGGACAGAGGCGAGTTCCGGCTCGTGTCTGTGCCCTCCCCCCGTCCCACCCCCCTGGTCGACCCGCATAAAACTTAAAAATATGATAAAATAAAAGATAAAATCAATAAGTGAAAACGTGTATAGATAAAATAGATAAAATAAAAGTCAATAAATAAATAAATAATAATAAGTCAATAAATACAGTGGACAAAACACAACAAACATAAGAAAGGGGGCAAAATAAAGGGGATTAAAAGATAAAGATAAAATTTATAATATAGAATAAAATAAAATATTATAAAATAAAAGGAGGGGGTCGACCGGCAGGTCGCATATTTGTAGAGGCGGGGTGGGGATTATTGCTCCACCTCGCTCCCCTGGGGCGCCTTAACGGCCAGCCCCCCTTGGCGGTGGTGGAAGTACTAAGTAGTCCCACCGCCGCCATTACGTCTGCGGCCCCTTACAGGGGGGCGTCGGCCTCGTCGGGGTTGCCCCGCCGATGCTAGCCTCCTGGCGGAGAGGGGGTCGGCTTCCCTCTCCCTCTCCGCTGCCTCCTTCTGCGTTATCACAATCTCGCAGAAGGAGGCAAACGCTGCTCTTGACCTCTCGCTGCCGATCATGTGGTCGACCACGACCGGCAACAAGAGGTCCATCCCAATAACGCCCCTTA
The DNA here is from genome assembly GCF_051020765.1 of Lasioglossum baleicum. Taxonomy (NCBI): domain Eukaryota; kingdom Metazoa; phylum Arthropoda; class Insecta; order Hymenoptera; family Halictidae; genus Lasioglossum; species Lasioglossum baleicum. Next base: position 506,409 of record NW_027469132.1, read on the forward strand.
GGTCTCTGCGCGGCGCTGACCACTCTGGACATTCTTCCAGCGTATGCCGCGCAGAGTCCTGGGCCTCCTCGCAGTGGTGGCACTGCGATCCTCGCAGTGCCAGTTATGAACACACAGTTTGAGGAAACGGCGGTATGCAGGTAATTTAACTAATGCGCATGCATTGCTGCAACTTGTGCTGTATAAGTTAGAATTTTTGTTACCGCACCATCCGATTTTTATACATGTGCAAATACTCGTACACGCTGCATTGTATTTTTTTCCGCACGCGACAAGGAGGGGACAGAGGCGAGTTCCGGCTCGTGTCTGTGCCCTCCCCCCGTCCCGCCCCCCTGGTCGACCCGCATAAAACATAAAAATATGATAAAATAAAACATAAAATAAATAAATGAAAACGTGTATAGATAAAATAGATAAAATAAAAGTCAATAAATAAATAAATAATAATAAGTAAATAAATACAATGGACAAAACACAACAAACATAAGAAGGGGGGCAAAATAAAGGGGAATAAAATATAAAGATAAAATTTATAATATAAAATATAAAATATATATAGAATAAAATGAAATATTATAAAATAAAAGGAGGGGGGTCGACCGGCTGGTCGCATCTTTGTAGAGGGGGGGAGGGGATTATTGCTCCACCTCACCCCCCGCGACCTGCCCACCCCGGGGGCGCCTTAACGGCCAGCCCCCCTTGGCGGCGGTGGAAGTACTAAGTAGTCCCACCGCCGCCATTACGTCTGCGGCCCTTACAGGGGGCGTCGGCCTCGTCGGGGTTGAACCGCCTATGCTAGCCACCTGGCGGAGAGAGGGTCGGCTTCCCTCTCCCTCTCCGCTGCCTCCTTCTGCGTTATCACAATCTCGCAGAAGGAGGCAAACGCTGCTCTTGACCTCTAGCTGCCGATCATGTGGTCGACCACGACCGGCAACGAGAGGTCCATCCCAATATCGCCCCTTAGGTCTCTGCGCGGTGCCGACCACTCTGGACATTCTTCCAGCGTATGCCGCGCAGAGTCCTGGGCCTCCTCGCAGTCGTGGCACTGCGATCCTCCCAGTGCCAGTTATGAACACACAGTTTGAGGAAACGGCGGTATGCAGGTAATTTAACTTGTGCGCATCCATTGCTGCAACTTGTGCTGTATAATTTAGAATTTTTGTTACCGCACCATCCGATTTTTATACATGTGCAAATACTCGTACACGCTGCATTGTATTTTCTTCCGCACGCGACAAGGAGGGGACAGAGGCGAGTTCCGGCTCGCGTCTGTCCCCTCCCCCCGTCCCGCCCCTCTGGTCGACCCGCATAAAACTTAAAAATATGATAAAATAAAACATAAAATAAATAAATGAAAACGTGTATAGATAAAATAGATAAAATAAAAGTCAATAAATAAATAAATAATAATAAGTAAATAAATACAATGGACAAAACACAACAAACATAAGAAGGGGGGCAAAATAAAGGGGAATAAAAGATAAAGATAAAATTTATAATATAAAATATAAAATATATATAGAATAAAATGAAATATTATAAAATAAAAGGAGGGGGGTCGACCGGCTGGTCGCATCTTTGTAGAGGGGGGAGGGGATTATTGCTCCACCTCACCCCCCGCGACCTGCCCACCCCGGGGGCGCCTTAACGGCCAGCCCCCCTTGGCGGCGGTGGAAGTACTAAGTAGTCCCACCGCCGCCATTACGTTTGCGGCCCCTTACAGGGGGGCGTCGGCCTCGTCGGGGTTGCCCCGCCGATGCTAGCCTCCTGGCGGAGAGGGTGTCGGCTTCCCTCTCCCTCTCCGCTGCCTCCTTCTGCGTTATCACAATCTCGCAGAAGGAGGCAAACGCTGCTCTTGACCTCTCGCTGCCGATCATGTGGCCGACCACGACCGGCAACGAGAGGTCCATCCCAATAACGCCCCTTAGGTCTCTGCGCGGCGCTGACCACTCTGGACATTCTTCCAGCGTATGCCGCGCAGAGTCCTGGGCCTCCTCGCAGTGGTGGCACTGCGATCCTCCCAGTGCCAGTTATGAACACACAGTTTGAGGAAACGGCGGTATGCAGGTAATTTAACTAATGCGCATGCATTGCTGCAACTTGTGCTGTATAAGTTAGAATTTTTGTTACCGCACCATCCGATTTTTATACATGTGCAAATACTCGTACACGCTGCATTGTATTTTTTTCCGCACGCGACAAGGAGGGGACAGAGGCGAGTTCCGGCTCGCGTCTGTCCCCTCCCCCCGTCCCGCCCCCCTGGTCGACCCGCATAAAACTTAAAAATATGATAAAATAAAAGATAAAATCAATAAATGAAAACGTGTATAGATAAAATAGATAAAATAAAAGTCAATAAATAAATAAATAATAATAAGTAAATAAATACAATGGACAAAACACAACAAACATAAGAAGGGGGGCAAAATAAAGGGGAATAAAATATAAAGATAAAATTTATAATATAGAATATAAAATATATATATAGAATAAAATGAAATATTATAAAATAAAAGGAGGGGGGTCGACAGGCAGGTCGCATCTTTGTAGAGGGGGGGAGGGGATTATTGCTCCACCTCACCCCCCGCGACCTGCCCACCCCGGGGGCGCCTTAACGGCCAGCCCCCCTTGGCGGCGGTGGAAGTACTAAGTAGTCCCACCGCCGCCATTACGTCTGCGGCCCCTTACAGGGGGGCGTCGGCCTCGTCGGGGTTGCCCCGCCTATGCTAGCTTCCTGGCGGAGAGGGGGTCGGCTTCCCTCTCCCTCTACGCTGCCTCCTTCTGCGTTATCACAATCTCGCAGAAGGAGGCAAACGCTGCTCTTGACCTCTCGCTTCCGATCATGTGGTCGACCACGACCGGCAACGAGAGGTCCATCCCAATATCGCCCCGTAGGTCTCTGCGCGGCGCTGACCACTCTGGACATTCTTCCAGCGTATGCCGCGCAGAGTCCTGGGCCTCCTCGCAGTGGTGGCACTGCGATCCTCCCAGTGCCAGTTATGAACACACAGTTTGAGGAAACGGCGGTATGCAGGTAATTTAACTTAAGCGCATGCATTGCTGCAACTTGTGCTGTATAAGTTAGAATTTTTGTTACCGCGCCATCCGACTTTTATACATGTGCAAATACTCGTACACGCTGCATTGTATTTTTTTCCGCACGCGACAAGGAGGGGACAGAGGCGAGTTCCGGCTCGTGACTGTCCCCTCCCCCCGTCCCACCCCCCTGGTCGACCCGCATAAAACTTAAAAATATGATAAAATAAAAGATAAAATCAATAAATGAAAACGTGTATAGATAAAATAGATAAAATAAAAGTCAATAAATAAATAAATAATAATAAGTAAATAAATACAACGGACAAAACACAACAAACATAAGAAGGGGGGCAAAATAAAGGGGAATAAAAGATAAAGATATAATTTATAATATAGAATATAAAATATATATATAGAATAAAATGAAATATTATAAAATAAAAGGAGAGGGTCGACCGGCAGGTCGCATCTTTGTAGAGGGGGGGGAGGGGATTATTGCTCCACCTCACCCCCCGCGACCTGCCCACCCCGGGGGCGCCTTAACGGTCAGCCCCCCTTGGCGGCGGTGGAAGTACTAAGTAGTCCCACCGCCGCCATTACGTCTGCGGCCCCTTACAGGGGGGCGTCGGCCTCGTCGGGGTTGCCCCGCCGATGCTAGCCTCCTGGCGGAGAGGGTGTCGGCTTCCCTCTCCCTCTCCGCTGCCTCCTTCTGCGTTATCACAATCTCGCAGAAGGAGGCAAACGCTGCTCTTGACCTCTCGCTGCCGATCATGTGGTCGACCACGACCGGCAACGAGAGGTCCATCCCAATAACGCCCCTTAGGTCTCTGCGCGGCGCTGACCACTCTGGACATTCTTCCAGCGTATGCCGCGCAGAGTCCTGGGCCTCCTCGCAGTGGTGGCACTGCGATCCTCCCAGTGCCAGTTATGAACACACAGTTTGAGGAAACGGCGGTATGCAGGTAATTTAACTAATGCGCATGCATTGCTGCAACTTGTGCTGTATAAGTTAGAATTTTTGTTACCGCACCATCCGATTTTTATACATGTGCAAATACTCGTACACGCTGCATTGTATTTTTTTCCGCACGCGACAAGGAGGGGACAGAGGCGAGTTCCGGCTCGTGACTGTCCCCTCCCCCCGTCCCGCCCCCCTGGTCGACCCGCATAAAACTTAAAAATATGATAAAATAAAAGATAAAATCAATAAATGAAAACGTGTATAGATAAAATAGATAAAATAAAAGTCAATAAATAAATAAATAATAATAAGTAAATAAATACAATGGACAAAACACAACAAACATAAGAAGGGGGGCAAAATAAAGGGGAATAAAAGATAAAGATATAATTTATAATATAGAATATAAAATATATATATAGAATAAAATGAAATATTATAAAATAAAAGGAGAGGGTCGACCGGCAGGTCGCATCTTTGTAGAGGGGGGGGAGGGGATTATTGCTCCACCTCACCCCCCGCGACCTGCCCACCCCGGGGGCGCCTTAACGGCCAGCCCCCCTTGGCGGCGGTGGAAGTACTAAGTAGTCCCACCGCCGCCATTACGTCTGCGGCCCCTTACAGGGGGGCGTCGGCCTCGTCGGGGTTGCCCCGCCTATGCTAGCCTCCTGGCGGAGAGGGGGTCGGCTTCCCTCTCCCTCTCCGCTGCCTCCTTCTGCGTTATCACAATCTCGCAGAAGGAGGCAAACGCTGCTCTTGACCTCTCGCTGCCGATCATGTGGTCGACCACGACCGGCAACGAGAGGTCCATCCCAATATCGCCCCTTAGGTCTCTGCGCGGTGCCGACCACGCTGGACATTCTTCCAGCGTATGCCGCGCAGAGTCCTGGGCCTCCTCGCAGTGGTGGCACTGCGATCCTCGCAGTGCCAGTTATGAACACACAGTTTGAGGAAACGGCGGTATGCAGGTAATTTAACTAATGCGCATGCATTGCTGCAACTTGTGCTGTATAAGTTAGAATTTTTGTTACCGCACCATCCGATTTTTATACATGTGCAAATACTCGTACACGCTGCATTGTATTTTTTTCCGCACGCGACAAGGAGGGGACAGAGGCGAGTTCCGGCTCGCGTCTGTCCCCTCCCCCCGTCCCGCCCCCCTGGTCGACCCGCATAAAACTTAAAAATATGATAAAATAAAACATAAAATAAATAAATGAAAACGTGTACAGATAAAATAGATAAAATAAAAGTCAATAAATAAATAAATAATAATAAGTAAATAAATACAATGGACAAAACACAACAAACATAAGAAGGGGGGCAAAATAAAGGGGAATATAATATAAAGATAAAATTTATAATATAAAATATAAAATATATATAGAATAAAATGAAATATTATAAAATAAAAGGAGGGGGGTCGACCGGCTGGTCGCATCTTTGTAGAGGGGGGGAGGGGATTATTGCTCCACCTCACCCCCCGCGACCTGCCCACCCCGGGGGCGCCTTAACGGCCAGCCCCCCTTGGCGGCGGTGGAAGTACTAAGTAGTCCCACCGCCGCCATTACGTCTGCGGCCCCTTACAGGGGGGCGTCGGCCTCGTCGGGGTTGAACCGCCTATGCTAGCCACCTGGCGGAGAGAGGGTCGGCTTCCCTCTCCCTCTCCGCTGCCTCCTTCTGCGTTATCACAATCTCGCAGAAGGAGGCAAACGCTGCTCTTGACCTCTCGCTTCCGATCATGTGGTCGACCACGACCGGCAACGAGAGGTCCATCCCAATATCGCCCCTTAGGTCTCTGCGCGGCGCTGACCACTCTGGACATTCTTCCAGCGTATGCCGCGCAGAGTCCTGGGCCTCCTCGCAGTGGTGGCACTGCGATCCTCGCAGTGCCAGTTAGGAACACACAGTTTGAGGAAACGGCGGTATGCAGGTAATTTATCTTATGCGCATCCATTGCTGCAACTTGTGCTGTATAATTTAGAATTTCTGTTACCGCGCCATCCGATTTTTATACATGTGCAAATACTCGTACACGCTGCATTGTATTTTTTTCCGTACGCGACAAGGAGGGGACAGAGGCGAGTTCCGGCTCGCGTCCGTCCCCTCCCCCCGTCCCACCCCCTGGTCAACGCGCATAAAACTTAAAAATATGATAAAATAAAAGATAAAATCAATAAATGAAAAGGTGTATAGCTAAAATAGATAAAATAAAAGTCAAAAAATAAATAAATAATTATAAGTAAATAAATACAATGGACAAAACACAACAAACATAAGAAGGGGGGGCAAAATAAAGGGGAAGAAAAGATAAAGATAAAATTTATAATATAGAATATAAAATATAAATAGAATAAAATGAAATATTATAAAATAAAAGGAGGAGGGTCGACCGGCATGTCGCATCATTGTAGAGGGGGGGAGGGGATTATTGCTCCACCTTGCCCCCCGCGACCTGCCCACCCCGGCGGCGCCTTAACGGCCAGCCCCCCTTGGCGGCGGTGGAAGTACTAAGTAGTCCCACCTCCGAGATTACGTCTGCGGCCCCTTACAGGGGGCCGTCGGCCTCGTGGGGGTTGCCCCGCCGATGCTAGCCTCCTGGCGGAGAGGGGGTCGGCTTCCTTCTCCCTCTCCGCTGCCTCCTTCTGCGTTATCACAATCTCGCAGAAGGAGGCAAACGCTGCTCTTGACCTCTCGCTGCCGATCATGTGGTCGACCACGACCGGCAACGAGAGGTCCATCCCAATAACGCCCCTTAGGTCTCTGCGCGGCGCTGACCACTCTGGACATTCTTCCAGCGTATGCCGCGCAGAGTCCTGGGCCTCCTCGCAGTGGTGGCACTGCGATCCTCCCAGTGCCAGTTATGAACACACAGTTTGAGGAAACGGCGGTATGCAGGTAATTTAACTAATGCGCATGCATTGCTGCAACTTGTGCTGTATAAGTTAGAATTTTTGTTACCGCACCATCCGATTTTTATACATGTGCAAATACTCGTACACGCTGCATTGTATTTTTTTCCGCACGCGACAAGGAGGGGACAGAGGCGAGTTCCGGCTCGCGTCTGTCCCCTCCCCCCGTCCCGCCCCCTTGGTCGACCCGCATAAAACTTAAAAATATGATAAAATAAAAGATAAAATCAATAAATGAAAACGTGTATAGATAAAATAGATAAAATAAAAGTCAATAAATAAATAAATAATAATAAGTAAATAAATACAATGGACAAAACACAACAAACATAAGAAGGGGGGCAAAATAAAGGGGAATAAAATATAAAGATAAAATTTATAATATAGAATATAAAATATATATATAGAATAAAATGAAATATTATAAAATAAAAGGAGGGGGGTCGACCGGCAGGTCGCATCTTTGTAGAGGGGGGGAGGGGATTATTGCTCCACCTCACCCCCCGCGACCTGCCCACCCCGGGGGCGCCTTAACGGCCAGCCCCCCTTGGCGGCGGTGGAAGTACTAAGTAGTCCCACCGCCGCCATTACGTCTGCGGCCCCTTACAGGGGGGCGTCGGCCTCGTCGGGGTTGCCCCGCCTATGCTAGCTTCCTGGCGGAGAGGGGGTCGGCTTCCCTCTCCCTCTCCGCTGCCTCCTTCTGCGTTATCACAATCTCGCAGAAGGAGGCAAACGCTGCTCTTGACCTCTCGCTGCCGATCATGTGGTCGACCACGACCGGCAACGAGAGGTCCATCCCACTATCGCCCCTTAGGTCTCTGCGCGGTGCCGACCACGCTGGACATTCTTCCAGCGTATGCCGCGCAGAGTCCTGGGCCTCCTCGCTGTGGTGGCACTGCGATCCTTGCAGTGCCAGTTATGAACACACAGTTTGAGGAAACGGCGGTATGCAGGTAATTTAACTTAAGCGCATGCATTGCTGCAACTTGTGCTGTATAAGTTAAAATTTTTGTTACCGCACCATCCGATGTTTATACATGTGCAAATACTCGTACACGCTGCATTGTATTCTTTTCCGCACGCGACAAGGAGGGGACAGAGGCGAGTTCCGGCTCGTGTCTGTGCCCTCCCCCCGTCCCACCCCCCTGGTCGACCCGCATAAAACTTAAAAATATGATAAAATAAAAGATAAAATCAATAAGTGAAAACGTGTATAGATAAAATAGATAAAATAAAAGTCAATAAATAAATAAATAATAATAAGTCAATAAATACAGTGGACAAAACACAACAAACATAAGAAAGGGGGCAAAATAAAGGGGAATAAAATATAAAGATAAAATTTATAATATAAAATATAAAATATATATAGAATAAAATGAAATATTATAAAATAAAAGGAGGGGGGTCGACCGGCTGGTCGCATCTTTGTAGAGGGGGGGAGGGGATTATTGCTCCACCTCACCCCCCGCGACCTGCCCACCCCGGGGGCGCCTTAACGGCCAGCCCCCCTTGGCGGCGGTGGAAGTACTAAGTAGTCCCACCGCCGCCATTACGTCTGCGGCCCTTACAGGGGGCGTCGGCCTCGTCGGGGTTGAACCGCCTATGCTAGCCACCTGGCGGAGAGAGGGTCGGCTTCCCTCTCCCTCTCCGCTGCCTCCTTCTGCGTTATCACAATCTCGCAGAAGGAGGCAAACGCTGCTCTTGACCTCTAGCTGCCGATCATGTGGTCGACCACGACCGGCAACGAGAGGTCCATCCCAATATCGCCCCTTAGGTCTCTGCGCGGTGCCGACCACTCTGGACATTCTTCCAGCGTATGCCGCGCAGAGTCCTGGGCCTCCTCGCAGTCGTGGCACTGCGATCCTCCCAGTGCCAGTTATGAACACACAGTTTGAGGAAACGGCGGTATGCAGGTAATTTAACTTGTGCGCATCCATTGCTGCAACTTGTGCTGTATAATTTAGAATTTTTGTTACCGCACCATCCGATTTTTATACATGTGCAAATACTCGTACACGCTGCATTGTATTTTCTTCCGCACGCGACAAGGAGGGGACAGAGGCGAGTTCCGGCTCGCGTCTGTCCCCTCCCCCCGTCCCGCCCCTCTGGTCGACCCGCATAAAACTTAAAAATATGATAAAATAAAACATAAAATAAATAAATGAAAACGTGTATAGATAAAATAGATAAAATAAAAGTCAATAAATAAATAAATAATAATAAGTAAATAAATACAATGGACAAAACACAACAAACATAAGAAGGGGGGCAAAATAAAGGGGAATAAAAGATAAAGATAAAATTTATAATATAAAATATAAAATATATATAGAATAAAATGAAATATTATAAAATAAAAGGAGGGGGGTCGACCGGCTGGTCGCATCTTTGTAGAGGGGGGAGGGGATTATTGCTCCACCTCACCCCCCGCGACCTGCCCACCCCGGGGTCGCCTTAACGGCCAGCCCCCCTTGGCGGCGGTGGAAGTACTAAGTAGTCCCACCGCCGCCATTACGTTTGCGGCCCCTTACAGGGGGGCGTCGGCCTCGTCGGGGTTGCCCCGCCGATGCTAGCCTCCTGGCGGAGAGGGTGTCGGCTTCCCTCTCCCTCTCCGCTGCCTCCTTCTGCGTTATCACAATCTCGCAGAAGGAGGCAAACGCTGCTCTTGACCTCTCGCTGCCGATCATGTGGCCGACCACGACCGGCAACGAGAGGTCCATCCCAATAACGCCCCTTAGGTCTCTGCGCGGCGCTGACCACTCTGGACATTCTTCCAGCGTATGCCGCGCAGAGTCCTGGGCCTCCTCGCAGTGGTGGCACTGCGATCCTCCCAGTGCCAGTTATGAACACACAGTTTGAGGAAACGGCGGTATGCAGGTAATTTAACTAATGCGCATGCATTGCTGCAACTTGTGCTGTATAAGTTAGAATTTTTGTTACCGCACCATCCGATTTTTATACATGTGCAAATACTCGTACACGCTGCATTGTATTTTTTTCCGCACGCGACAAGGAGGGGACAGAGGCGAGTTCCGGCTCGCGTCTGTCCCCTCCCCCCGTCCCGCCCCCCTGGTCGACCCGCATAAAACTTAAAAATATGATAAAATAAAAGATAAAATCAATAAATGAAAACGTGTATAGATAAAATAGATAAAATAAAAGTCAATAAATAAATAAATAATAATAAGTAAATAAATACAATGGACAAAACACAACAAACATAAGAAGGGGGGCAAAATAAAGGGGAATAAAATATAAAGATAAAATTTATAATATAGAATATAAAATATATATATAGAATAAAATGAAATATTATAAAATAAAAGGAGGGGGGTCGACAGGCAGGTCGCATCTTTGTAGAGGGGGGGAGGGGATTATTGCTCCACCTCACCCCCCGCGACCTGCCCACCCCGGGGGCGCCTTAACGGCCAGCCCCCCTTGGCGGCGGTGGAAGTACTAAGTAGTCCCACCGCCGCCATTACGTCTGCGGCCCCTTACAGGGGGGCGTCGGCCTCGTCGGGGTTGCCCCGCCTATGCTAGCTTCCTGGCGGAGAGGGGGTCGGCTTCCCTCTCCCTCTACGCTGCCTCCTTCTGCGTTATCACAATCTCGCAGAAGGAGGCAAACGCTGCTCTTGACCTCTCGCTTCCGATCATGTGGTCGACCACGACCGGCAACGAGAGGTCCATCCCAATATCGCCCCGTAGGTCTCTGCGCGGCGCTGACCACTCTGGACATTCTTCCAGCGTATGCCGCGCAGAGTCCTGGGCCTCCTCGCAGTGGTGGCACTGCGATCCTCCCAGTGCCAGTTATGAACACACAGTTTGAGGAAACGGCGGTATGCAGGTAATTTAACTTAAGCGCATGCATTGCTGCAACTTGTGCTGTATAAGTTAGAATTTTTGTTACCGCGCCATCCGACTTTTATACATGTGCAAATACTCGTACACGCTGCATTGTATTTTTTTCCGCACGCGACAAGGAGGGGACAGAGGCGAGTTCCGGCTCGTGACTGTCCCCTCCCCCCGTCCCACCCCCCTGGTCGACCCGCATAAAACTTAAAAATATGATAAAATAAAAGATAAAATCAATAAATGAAAACGTGTATAGATAAAATAGATAAAATAAAAGTCAATAAATAAATAAATAATAATAAGTAAATAAATACAACGGACAAAACACAACAAACATAAGAAGGGGGGCAAAATAAAGGGGAATAAAAGATAAAGATATAATTTATAATATAGAATATAAAATATATATATAGAATAAAATGAAATATTATAAAATAAAAGGAGAGGGTCGACCGGCAGGTCGCATCTTTGTAGAGGGGGGGGGAGGGGATTATTGCTCCACCTCACCCCCCGCGACCTGCCCACCCCGGGGGCGCCTTAACGGTCAGCCCCCCTTGGCGGCGGTGGAAGTACTAAGTAGTCCCACCGCCGCCATTACGTCTGCGGCCCCTTACAGGGGGGCGTCGGCCTCGTCGGGGTTGCCCCGCCGATGCTAGCCTCCTGGCGGAGAGGGTGTCGGCTTCCCTCTCCCTCTCCGCTGCCTCCTTCTGCGTTATCACAATCTCGCAGAAGGAGGCAAACGCTGCTCTTGACCTCTCGCTGCCGATCATGTGGTCGACCACGACCGGCAACGAGAGGTCCATCCCAATAACGCCCCTTAGGTCTCTGCGCGGCGCTGACCACTCTGGACATTCTTCCAGCGTATGCCGCGCAGAGTCCTGGGCCTCCTCGCAGTGGTGGCACTGCGATCCTCCCAGTGCCAGTTATGAACACACAGTTTGAGGAAACGGCGGTATGCAGGTAATTTAACTAATGCGCATGCATTGCTGCAACTTGTGCTGTATAAGTTAGAATTTTTGTTACCGCACCATCCGATTTTTATACATGTGCAAATACTCGTACACGCTGCATTGTATTTTTTTCCGCACGCGACAAGGAGGGGACAGAGGCGAGTTCCGGCTCGTGACTGTCCCCTCCCCCCGTCCCGCCCCCCTGGTCGACCCGCATAAAACTTAAAAATATGATAAAATAAAAGATAAAATCAATAAATGAAAACGTGTATAGATAAAATAGATAAAATAAAAGTCAATAAATAAATAAATAATAATAAGTAAATAAATACAATGGACAAAACACAACAAACATAAGAAGGGGGGCAAAATAAAGGGGAATAAAAGATAAAGATATAATTTATAATATAGAATATAAAATATATATATAGAATAAAATGAAATATTATAAAATAAAAGGAGAGGGTCGACCGGCAGGTCGCATCTTTGTAGAGGGGGGGGAGGGGATTATTGCTCCACCTCACCCCCCGCGACCTGCCCACCCCGGGGGCGCCTTAACGGCCAGCCCCCCTTGGCGGCGGTGGAAGTACTAAGTAGTCCCACCGCCGCCATTACGTCTGCGGCCCCTTACAGGGGGGCGTCGGCCTCGTCGGGGTTGCCCCGCCTATGCTAGCCTCCTGGCGGAGAGGGGGTCGGCTTCCCTCTCCCTCTCCGCTGCCTCCTTCTGCGTTATCACAATCTCGCAGAAGGAGGCAAACGCTGCTCTTGACCTCTCGCTGCCGATCATGTGGTCGACCACGACCGGCAACGAGAGGTCCATCCCAATATCGCCCCTTAGGTCTCTGCGCGGTGCCGACCACGCTGGACATTCTTCCAGCGTATGCCGCGCAGAGTCCTGGGCCTCCTCGCAGTGGTGGCACTGCGATCCTCGCAGTGCCAGTTATGAACACACAGTTTGAGGAAACGGCGGTATGCAGGTAATTTAACTAATGCGCATGCATTGCTGCAACTTGTGCTGTATAAGTTAGAATTTTTGTTACCGCACCATCCGATTTTTATACATGTGCAAATACTCGTACACGCTGCATTGTATTTTTTTCCGCACGCGACAAGGAGGGGACAGAGGCGAGTTCCGGCTCGCGTCTGTCCCCTCCCCCCGTCCCGCCCCCCTGGTCGACCCGCATAAAACTTAAAAATATGATAAAATAAAACATAAAATAAATAAATGAAAACGTGTACAGATAAAATAGATAAAATAAAAGTCAATAAATAAATAAATAATAATAAGTAAATAAATACAATGGACAAAACACAACAAACATAAGAAGGGGGGCAAAATAAAGGGGAATATAATATAAAGATAAAATTTATAATATAAAATATAAAATATATATAGAATAAAATGAAATATTATAAAATAAAAGGAGGGGGGTCGACCGGCTGGTCGCATCTTTGTAGAGGGGGGGAGGGGATTATTGCTCCACCTCACCCCCCGCGACCTGCCCACCCCGGGGGCGCCTTAACGGCCAGCCCCCCTTGGCGGCGGTGGAAGTACTAAGTAGTCCCACCGCCGCCATTACGTCTGCGGCCCCTTACAGGGGGGCGTCGGCCTCGTCGGGGTTGAACCGCCTATGCTAGCCACCTGGCGGAGAGAGGGTCGGCTTCCCTCTCCCTCTCCGCTGCCTCCTTCTGCGTTATCACAATCTCGCAGAAGGAGGCAAACGCTGCTCTTGACCTCTCGCTTCCGATCATGTGGTCGACCACGACCGGCAACGAGAGGTCCATCCCAATATCGCCCCTTAGGTCTCTGCGCGGCGCTGACCACTCTGGACATTCTTCCAGCGTATGCCGCGCAGAGTCCTGGGCCTCCTCGCAGTGGTGGCACTGCGATCCTCGCAGTGCCAGTTAGGAACACACAGTTTGAGGAAACGGCGGTATGCAGGTAATTTATCTTATGCGCATCCATTGCTGCAACTTGTGCTGTATAATTTAGAATTTCTGTTACCGCGCCATCCGATTTTTATACATGTGCAAATACTCGTACACGCTGCATTGTATTTTTTTCCGTACGCGACAAGGAGGGGACAGAGGCGAGTTCCGGCTCGCGTCCGTCCCCTCCCCCCGTCCCACCCCCTGGTCAACGCGCATAAAACTTAAAAATATGATAAAATAAAAGATAAAATCAATAAATGAAAAGGTGTATAGCTAAAATAGATAAAATAAAAGTCAAAAAATAAATAAATAATTATAAGTAAATAAATACAATGGACAAAACACAACAAACATAAGAAGGGGGGGCAAAATAAAGGGGAAGAAAAGATAAAGATAAAATTTATAATATAGAATATAAAATATAAATAGAATAAAATGAAATATTATAAAATAAAAGGAGGAGGGTCGACCGGCATGTCGCATCATTGTAGAGGGGGGGAGGGGATTATTGCTCCACCTTGCCCCCCGCGACCTGCCCACCCCGGCGGCGCCTTAACGGCCAGCCCCCCTTGGCGGCGGTGGAAGTACTAAGTAGTCCCACCTCCGAGATTACGTCTGCGGCCCCTTACAGGGGGCCGTCGGCCTCGTGGGGGTTGCCCCGCCGATGCTAGCCTCCTGGCGGAGAGGGGGTCGGCTTCCTTCTCCCTCTCCGCTGCCTCCTTCTGCGTTATCACAATCTCGCAGAAGGAGGCAAACGCTGCTCTTGACCTCTCGCTGCCGATCATGTGGTCGACCACGACCGGCAACGAGAGGTCCATCCCAATAACGCCCCTTAGGTCTCCGCGCGGCGCCGACCACGCTGGACATTCTTCCAGCGTATGCCGCGCAGAGTCCTGAGCCTCCTCGCAGTGGTGGCACTGCGATCCTCCCAGTGCCAGTTATGAACACACAGTTTGAGGAAACGGCGGTATGCAGGTAATTTAACTTAAGCGCATGCATTGCTGCAACTTGTGCTGTATAAGTTAGAATTTTTGTTACCGCGCCATCCGATTTTTATACAAGTGCAAATACTCGTACACGCTGCATTGTATTTCTTTCCGCACGCGACAAGGAGGGGACAGAGGCGAGTTCCGGCTCGCGTCTGTCCCCTTCGCCCGTCCCACCCCCTGGTCAACCCGCATAAAACTTAAAAATATGATAACATAAAAGATAAAATCAATAAATGAAAAGGTCTATAGATAAAATAGATAAAATAAAAGTCAATAAATAAATAAATAATAATAAGTAAATAAATACAATGGACAAAACACAACAAACATAAGAAGGGGGGCAAAATAAAGGGGAATAAAAGATAAAGATATAATTTATAATATAGAATATAAAATATATATATAGAATAAAATGAAATATTATAAAATAAAAGGAGTGGGTCGACCGGCAGGTCGCATCTTTGTAGAGGGGGGGGAGGGGATTATTGCTCTACCTTACCCCCCGCGACCTGCCCACCCCGGGGGCGCCTTAACGGCCAGCCCCCCTTGGCGGCGGTGGAAGTACTAAGTAGTCCCACCGCCGCCATTACGTCTGCGGCCCCTTACAGGGGGGCGTCGGCCTCGTCGGGGTTGCCCCGCCTATGCTAGCCTCCTGGCGGAGAGGGGGTCGGCATCCCTCTCCCTCTCCGCTGCCTCCTTCTGCGTTATCACAATCTCGCAGAAGGAGGCAAACGCTGCTCTTGACCTCTCGCTGCCGATCATGTGGTCGACCACGACCGGCAACGAGAGGTCCATCCCAATATCGCCCCTTAGGTCTCTGCGCGGTGCCGACCACGCTGGACATTCTTCCAGCGTATGCCGCGCAGAGTCCTGGGCCTCCTCGCAGTGGTGGCACTGCGATCCTCGCAGTGCCAGTTATGAACACACAGTTTGAGGAAACGGCGGTATGCAGGTAATTTAACTAATGCGCATGCATTGCTGCAACTTGTGCTGTATAAGTTAGAATTTTTGTTACCGCACAATCCGATTTTTATACATGTGCAAATACTCGTACACGCTGCATTGTATTTTTTTCCGCACGCGACAAGGAGGGGACAGAGGCGAGTTCCGGCTCGCGTCTGTCCCCTCCCCCCGTCCCGCCCCCCTGGTCGACCCGCATAAAACTTAAAAATATGATAAAATAAAAGATAAAATCAATAAATGAAAACGTGTATAGATAAAATAGATAAAATAAAAGTCAATAAATAAATAAATAATAATAAGTAAATAAATACAATGGACAAAACACAACAAACATAAGAAGGGGGGCAAAATAAAGGGGAATATAATATAAAGATAAAATTTATAATATAAAATATAAAATATATATAGAATAAAATGAAATATTATAAAATAAAAGGAGGGGGGTCGACCGGCTGGTCGCATCTTTGTAGAGGGGGGGAGGGGATTATTGCTCCACCTCACCCCCCGCGACCTGCCCACCCCGGGGGCGCCTTAACGGCCAGCCCCCCTTGGCGGCGGTGGAAGTACTAAGTAGTCCCACCGCCGCCATTACGTCTGCGGCCCCTTACAGGGGGGCGTCGGCCTCGTCGGGGTTGCCCCGCCTATGCTAGCCTCCTGGCGGAGAGGGGGTCGGCTTCCCTCTCCCTCTCCGCTGCCTCCTTCTGCGTTATCACAATCTCGCAGAAGGAGGCAAACGCTGCTCTTGACATCTCGCTGCCGATCATGTGGTCGACCACGACCGGCAACGAGAGGTCCATCCCAATATCGCCCCTTAGGTCTCTGCGCGGTGCCGACCACGCTGGACATTCTTCCAGCGTATGCCGCGCAGAGTCCTGGGCCTCCTCGCAGTGGTGGCACTGCGATCCTCGCAGTGCCAGTTATGAACACACAGTTTGAGGAAACGGCGGTATGCAGGTAATTTAACTAATGCGCATGCATTGCTGCAACTTGTGCTGTATAAGTTAGAATTTTTGTTACCGCACCATCCGATTTTTATACATGTGCAAATACTCGTACACGCTGCATTGTATTTTTTTCCGCACGCGACAAGGAGGGGACAGAGGCGAGTTCCGGCTCGCGTCTGTCCCCTCCCCCCGTCCCGCCCCCCTGGTCGACCCGCATAAAACTTAAAAATATGATAAAATAAAACATAAAATAAATAAATGAAAACGTGTACAGATAAAATAGATAAAATAAAAGTCAATAAATAAATAAATAATAATAAGTAAATAAATACAATGGACAAAACACAACAAACATAAGAAGGGGGGCAAAATAAAGGGGAATATAATATAAAGATAAAATTTATAATATAAAATATAAAATATATATAGAATAAAATGAAATATTATAAAATAAAAGGAGGGGGGTCGACCGGCTGGTCGCATCTTTGTAGAGGGGGGGAGGGGATTATTGCTCCACCTCACCCCCCGCGACCTGCCCACCCCGGGGGCGCCTTAACGGCCAGCCCCCCTTGGCGGCGGTGGAAGTACTAAGTAGTCCCACCGCCGCCATTACGTCTGCGGCCCCTTACAGGGGGGCGTCGGCCTCGTCGGGGTTGAACCGCCTATGCTAGCCACCTGGCGGAGAGAGGGTCGGCTTCCCTCTCCCTCTCCGCTGCCTCCTTCTGCGTTATCACAATCTCGCAGAAGGAGGCAAACGCTGCTCTTGACCTCTCGCTTCCGATCATGTGGTCGACCACGACCGGCAACGAGAGGTCCATCCCAATATCGCCCCTTAGGTCTCTGCGCGGCGCTGACCACTCTGGACATTCTTCCAGCGTATGCCGCGCAGAGTCCTGGGCCTCCTCGCAGTGGTGGCACTGCGATCCTCGCAGTGCCAGTTAGGAACACACAGTTTGAGGAAACGGCGGTATGCAGGTAATTTATCTTATGCGCATCCATTGCTGCAACTTGTGCTGTATAATTTAGAATTTCTGTTACCGCGCCATCCGATTTTTATACATGTGCAAATACTCGTACACGCTGCATTGTATTTTTTTCCGTACGCGACAAGGAGGGGACAGAGGCGAGTTCCGGCTCGCGTCCGTCCCCTCCCCCCGTCCCACCCCCTGGTCAACGCGCATAAAACTTAAAAATATGATAAAATAAAAGATAAAATCAATAAATGAAAAGGTGTATAGATAAAATAGATAAAATAAAAGTCAAAAAATAAATAAATAATTATAAGTAAATAAATACAATGGACAAAACACAACAAACATAAGAAGGGGGGGCAAAATAAAGGGGAAGAAAAGATAAAGATAAAATTTATAATATAGAATATAAAATATAAATAGAATAAAATGAAATATTATAAAATAAAAGGAGGAGGGTCGACCGGCATGTCGCATCATTGTAGAGGGGGGGAGGGGATTATTGCTCCACCTTGCCCCCCGCGACCTGCCCACCCCGGCGGCGCCTTAACGGCCAGCCCCCCTTGGCGGCGGTGGAAGTACTAAGTAGTCCCACCTCCGAGATTACGTCTGCGGCCCCTTACAGGGGGCCGTCGGCCTCGTGGGGGTTGCCCCGCCGATGCTAGCCTCCTGGCGGAGAGGGGGTCGGCTTCCTTCTCCCTCTCCGCTGCCTCCTTCTGCGTTATCACAATCTCGCAGAAGGAGGCAAACGCTGCTCTTGACCTCTCGCTGCCGATCATGTGGTCGACCACGACCGGCAACGAGAGGTCCATCCCAATAACGCCCCTTAGGTCTCCGCGCGGCGCCGACCACGCTGGACATTCTTCCAGCGTATGCCGCGCAGAGTCCTGAGCCTCCTCGCAGTGGTGGCACTGCGATCCTCCCAGTGCCAGTTATGAACACACAGTTTGAGGAAACGGCGGTATGCAGGTAATTTAACTTAAGCGCATGCATTGCTGCAACTTGTGCTGTATAAGTTAGAATTTTTGTTACCGCGCCATCCGATTTTTATACAAGTGCAAATACTCGTACACGCTGCATTGTATTTCTTTCCGCACGCGACAAGGAGGGGACAGAGGCGAGTTCCGGCTCGCGTCTGTCCCCTTCGCCCGTCCCACCCCCTGGTCAACCCGCATAAAACTTAAAAATATGATAACATAAAAGATAAAATCAATAAATGAAAAGGTCTATAGATAAAATAGATAAAATAAAAGTCAAAAAATAAATAAATAATAATAAGTAAATAAATACAATAGACAAAACACAACAAACATAAGAAGGGGGGCAAAATAAAGGGGATTAAAAGATAAAGATAAAATTTATAATATAGAATAAAATGAAATATTATAAAATAAAAGGAGGGGGTCGACCGGCAGGTCTCATATTTGTAGAGGCGGGGTGGGGATTATTGCTCCACCTCGCCCCCCGGGGGCACCTTAACGGCCAGCCCCCCTTGGCGGCAGTGGAAGTACTAAGTAGTCCCACCTCCGAGATTACGTCTGCGGCCCCTTACAGGGGGCCGTCGGCCTCGTCGGGGTTGCCCCGCCAATGCTAGCCTCCTGGCTTAGAGGGGGTCGGCTTCCCTCTCCCTCTCCGCTGCCTCCTTCTGCGTTATCACAATCTCGCAGAAGGAGGCAAACGCTGCTCTTGACCTCTCGCTGCCGATCATGTGGTCGACCACGACCGGCAACGAGAGGTCCATCCCAATAACGCCCCTTAGGCCTCTGCACGGCGCCGACCACTCTGGACATTCTTCCAGCGTATGCCGCGCAGAGTCCTGAGCCTCCTCGCAGTGGTGGCACTGCGATCCTCCCAGTGCCAGTTATGAACACACAGTTTGAGGAAACGGCGGTATGCAGGTAATTTAACTTAAGCGCATGCATTGCTGCAACTTGTGCTGTATAAGTTAGAATTTTTGTTACCGCGCCATCCGATTTTTATACAAGTGCAAATACTCGTACACGCTGCATTGTATTTCTTTCCGCACGCGACAAGGAGGGGACAGAGGCGAGTTCCGGCTCGCGTCTGTCCCCTCCGCCCGTCCCACCCCCTGGTCAACCCGCATAAAACTTAAAAATATGATAAAATAAAAGATAAAATCAATAAATGAAAAGGTCTATAGATAAAATAGATAAAATAAAAGTCAAAAAATAAATAAATAATAATAAGTAAATAAATACAATGGACAAAACACAACAAACATAAGAAGGGGGGGCAAAATAAAGGGGAAGAAAAGATAAAGATAAAATTTATAATATAGAATATAAAATATAAATAGAATAAAATGAAATATTATAAAATAAAAGGAGGGGGATCGACCGGCAGGTCGCATCTTTGTAGAGGGGGGGAGGGGATTATTGCTCCACTTCACCCCCCGCGACCTGCCCACCCCGCGGGCCCCTTAACGGCCAGCCCCCCTTGGCGGCGGTGGAAGTACTAAGTAGTCCCACCGCCGCCATTACGTCTGCGGCCCCTTACAGGGGGCCGTCGGCCTCGTGGGGGTTGCCCCGCCGATGCTAGCCTCCTGGCGGAGAGGGCGACGGCTTCCCTCTCCCTCTCCGCTGCCTCCTTCTGCGTTATCACAATCTCGCAGAAGGAGGCAAACGCTGCTCTTGACCTCTCGCTGCCGATCATGTGGTCGACCACGACCGGCAACGAGAGGTCCATCCCAATAACGCCCCTTAGGCCTCTGCACGGCGCCGACCACTCTGGACATTCTTCCAGCGTATGCCGCGCAGAGTCCTGAGCCTCCTCGCAGTGGTGGCACTGCGATCCTCCCAGTGCCAGTTATGAACACACAGTTTGAGGAAACGGCGGTATGCAGGTAATTTAACTTATGCGCATGCATTGCTGCAACTTGTGCTGTATAAGTTAGAATTTTTGTTACCGCGCCATCCGATTTTTATACAAGTGCAAATACTCGTACACGCTGCATTGTATTTCTTTCCGCA
Organism: Lasioglossum baleicum; assembly: GCF_051020765.1. NCBI lineage: Eukaryota > Metazoa > Arthropoda > Insecta > Hymenoptera > Halictidae > Lasioglossum > Lasioglossum baleicum. The sequence continues at coordinate 526,915 of NW_027469132.1, forward strand.
CGCGACAAGGAGGGGACAGAGGCGAGTTCCGGCTCGCGTCTGTCCCCTCCGCCCGTCCCACCCCCTGGTCAACGCGCATAAAACTTAAAAATATGATAAAATAAAAGATAAAATCAATAAATGAAAAGGTGTATAGATAAAATAGATAAAATAAAAGTCAAAAAATAAATAAATAATAATAAGTAAATAAATACAATGGACAAAACACAACAAACATAAGAAGGGGGGGCAAAATAAAGAGGAAGAAAAGATAAAGATAAAATTTATAATATAGAATATAAAATATAAATAGAATAAAATGAAATATTATAAAATAAAAGGAGGGGGATCGACCGGCAGGTCGCATCTTTGTAGAGGGGGGAGGGGATTATTGCTCCACCTTGCCCCCCGCGACCTGCCCACCCCGGCGGCGCCTTAACGGCCACCCCCCTTGGCGGCGGTGGAAGTACTAAGTAGTCCCACCTCCGAGATTACGTCTGCGGCCCCTTACAGGGGGCCGTCGGCCTCGTGGGGGTTGCCCCGCCGATGCTAGCCTCCTGGCGGAGAGGGGGACGGCTTCCCTCTCCCTCTCCGCTGCCTCCTTCTGCGTTATCACAATCTCGCAGAAGGAGGCAAACGCTGCTCTTGACCTCTCGCTGCCGATCATGTGGTCGACCACGACCGGCAACGAGAGGTCCAACCCAATAACGCCCCTTAGGTCTCTGCGCGGTGCCGACCACGCTGGACATTCTTCCAGCTTATGCCGCGCAGAGTCCTGGGCCTCCTCGCAGTGGTGGCACTGCGATCCTCGCAGTGCCAGTTATGAACACACAGTTTGAGGAAACGGCGGTATGCAGGTAATTTAACTTATGCGCATCCATTGCTGCAACTTGTGCTGTATAATTTAGAATTTCTGTTACCGCGCCATCCGATTTTTATACATGTGCAAATACTCGTACACGCTGCATTGTATTTTTTTCCGTAAGCGACAAGGAGGGGACAGAGGCGAGTTCCGGCTCGCGTCCGTCCCCTCCCCCCGTCCCACCCCCTGGTCAACGCGCATAAAACTTAAAAATATGATAAAATAAAAGATAAAATCAATAAATGAAAAGGTGTATAGATAAAATAGATAAAATAAAAGTCAAAAAATAAATAAATAATAATAAGTAAATAAATACAATGGACAAAACACAACAAACATAAGAAGGGGGGGCAAAATAAAGGGGAAGAAAAGATAAAGATAAAATTTATAATATAGAATATAAAATATAAATAGAATAAAATGAAATATTATAAAATAAAAGGAGGAGGGTCGACCGGCATGTCGCATCATTGTAGAGGGGGTGGGGAGGGGACTATTGCTCCACCTTGCCCCCCGCGACCTGCCCACCCCGGCGGCGCCTTAACGGCCAGCCCCCCTTGGCGGCGGTGGAAGTACTAAGTAGTCCCACCTCCGAGATTACGTCTGCGGCCCCTTACAGGGGGCCGTCGGCCTCGTGGGGGTTGCCCCGCCGATGCTAGCCTCCTGGCGGAGAGGGGGTCGGCTTCCTTCTCCCTCTCCGCTGCCTCCTTCTGCGTTATCACAATCTCGCAGAAGGAGGCAAACGCTGCTCTTGACCTCTCGCTGCCGATCATGTGGTCGACCACGACCGGCAACGAGAGGTCCATCCCAATAACGCCCCTTAGGTCTCCGCGCGGCGCCGACCACGCTGGACATTCTTCCAGCGTATGCCGCGCAGAGTCCTGGGCCTCCTCGCAGTGGTGGCACTGCGATACTCCCAGTGCTAGTCATGAACACAAAGTTAGAGGAAACGGCGGTATGCAGGTAATTTAACTTATGCGCATGCATTGCTGCAACTTGTGCTGTATAATTTAGAATTTTTGTTACCGCGCCATCCGATTTTTATACATGTGCAAATACTCGTACACGCTGCATTGTATTTTTTTCCGTACGCGACAAGGAGGGGACAGAGGCGAGTTCCGGCTCGCGTCCGTCCCCTCCCCCCGTCCCACCCCCTGGTCAACGCGCATAAAACTTAAAAATATGATAAAATAAAAGATAAAATCAATAAATGAAAAGGTGTATAGATAAAATAGATAAAATAAAAGTCAAAAAATAAATAAATAATAATAAGTAAATAAATACAATGGACAAAACACAACAAACATAAGAAGGGGGGGCAAAATAAAGGGGAAGAAAAGATAAAGATAAAATTTATAATATAGAATATAAAATATAAATAGAATAAAATGAAATATTATAAAATAAAAGGAGGAGGGTCGACCGGCATGTCGCATCATTGTAGAGGGGGGGGAGGGGATTATTGCTCCACCTTGCCCCCCGCGACCTGCCCACCCCGGCGGCGCCTTAACGGCCAGCCCCCCTTGGCGGCGGTGGAAGTACTAAGTAGTCCCACCTCCGAGATTACGTCTGCGGCCCCTTACAGGAGGCCGTCGGCCTCGTGGGGGTTGCCCCGCCGATGCTAGCCTCCTGGCAGAGAGGGGGTCGGCTTCCTTCTCCCTCTCCGCTGCGTCCTTCTGCGTTATCACAATCTCGCAGAAGGAGGCAAACGCTGCTCTTGACCTCTCGCTGCCGATCATGTGGTCGACCACGACCGGCAACGAGAGGTCCATCCCAATAACGCCCCTTAGGTCTCCGCGCGGCGCCGACCACGCTGGACATTCTTCCAGCGTATGCCGCGCAGAGTCCTGGGCCTCCTCGCAGTGGTGGCACTTCGATCCTCCCAGTGCCAGTCATGAACACACAGTTTGAGGAAACGGCGGTATGCAGGTAATTTAACTTAAGCGCATGCATTGCTGCAACTTGTGCTGTATAAGTTAGAATTTTTGTTACCGCGCCATCCGATTTTTATACAAGTGCAAATACTCGTACACGCTGCATTGTATTTCTTTCCGCACGCGACAAGGAGGGGACAGAGGCGAGTTCCGGCTCACGTCTGTCCCCTCCGCCCGTCCCACCCCCTGGTCAACCCGCATAAAACTTAAAAATATGATAAAATAAAAGATAAAATCAATAAATGAAAAGGTCTATAGATAAAATAGATAAAATAAAAGTCAAAAAATAAATAAATAATAATAAGTAAATAAATACAATGGACAAAACACAACAAACATAAGAAGGGGGGGCAAAATAAAGGGGAAGAAAAGATAAAGATAAAATTTATAATATGGAATATAAAATATAAATAGAATAAAATGAAATATTATAAAATAAAAGGAGGGGGATCGACCGGCAGGTCGCATCTTTGTAGAGGGGGGGAGGGGATTATTGCTCCACCTTGCCCCCCGCGACCTGCCCACCCCGGCGGCGCCTTAACGGCCACCCCCCTTGGCGGCGGTGGAAGTACTAAGTAGTCCCACCTCCGAGATTACGTCTGCGGCCCCTTACAGGGGGCCGTCGGCCTCGTGGGGGTTGCCCCGCCGATGCTAGCCTCCTGGCGGAGAGGGGGTCGGCTTCCTTCTCCCTCTCCGCTGCCTCCTTCTGCGTTATCACAATCTCGCAGAAGGAGGCAAACGCTGCTCTTAACCTCTCGCTGCCGATCATGTGGTCGACCACGACCGGCAACGAGAGGTCCATCCCAATAATGCCCCTTAGGTCTCCGCGCGGCGCCGACCACGCTGGACACTCTTCCAGCGTATGCCGCGCAGAGTCCTGGGCCTCCTTGCAGTGGTGGCACTGCGATCCTCCCAGTGCCAGTCATGAACACACAGTTTGAGGAAACGGCGGTATGCAGGTAATTTAACTTAAGCGCATGCATTGCTGCAACTTGTGCTGTATAATTTAGAATTTTTGTTACCGCGCCATCCGATTTTTATACATGTGCAAATACTCGTACACGCTGCATTGTATTTTTTGTCCGCACGCGACAAGGAGGGGACAGAGGCGAGTTCCGGCTCGTGTCTGTCCCCTTCCCCCGTCCCACCCCCCTGGTCGACCCGCATAAAACTTAAAAATATGATAAAATAAAAGATAAAATCAATAAATGAAAAGGTGTATAGATAAAATAAATAAAATAAAAGTCAATAAATAAATAAATAATAATAAGTAAATAAATACAATGGACAAAACACAACAAACATAAGAAGGGTGGGCGAAATAAAGGGGATTAAAAGATAAGATAAAATTTATAATATAGAATATAAAATATAAATAGAATAAAATGAAATATTATAAAATAAAAGGAGGAGGGTCGACCGGCATGTCGCATCATTGTAGAGGGGGGGAGGGGATTATTGCTCCACCTTGCACCCCGCGACCTGCCCACCCCGGCGGGGCCTTAACGGCCAGCCCCCCTTGGCGGCGGTGGAAGAACTAAGTAGTCCCACCGCCGCCATTACATCTGCGGCCGCTTACAGGAGGCCGTCGGCCTCGTGGGGGTTGCCCCGCCGATGCTAGCCTTCTGGCAGAGAGGGGGTCGGCTTCCTTCTCCCTCTCCGCTGCCTCCTTCTGCGTTATTACAATCTCGCAGAAGGAGGCAAACGCTGCTCTTGACCTCTCGCTGCCGATCATGTGGTCGACCACGACCGGCAACGAGAGGTCTATCCCAATAACGCCCCTTAGGTCTCTGCGCGGTGCCGACCACGCTGGACATTCTTCCAGCGTATGCCGCGCAGAGTCCCTAGCCTCCTCGCAGTGGTGGCACTGCGATCCTCACAGTGCCAGTTATGAACACACAGTTTGAGGAAACGGCGGTATGCAGGTAATTTAACTTAAGCGCATGCATTGCTGCAACTTGTGCTGTATAAGTTAGAATTTTTGTTACCGCGCCATCCGATTTTTATACATGTGCAAATACTCGTACACGCTGCATTGTATTTTTTTCCGCACGCGACAGGGAGGGGACAGAGGCGAGTTCCGGCACGTGTCTGTCCCCTTCCCCGTCCCACCCCCTGGTCAAGCCGCATAAAACTTAACAATATGATAAAATAAAAGATAAAATCAATAAATGAAAACGTGTATAGATAAAATAGATAAAATAAAAGTCAATAAATAAATAAATAATAATAAGTAAATAAATACAATGGACAAAACACAACAAACATAATGTTCGAGATTGGCGCGCGCGAGCGCCATGATGCCCGACGATCTCGGCCGGTCGACAGCGAATCACGACGCGCCCCGCGTGATTTCGCTTGAATGCGATAAAACGGCGTCTGCCATCGAGGCTCGCGCGGGCGAAAGGCCAAGAACGTGATTGGCTAAATCCAGTCTCGATTCTTCTGGAATGTTCTCGAATGCCCAACCGGAATCATCGGAGCATGACGAACTTCCAGAAGGATCGAGACAATAAAAGTGAGAGAGCTCCACCGCGCTCTCTCTCTCTCTGCGACAAACAGCTCAGCTGATCATTACGCAACAAGTGTCAAACCACAGTATATTTTCATTGTTACTTTTCAATCGTTTATTAGTTCTTTCAACATCTGACAATCTTTGTGAACAATAGTGCAAAATACAATTGATTTATTGTAGATCCGACTCCTTTCCATTTAATTCAACATTCAGTCCACTCGTCTCACTTTCAAATCGTACCGTTACACTCATACATTCATCCGCAATAGTTCTCCTCAACTCTTTCTCTTAGAGATCACTTTTCGGTCACACACGCAAAGCCTTTCATTCCTTCGCATTCTCTCAAATCTGATCGAACAAGATCAGACATTGCACATTTTTGGTCCTTCGAGCCGGATACTCCACGTGTCTGGCACCTTCCTTCCAAGGATCTGCAACTTAAAGTCTAGTGTGGTGGTGAATCGGTGAATCTCGTGCTAGAAATCCATTCAGCGAATCAGCCGCATCCTATAATGGATCTCTCGTCCGATGATCTGCTCCACAAACAAAGACTAGTTGGAGGAAAAATCACTCGCCTCATGGACAATTTTAAAAAATCAGTTCCACAAGCAAAGATGACTGAAAGCGATGTTGACACCAGGCTAGAACTCCTTGAAGATTACTGGACACGATTTCAAGAGAACCATGATCTGTTAACGTACCGTCACAAAGCTGCGATCAAGGACAGCGACTACGTCAAGACTGACATGGCTGATGCCGTAGAGGAGGCCTATTTGACGCAGAAGAGCCGGCTTCGCGATTTGGCTAAGGTATTTAGCAAAACCAGCGACGGAAGGACAAACCAGAGTCACGAAGATGTTTCAGGATCCGGATCATCTTCAATCCCGCGTATGCCGCTACCACAATTCAGTGGAGAATATGTAGACTGGCCCTCGTTCAAGGATCGGTTTCTCTCCATGATCGATCGTAAGAAAGGGCTGACTGAGGTAGACAAGCTCCACTACTTGAAGGGCTGTCTCCAGGATCAGGCTGTAGACCTCATAAAGGACCTGCCAACCACCAACGAGAATTATACCAAAGCGTGGAACATACTCATGGAGCACTATGAAAATAAACGCATTCTCGTCCGATCCTCTTTCGATAAGTTGGCAGCGCTCCCCAAGATGAGGGAGAGCTCGGTGCAAGAAATGACCCAAATACAGAAGGGAGTCTCCACCGTCGTCAACACCATGGAAGGGCTAGGAAGACCCATAGATCAAACTGCTGACTGGTTTGTGCATTCCATAGTCAATTTATTTGACCCTACTACCAGGGATAAGTGGGAGGAAAGCGTTACCGTTAACAGTGATCCACCTTCCTATACAACATTGACGAACTTCATGATCAGGCGGCTCCAGATGATGCAGGCTTCACCGAGGCCGTCAGGTTCAGATTCGAGTCAAGCCAAATTCACCAAATCTCGATCAGGTCCGAGTTTCAGCAGAGCTAAACCTACAACCAAAACAGCTCGGATCAATCATGCAGAAAGGAAACAACAGCAGATTACTTGCGTGATATGCTCAAAGGATCACTACCTTATGCATTGCTCGACGTACAAGGAAAGCTCACCTGAAGACCGGAAATCCATTGTGGAAAAACACCAGCTATGCAGGAACTGTCTTGGCAATCACACCACTGCTACTTGTCCATCGAAGAAGGGCTGTTTCAAGTGCGGAGAACGGCACCATACGACGATCCATGGGGCAATCAAGGACGTCTCCACGCCCGAAAGGACAACCCACCATGTACAGGATTGCCGTAACAGAACGGGTGAAGTATTGTTAGCCACTGCAATGATACATGTTTCAGATCGTTTCGGCCGACGTCAAACAGTCAGAGCGCTCATCGATCAGGGATCCGAGATAACGATGATAAGCGAAGGACTAGCACAAAGGCTCCAACTACCTCGCACTGCAGCTACAGTTGACATTTTTGGAGTCGGAGGACAACAGCTCGCGAAAGCTCGTGGCAAAGTGACGCTTGACATCTCGGCCTCCAAGAGGGACGATCCCATCAAGGTCACGGCAGTGATCTTGTCCAGACTCTCAACGTACACTCACGGCAGGGCCAAACTGAATCAAGAATGGGTACACTTGAGAGGGTTGCAACTGGCGGATCCTTCACCAGGAAACGAGGCACCCATTGAGGTCTTGATCGGTGCCGATGTCTACCCTGCAGTGATAAAGGAGGGTGTTAAAAGGGGAGCTCTGAATCAGCCAGTTGGTCAACTCACCATATTCGGTTGGATCATCACTGGGATGACAGGAACATCGTCCAGCTCGATGCACGCACAAGTGCATCAGACAACCACTGGTGACAGCCTGAGCTCGCTCGTACGAAGATTTTGGGAGCAGGAGGATCTCTCAGATGCAGCCTCGCCATGGACAGCAGATGAGCAAGAGTGCGAACACCATTACGCAACCACTCACTCACGTACACTAGAAGGTCGATACCAGGTGAGACTTCCCTTTAAAACTCACGTAGCTATCACTTCTGGTTCAAGATCAGCAGCTTGGCATTCGCTCAGAAGGATGGAGCTGCGGTTCAGCAAGGACAAGGAGTTCAAGGACCAGTATTGCGATTTCTTGAACCAATACAGTCAACTTGGTCACATGTCCCTGGTAGAAGGATCCTCAAGTGAGAACCAGACTCACTACCTTCCACATCACGGGGTCCTGAAACCAAGTAGCACCACAACCAAATTGAGAGTGGTCTTTAACGGTTCGTGGTCGGAGCCAGCACAACCGTCTCTCAATGATACTCTCCATGTGGGCCCGAACCTGCTGCCTGCACTCGCTGACGTCATCCTAAGATGGCGTAAACACCAATACGTTGTAACAGCCGATGTTACTAAAATGTACAGGCAGATATTAGTACATCCAGATGACCGAGACGTACAACGCATCCTCTGGAGACATTCTGAAAGTCAACCAGTACGTGAGTATCGACTGAACACAGTTACTTACGGACTCTCGTGTGCTCCATATCTAGCTGTGCGTACACTGCGTCAACTGGCGGAAGATGGAGGCTCACAGTTTCCCAAGGGTGCACTGGCCATCAAACGGGATGCATATGTCGATGACATCCTCACTGGAGCTGATACAATCACAGCATTGAAGGAAACTGCCGATCAACTTCAACAGCTGTGCATGGCGGGCGGCTTTCCTCTCCAAAAGTGGGCGTCAAACGTAACCGATTTGCAACAGGTCACTAAGGAGAAGGTCGAGGGTCCATCTACGCAGTCAACATTGCTCATAAGCAAAGAGGAAGAGCGCAAAACATGGACAGACTGCACTCATACTGCCCTTGGACTACACTGGTCACCGCACAAAGACACATTCCAATACTCCATCACCGATGCCGAAGTACAACCTCCAACCAAACGCAGCATTGTGTCAAAGACAGCACAATTATTTGATCCGCTAGGATGGTTGACACCTGTCATAGTGCGCTCTAAAATAGCCATTCAATCAACATGGCTACTAGGACTTGAATGGGACACTCCCCTTCCTTCGTGGCTGGCTGACGACTGGTCATCATTCTGCGCTGAACTGAAGCTTCTCGAAAGGGTGAGAATACCTCGCCCTCTGTCTTGCAGCGCACATCCCACGCAGAGGGAAATGCATGGCTTTGCTGACGCTTCAGAACGAGCCTATGCGGCAGTCCTCTATCTGAGGACGAAAGAGGAAGATGAGCAGTGGAAGGTCACACTGATCACGGCGAAAAGCAAGGTGGCGCCATTAAAACAGGTCTCCTTACCACGCTTGGAACTCTGTGCAGCACATCTCCTCGCACGATTAGCACAGAAAACCGCCACAACACTGGAATTCACCAACACCACGATGCACTTATGGTCGGATTCCACAGTTGCCCTCGGATGGATTCAGGCACATCCAAGCAGGTGGAAAACCTATGTAGCGAACAGAGTGGCGGACATCCAGCGCAGAGTTCCCGAGGCACAATGGCACCATGTAGCTGGCGTTGAAAACCCAGCTGACTGCGCCTCTCGAGGGCTCTCACCGTCTCAACTGCTGCACTTGTCGTTGTGGTGGACGGGCCCCGAATTCCTTCAGCATACTGAGCACTTTGCTGCAACGCAACCGGACAACCATGATCAGTTACCAGAAGAAAGGGGACCAACAGTTGCTGCTGTCAATAAATCAGAAAGGAATGGCGAGGACAATGACATCTTGACGAGATTCTCGTCATATACAAAACTGTTACGGGTCACCGCATGGTGTTTACGGTGGCTCAGAGGGCGACGCAACACTTCACCAGCCACAACCAGCACCAACCCCTCCAGCAATGGTCAGTCCTCAGCCCTGTCAGCAACAGAAATCGATGAGGCTGAGAAAACCTGGATTCAGCTAGTCCAGAAAACCTACTTTAAGGAGGAAATGAGAATGTTAGCTGCGGGAACAAGCTTACAGTCAAGGAGCATTCTCTCACCTCTGTCAGCTGTAATTAGTAGCGACAATTTGCTACGAGTCGGAGGTCGCCTGAGAAAGGCCCATCTAAATCCAGATGAAGCACACCCTATCATCCTGCCTCCTGATTCCCTCTTTACAGAACTTTACACTGTTCACAGCCATCTCAAGACGTTGCATGGAGGAGTGCAAGCCACGCTAGGAGCCATACGTCAAAGGTTCTGGATTCCAAAGGGGCGGTCAAGGGTCAAGGCAGCGATCCGTAGATGCGTTACTTGTCTGAGATGGCGGGCGGAACCAGGTCGACAATTGATGGGTCAATTGCCAGAGCACCGAGTCACTCCGGCTCGACCATTCCATTCGACCGGAGTGGACTACGCAGGCCCCATCTGGTTGCGGACATCACCTGGGCGTGGCCACAAGGCAACCAAGACCTTCTTCGCCGTCTTCATTTGTATGGTAACCAAGGCCGTACATCTTGAAGTGGTGTCCAGCTATTCGTCCGAGGCATTCCTGGCTGCCTTCCGGCGGTTCATCTCGCGGCGAGGTCACTGTGCCCACTTGTACAGTGACTGTGGTACGAACTTCCTGGGAGCAGATCGGGAGTTGCGCCGCTTGTTCACCGCCAGCTGCCTCGAAAACAGAAACATCAGAGATGAGATGGGCAACCTCCGTACTCAGTGGCATTTCAACCCACCAGCTGCGCCTCATTTCGGTGGATTGTGGGAGGCCGCAGTCAAGTCGACCAAACATCACCTTCGGCGAACAGTAGGGGAGGCTCGCCTCACGTATGAGGAGATGTCGACTCTCCTCTCTCAAATCGAGGCCTGCCTTAATTCAAGGCCACTAGCTGCTCTTTCTGATGATCCGTCAGACTTAACAGCATTAACCCCAGGGCATTTTCTTGTAGGCACCGCCTTGAATGCACTTCCGGAACCGTCACTGGTGGATCAGGAAGTCAACCGGCTGACACGATGGCAGCTGGTAACCCATATGCGAGATCACTTTTGGTTGAGGTGGCAACGAGAGTACTTGCATGGACTCACCACTCGATCAAAATGGCGCCGCCCGCAGGAGAACATCATGCCTGGTCGTCTGTGTATCATCTCAGGAGAAACAACACCACCATCTCAATGGCCACTTGCTCGAGTGAAGGAAGTGCATCCAGGAAGCGATGGGAAAGTCCGTGTCGTGAAAGCAGTCACTGCAACCTCCGAGTTCGTACGACCGATACACAAACTAATTGTGTTGCCGATTGACGCGAACGATCGATGACCGCATCGATTCACCATGACACGCGGTCAAGTCATTCGCTTCCCTGATTTACTACAACTGCGTAGTACGCGTAGTACGAGTACGATTCACTTCGCGCAAGCGCAGCTCATTCATAAAGCAAGCCGTGACGTCACACTTAACCTTTCTCGCGATCATCCTAACCACTGCGTGTTCGCGATAATCTTCTATCATTCATCAATTCATTATACGCTTTATGCATTGTATACTTCAATTGTCACACTGTATTCCATTATTTCGTTGAAATCCGCACATTATTAATTTTCTTACACTCGCGGAAATTCGACAAGTCGAGGCGGGCGGCATGTTCGAGATTGGCGCGCGCGAGCGCCATGATGCCCGACGATCTCGGCCGGTCGACAGCGAATCACGACGCGCCCCGCGTGATTTCGCTTGAATGCGATAAAACGGCGTCTGCCATCGAGGCTCGCGCGGGCGAAAGGCCAAGAACGTGATTGGCTAAATCCAGTCTCGATTCTTCTGGAATGTTCTCGAATGCCCAACCGGAATCATCGGAGCATGACGAACTTCCAGAAGGATCGAGACAATAAAAGTGAGAGAGCTCCACCGCGCTCTCTCTCTCTCTGCGACAAACAGCTCAGCTGATCATTACGCAACAAGTGTCAAACCACAGTATATTTTCATTGTTACTTTTCAATCGTTTATTAGTTCTTTCAACATCTGACAATCTTTGTGAACAATAGTGCAAAATACAATTGATTTATTGTAGATCCGACTCCTTTCCATTTAATTCAACATTCAGTCCACTCGTCTCACTTTCAAATCGTACCGTTACACTCATACATTCATCCGCAATAGTTCTCCTCAACTCTTTCTCTTAGAGATCACTTTTCGGTCACACACGCAAAGCCTTTCATTCCTTCGCATTCTCTCAAATCTGATCGAACAAGATCAGACATTGCACACATAAGAAGGGGGCAAAATAAAGGGGAATAAAAGATAAAGATAAAATTTATAATATAGAATATAAAATATATATATAGAATAAAATGAAATATTATAAAATAAAAGGAGGGGGTCGACCGGCAGGTCGCATCTTTGTAGAGGGGGGGAGGGGATTATTGCTCCACCTCACCCCCCGCGACCTGCCCACCCCGGGGGCGCCTTAACGGCCAGCCCCCCTTGGCGGCGGTGGAAGTACTAAGTAGTCCCACCTCCGAGATTACGTCTGCGGCCCCTTACAGGGGGCCGTCGGCCTCGTGGGGGTTGCCCCGCCGATGCTAGCCTCCTGGCGGAGTGCGGGTCGGCTTCCCTCTCCCTCTCCGCTGCCTCCTTCTGCGTTATCACAATCTCGCAGAAGGAGGCAAAAGCTGCTCTTGACCTCTCGCTGCCGATCATGTGGTCGACCACGACCGGCAACGAGAGGTCCATCCCAATAACGCCCCTTAGGTCTCTGCGCGGCGCCGACCACTCTGGACATTCTTCCAGCGTATGCCGCGCAGAGTCCTGGGCCTCTTCGCAGTGGTGGCACTGCGATCCTCACAGTGCCAGTTATGAACACACAGTTTGAGGAAACGGCGGTATGCAGGTAATTTAACTTAAGCGCATGCATTGCTGCAACTTGTGCTGTATAAGTTAGAATTTTTGTTACCGCGCCATCCGATTTTTATACATGTGCAAATACTCGTACACGCTGCATTGTATTTTTTTCCGCACGCGACAGGGAGGGGACAGAGGCGAGTTCCGGCACGTGTCTGTCCCCTTCCCCGTCCCACCCCTTGGTCAAGCCGCATAAAACTTAACAATATGATAAAATAAAAGATAAAATCAATAAATGAAAAGGTGTATAGATAAAATAGATAAAATAAAAGTCAATAAATAAATAAATAATAATAAGTAAATAAATGCCAACAACCGTAGTCCCGTTGAAAGCACCGGTTCTCGTTAGATCACCGAAGTTAAACAACGTGGAACGTGACCGGCACTAGGATGGGTGACCGTCTGGTCAAAAACCGGAAAGTGACCCACACGGGGTGTTTTTCACGTGTTGTTGGCAAAAGGTGGTTCGGAACCCACCATAAACAGTAGGTCCCGCTGAAAAGGCGATGGTGAGAGTGGAAAGAGGAGAGGATTGGTAAATGAATTTGAAACCCTGGGGGGACCAAATATCATGTCCATACCAATAAGTAAATAAATACATTGGACAAAACACAACAAACATAAGAAGGGGGGCAAAATAAAGGGGAATAAAAGATAAAGATAAAATTTATAATATAGAATATAAAATATATATAGAATAAAATGAAATATTATAAAATAAAAGGAGGGGGGTCGACCGGCAGGTCGCATCTTTGTAGAGGGGGGGAGGAGATTATTGCTCCACCTCACCACCCGCGACCTGCCCACCCCGGGGGCGCCTTAACGGCCAGCCCCCCTTGGCGGCGGTGGAAGTACTAAGTAGTCCCACCGCCGCCATTACGTCTGCGGCCCCTTACCGGGGGTCGTCGGCGTCGTCGGGGTTGCCCCGCCGATGCTAGCCTCCTGGCGGAGAGGGGGTCGGCTTCCCTCTCCCTCTCCGCTGCCTCCTTCTGCGTTATCACAATCTCGCAGAAGGAGGCAAACGCTGCTCTTGACCTCTCGCTGCCGATCATGTTGTCGACCACGACCGGCAACGAGAGGTCCATCCCAATAACGCCCCTTAGGTCTCTGCGCGGTGCCGACCACGCTAGACATTCTTCCAGCGTATGTCGCGCAGAGTCCTGGGCCTCCTCGCAGTGGTGGCACTGCGATCCTCCCAGTGCCAGTCATGAACACACAGTCTGAGGAAACGGCGGTATGCAGGTAATTTAACTTATGCGCATCCATTGCTGCAACTTGTGCTGTATAATTTAGAATTTTTGTTACCGCGCCATCCGATTTTTATACATGTGCAAATACTCGTACACACTGCATTGTATTTTTTTCCGCACGCGACAAGGAGGGGACAGAGGCGAGTTCCGGCTCGCGTCTGTCCCCTCCCCACGACCCACCCCCCTGGTCGACCCGCACAAAACTTAAAAATATGATAAAATAAAAGATAAAATCAATAAATGAAAACGTGTATAGATAAAATAGATAAAATAAAAGTCAAAAAATAAAGGAATAATAATAAGTAAATAAATACAATGGACAAACCACAACAAACATAAGAAGGGGGGGCAAAATAAAGGGGAATAAAAGATAAAGATAAAATTTATAATATAGAATATAAAATATATATATAGAATAAAATGAAATATTATAAAATAAAAGGAGGGGGGTCGACCGGCAGGTCGCATATTTGTAGAGGCGGGGAGGGGATTATTGCTCCACCTCGCCCCCCGCGTCCTGCCCACCCCGGGGTCGCCTTAACGGCCAGCCCCCCTTGGCGGCGGTGGAAGTACTAAGTAGTCCCACCGCCTCCATTACGTCTGCGGCCCCTTACAGGGGGCCGTCGGCCTCGTCGGGGTTGCCCCGCCAATGCTAGCCTCCTGGCGGAGAGGGGGTCGGCTTCCCTCTCCCTCTCCGCTGCCTCCTTCTGCGTTATCACAATCTCGCAGAAGGAGGCAAACGCTGCTCTTGACCTCTCGCTGCCGATCATGTGGTCGACCACGACCGGCAACGAGAGGTCCATCCCAATAACGCCCCTTAGGTCTCTGCGCGGCGCCGACCACTCTGGACATTCTTCCAGGGTATGCCGCGCAGAGTCCTGGGCCTCTTCGCAGTGGTGGCACTGCGATCCTCACAGTGCCAGTTATGAACACACAGTTTGAGGAAACGGCGGTATGCAGGTAATTTAACTTAAGCGCATGCATTGCTGCAACTTGTGCTGTATAAGTTAGAATTTTTGTTACCGCGCCATCCGATTTTTATACATGTGCAAATACTCGTACACGCTGCATTGTATTTTTTTCCGCACGCGACAGGGAGGGGACAGAGGCGAGTTCCGGCACGTGTCTGTCCCCTTCCCCGTCCCACCCCCTGGTCAAGCCGCATAAAACTTAACAATATGATAAAATAAAAGATAAAATCAATAAATGAAAAGGTGTATAGATAAAATAGATAAAATAAAAGTCAATAAATAAATAAATAATAATAAGTAAATAAATGCCAACAACCGTAGTCCCGTTGAAAGCACCGGTTCTCGTTAGATCACCGAAGTTAAACAACGTGGAACGTGACCGGCACTAGGATGGGTGACCGTCTGGTCAAAAACCGGAAAGTGACCCACCCGGGGTGTTTTTCACGTGTTGTTGGCAAAAGGTGGTTCGGAACCCACCATAAACAGTAGGTCCCGCTGAAAAGGCGATGGTGAGAGTGGAAAGAGGAGAGGATTGGTAAATGAATTTGAAACCCTGGGGGGACCAAATATCATGTCCATACCAATAAGTAAATAAATACATTGGACAAAACACAACAAACATAAGAAGGGGGGCAAAATAAAGGGGAATAAAAGATAAAGATAAAATTTATAATATAGAATATAAAATATATATAGAATAAAATGAAATATTATAAAATAAAAGGAGGGGGGTCGACCGTCAGGTCGCATCTTTGTAGAGGGGGGGGAGGAGATTATTGCTCCACCTCACCCCCCGCGACCTGCCCACCCCGGGGGCGCCTTAACGGCCAGCCCCCCTTGGCGGCGGTGGAAGTACTAAGTAGTCCCACCGCCGCCATTACGTCTGCGGCCCCTTACCGGGGGTCGTCGGCGTCGTCGGGGTTGCCCCGCCGATGCTAGCCTCCTGGCGGAGAGGGGGTCGGCTTCCCTCTCCCTCTCCGCTGCCTCCTTCTGCGTTATCACAATCTAGCAGAAGGAGGCAAACGCTGCTCTTGACCTCTCGCTGCCGATCATGTGGTCGACCACGACCGGCAACGAGAGGTCCATCCCAATAACGCCCCTTAGGTCTCTGCGCGGTGCCGACCACGCTGGACATTCTTCCAGCGTATGCCGCGCAGAGTCCTGGGCCTCCTCGCAGTGGTGGCACTGCGATCCTCCCAGTGCCAGATATGAACACACAGTTTGAGGAAACGGCGGTATGCAGGTAATTTAACTTATGCGCATCCATTGCTGCAACTTGTGCTGTATAATTTAGAATTTTTGTTACGGCGCCATCCGATTTTTATACATGTGCAAATAGTCGTACACACTGCATTGTATTTTTTTCCGCACGCGACAAGGAGGGGACAGAGGCGAGTTCCGGCTCGCGTCTGTCCCCTCCCCACGACCCACCCCCCTGGTCGACCCGCACAAAACTTAAAAATAAAATAAAAGATAAAATCAATAAATGAAAACGTATATAGATAAAATAGATAAAATAAAAGTCAATAATTAAATAAATAATAATAAGTAAATAAATACAATGGACAAAACACAACAAACATAAGAAGGGGGGCAAAATAAAGGGGAATAAAAGATAAAGATAAAATTTATAATATAGAATATAAAATATATATATAGAATAAAATGAAATATTATAAAATAAAAGGAGGGGGGTCGACCGGCAGGTCGCATATTTGTAGAGGCGGGGAGGGGATTATTGCTCCACCTCGCCCCCCGCGTCCTGCCCATCCCGGGGGCGCCTTAACGGCCAGCCCCCCTTGGCTCGCGGTGGAAGTACTAAGTATTCCCACCGCCGCCATTACGTCTGCGGCCCCTTACAGGGGGCCGTCGGCCTTGTCGGGGTTGCCCCGCCAATGCTAGCCTCCTGGCGCAGAGGGGGTCGGCTTCCCTCTCCCTCTCCGCTGCCTCCTTCTGCGTTATCACAATCTAGCAGAAGGAGGCAAACGCTGCTCTTGACCTCTCGCTGCCGATCATGTGGTCGACCACGACCGGCAACGAGAGGTCCATCCCAATAACGCCCCTTAGGTCTCTGCGCGGTGCCGACCACGCTGGACATTCTTCCAGCGTATGCCGCGCAGAGTCCTGGGCCTCCTCGCAGTGGTGGCACTGCGATCCTCCCAGTGCCAGATATGAACACACAGTTTGAGGAAACGGCGTTATGCAGGTAATTTAACTTATGCGCATCCATTGCTGCAACTTGTGCTGTATAATTTAGAATTTTTGTTACGGCGCCATCCGATTTTTATACATGTGCAAATAGTCGTACACACTGCATTGTATTTTTTTCCGCACGCGACAAGGAGGGGACAGAGGCGAGTTCCGGCTCGCGTCTGTCCCCTCCCCACGACCCACCCCCCTGGTCGACCCGCACAAAACTTAAAAATATGATAAAATAAAAGATAAAATCAATAAATGAAAACGTATATAGATAAAATAGATAAAATAAAAGTCAATAATTAAATAAATAATAATAAGTAAATAAATACAATGGACAAAACACAACAAACATAAGAAGGGGGGCAAAATAAAGGGGAATAAAAGATAAAGATAAAATTTATAATATAGAATATAAAATATATATATAGAATAAAATGAAATATTATAAAATAAAAGGAGGGGGGTCGACCGGCAGGTCGCATATTTGTAGAGGCGGGAAGGGGATTATTGCTCCACCTCGTCCCCCGCGTCCTGCCCATTCCGGGGGCGCCTTAACGGCCAGCCCCCCTTGGCTCGCGGTGGAAGTACTAAGTATTCCCACCGCCGCCATTACGTCTGCGGCCCCTTACAGGGGGCCGTCGGCCTTGTCGGGGTTGCCCCGCCAATGCTAGCCTCCTGGCGCAGAGGGGGTCGGCTTCCCTCTCCCTCTCCGCTGCCTCCTTCTGCGTTATCACAATCTAGCAGAAGGAGGCAAACGCTGCTCTTGACCTCTCGCTGCCGATCATGTGGTCGACCACGACCGGCAACGAGAGGTCCATCCCAATAACGCCCCTTAGGTCTCTGCGCGGTGCCGACCACGCTGGACATTCTTCCAGCGTATGCCGCGCAGAGTCCTGGGCCTCCTCGCAGTGGTGGCACTGCGATCCTCCCAGTGCCAGATATGAACACACAGTTTGAGGAAACGGCGTTATGCAGGTAATTTAACTTATGCGCATCCATTGCTGCAACTTGTGCTGTATAATTTAGAATTTTTGTTACGGCGCCATCCGATTTTTATACATGTGCAAATAGTCGTACACACTGCATTGTATTTTTTTCCGCACGCGACAAGGAGGGGACAGAGGCGAGTTCCGGCTCGCGTCTGTCCCCTCCCCACGACCCACCCCCCTGGTCGACCCGCACAAAACTTAAAAATATGATAAAATAAAAGATAAAATCAATAAATGAAAACGTATATAGATAAAATAGATAAAATAAAAGTCAATAATTAAATAAATAATAATAAGTAAATAAATACAATGGACAAAACACAACAAACATAAGAAGGGGGGCAAAATAAAGGGGAATAAAAGATAAAGATAAAATTTATAATATAGAATATAAAATATATATATAGAATAAAATGAAATATTATAAAATAAAAGGAGGGGGGTCGACCGGCAGGTCGCATATTTGTAGAGGCGGGAAGGGGATTATTGCTCCACCTCGTCCCCCGCGTCCTGCCCATTCCGGGGGCGCCTTAACGGCCAGCCCCCCTTGGCTCGCGGTGGAAGTACTAAGTATTCCCACCGCCGCCATTACGTCTGCGGCCCCTTACAGGGGGCCGTCGGCCTTGTCGGGGTTGCCCCGCCAATGCTAGCCTCCTGGCGCAGAGGGGGTCGGCTTCCCTCTCCCTCTCCGCTGCCTCCTTCTGCGTTATCACAATCTAGCAGAAGGAGGCAAACGCTGCTCTTGACCTCTCGCTGCCGATCATGTGGTCGACCACGACCGGCAACGAGAGGTCCATCCCAATAACGCCCCTTAGGTCTCTGCGCGGTGCCGACCACGCTGGACATTCTTCCAGCGTATGCCGCGCAGAGCCCTGGGCCTCCTCGCAGTGGTGGCACTGCGATCCTCCCAGTGCCAGATATGAACACACAGTTTGAGGAAACGGCGGTATGCAGGTAATTTAACTTATGCGCATCCATTGCTGCAACTTGTGCTGTATAATTTAGAATTTTTGTTACGGCGCCATCCGATTTTTATACATGTGCAAATAGTCGTACACACTGCATTGTATTTTTTTCCGCACGCGACAAGGAGGGGACAGAGGCGAGTTCCGGCTCGCGTCTGTCCCCTCCCCACGACCCACCCCCCTGGTCGACCCGCACAAAACTTAAAAATATGATAAAATAAAGATAAAATCAATAAATGAATACGTATATAGATAAAATAGATAAAATAAAAATCAATAATTAAATAAATAATAATAAGTAAATAAATACAATGGACAAAACACAACAAACATAAGAAGGGGGGCAAAATAAAGGGGAATAAAAGATAAAGATAAAATTTATAATATAGAATATAAAATATATATATAGAATAAAATGAAATATTATAAAATAAAAGGAGGGGGGTCGACCGGCAGGTCGCATATTTGTAGAGGCGGGGAGGGGATTATTGCTCCACCTCGCCCCCCGCGTCCTGCCCATCCCGGGGGCGCCTTAACGGACAGCCCCCCTTGGCTCGCGGTGGAAGTACTAAGTATTCCCACCGCCGCCATTACGTCTGCGGCCCCTTACAGGGGGCCGTCGGCCTTGTCGGGGTTGCCCCGCCAATGCTAGCCTCCTGGCGCAGAGGGGGTCGGCTTCCCTCTCCCTCTCCGCTGCCTCCTTCTGCGTTATCACAATCTAGCAGAAGGAGGCAAACGCTGCTCTTGACCTCTCGCTGCCGATCATGTGGTCGACCACGACCGGCAACGAGAGGTCCATCCCAATAACGCCCCTTAGGTCTCTGCGCGGTGCCGACCACGCTGGACATTCTTCCAGCGTATGCCGCGCAGAGTCCTGGGCCTCCTCGCAGTGGTGGCACTGCGATCCTCCCAGTGCCAGATATGAACACACAGTTTGAGGAAACGGCGTTATGCAGGTAATTTAACTTATGCGCATCCATTGCTGCAACTTGTGCTGTATAATTTAGAATTTTTGTTACGGCGCCATCCGATTTTTATACATGTGCAAATAGTCGTACACACTGCATTGTATTTTTTTCCGCACGCGACAAGGAGGGGACAGAGGCGAATTCCGGCTCGCGTCTGTCCCCTCCCCACGACCCACCCCCCTGGTCGACCCGCACAAAACTTAAAAATATGATAAAATAAAAGATAAAATCAATAAATGAAAACGTATATAGATAAAATAGATAAAATAAAAGTCAATAATTAAATAAATAATAATAAGTAAATAAATACAATGGACAAAACACAACAAACATAAGAAGGGGGGCAAAATAAAGGGGAATAAAAGATAAAGATAAAATTTATAATATAGAATATAAAATATATATATAGAATAAAATGAAATATTATAAAATAAAAGGAGGGGGGTCGACCGGCAGGTCGCATATTTGTAGAGGCGGGGAGGGGATTATTGCTCCACCTCGTCCCCCGCGTCCTGCCCATTCCGGGGGCGCCTTAACGGCCAGCCCCCTTGGCTCGCGGTGGAAGTACTAAGTATTCCCACCGCCGCCATTACGTCTGCGGCCCCTTACAGGGGGCCGTCGGCCTTGTCGGGGTTGCCCCGCCAATGCTAGCCTCCTGGCGCAGAGGGGGTCGGCTTCCCTCTCCCTCTCCGCTGCCTCCTTCTGCGTTATCACAATCTCGCAGAAGGAGGCAAACGCTGCTCTTGACCTCTCGCTGCCGATCATGTGGTCGACCACGACCGGCAACGAGAGGTCCATCCCAATAACGCCCCTTAGGTCTCTGCGCGGCGTCGACCACGCTGGACATTCTTCCAGCGTATGCCGCGCAGAGTCCTGGGCCTCCTCGCAGTGGTGGCACTGCGATCCTCCCAGTGCCAGTCATGAACACAAAGTTAGAGGAAACGGCGGTATGCAGGTAATTTAACTTATGCGTATGCATTGCTGCAACTTGTGCTGTATAAGTTAGAATTTTTGTTACCGCGCCATCCGATTTTTATACATGTGCAAATACTCGTACACGATGCATTGTATTTTTTCCCGCACGCGACAAGGAGGGGACAGAGGCGAGTTCCGGCTCGCGTCTGTCCCCTCCCCCCGTCCCACCCCCTTGTCGACCCTCAAAAAACTTAAAAATATGATAAAATAAAAGATAAAATCAATAAATGAAAACGTGTATAGATAAAATAGATAAAATAAAAGTCAATAAATAAATAAATAATAATAAGTAAATAAATACAATGGACAAAACACAAGAAACATAAGAAGGGGGGCAAAATAAAGGGGAATAAAAGATAAAGATAAAATTTATAATATAGAATATAAAATATATATATATAGAATAAAATGAAATATTATAAAATAAAAGGAGGGGGGTCGACCGGCAGGTCGCATATTTGTAGAGGCGGGGAGGGGATTATTGCTCCACCTCGCCCCCCGCGTCCTGCCCATCCCGGGGGCGCCTTAACGGACAGCCCCCCTTGGCTCGCGGTGGAAGTACTAAGTATTCCCACCGCCGCCATTACGTCTGCGGCCCCTTACAGGGGGCCGTCGGCCTTGTCGGGGTTGCCCCGCCAATGCTAGCCTCCTGGCGCAGAGGGGGTCGGCTTCCCTCTCCCTCTCCGCTGCCTCCTTCTGCGTTATCACAATCTAGCAGAAGGAGGCAAACGCTGCTCTTGACCTCTCGCTGCCGATCATGTGGTCGACCACGACCGGCAACGAGAGGTCCATCCCAATAACGCCCCTTAGGTCTCTGCGCGGTGCCGACCACGCTGGACATTCTTCCAGCGTATGCCGCGCAGAGTCCTGGGCCTCCTCGCAGTGGTGGCACTGCGATCCTCCCAGTGCCAGATATGAACACACAGTTTGAGGAAACGGCGTTATGCAGGTAATTTAACTTATGCGCATCCATTGCTGCAACTTGTGCTGTATAATTTAGAATTTTTGTTACGGCGCCATCCGATTTTTATACATGTGCAAATAGTCGTACACACTGCATTGTATTTTTTTCCGCACGCGACAAGGAGGGGACAGAGGCGAGTTCCGGCTCGCGTCTGTCCCCTCCCCACGACCCACCCCCCTGGTCGACCCGCACAAAACTTAAAAATATGATAAAATAAAAGATAAAATCAATAAATGAAAACGTATATAGATAAAATAGATAAAATAAAAGTCAATAATTAAATAAATAATAATAAGTAAATAAATACAATGGACAAAACACAACAAACATAAGAAGGGGGGCAAAATAAAGGGGAATAAAAGATAAAGATAAAATTTATAATATAGAATATAAAATATATATATAGAATAAAATGAAATATTATAAAATAAAAGGAGGGGGGTCGACCGGCAGGTCGCATATTTGTAGAGGCGGGAAGGGGATTATTGCTCCACCTCGTCCCCCGCGTCCTGCCCATTCCGGGGGCGCCTTAACGGCCAGCCCCCTTGGCTCGCGGTGGAAGTACTAAGTATTCCCACCGCCGCCATTACGTCTGCGGCCCCTTACAGGGGGCCGTCGGCCTTGTCGGGGTTGCCCCGCCAATGCTAGCCTCCTGGCGCAGAGGGGGTCGGCTTCCCTCTCCCTCTCCGCTGCCTCCTTCTGCGTTATCACAATCTCGCAGAAGGAGGCAAACGCTGCTCTTGACCTCTCGCTGCCGATCATGTGGTCGACCACGACCGGCAACGAGAGGTCCATCCCAATAACGCCCCTTAGGTCTCTGCGCGGCGTCGACCACGCTGGACATTCTTCCAGCGTATGCCGCGCAGAGTCCTGGGCCTCCTCGCAGTGGTGGCACTGCGATCCTCCCAGTGCCAGTCATGAACACAAAGTTAGAGGAAACGGCGGTATGCAGGTAATTTAACTTATGCGCATGCATTGCTGCAACTTGTGCTGTATAAGTTAGAATTTTTGTTACCGCGCCATCCGATTTTTATACATGTGCAAATACTCGTACACGATGCATTGTATTTTTTCCCGCACGCGACAAGGAGGGGACAGAGGCGAGTTCCGGCTCGCGTCTGTCCCCTCCCCCCGTCCCACCCCCTTGTCGACCCTCAAAAAACTTAAAAATATGATAAAATAAAAGATAAAATCAATAAATGAAAACGTGTATAGATAAAATAGATAAAATAAAAGTCAATAAATAAATAAATAATAATAAGTAAATAAATACAATGGACAAAACACAAGAAACATAAGAAGGGGGGCAAAATAAAGGGGAATAAAAGATAAAGATAAAATTTATAATATAGAATATAAAATATATATATATAGAATAAAATGAAATATTATAAAATAAAAGGAGGGGGGTCGACCGGCAGGTCGCATATTTGTAGAGGCGGGGAGGGGATTATTGCTCCACCTCGCCCCCCGCGTCCTGCCCATCCCGGGGGCGCCTTAACGGCCAGCCCCCCTTGGCTCGCGGTGGAAGTACTAAGTATTCCCACCGCCGCCATTACGTCTGCGGCCCCTTACAGGGGGCCGTCGGCCTTGTCGGGGTTGCCCCGCCAATGCTAGCCTCCTGGCGCAGAGGGGGTCGGCTTCCCTCTCCCTCTCCGCTGCCTCCTTCTGCGTTATCACAATCTCGCAGAAGGAGGAAAACGCTGCTCTTGACCTCTCGCTGCCGATCATGTGGTCGACCACGACCGGCAACGAGAGGTGCATCCCAATAACGCCCCTTAGGTCTCTGCGCGGCGTCGACCACGCTGGACATTCTTCCAGCGTATGCCGCGCAGAGTCCTGGGCCTCCTCGCAGTGGTGGCACTGCGATACTCCCAGTGCCAGTCATGAACACAAAGTTAGAGGAAACGGCGGTATGCAGGTAATTTAACTTATGCGCATGCATTGCTGCAACTTGTGCTGTATAATTTAGAATTTTTGTTACGGCGCCATCCGATTTTTATACATGTGCAAATAGTCGTACACACTGCATTGTATTTTTTTCCGCACGCGACAAGGAGGGGACAGAGGCGAGTTCCGGCTCGCGTCTGTCCCCTCCCCACGACCCACCCCCCTGGTCGACCCGCACAAAACTTAAAAATATGATAAAATAAAAGATAAAATCAATAAATGAAAACGTATATAGATAAAATAGATAAAATAAAAGTCAATAATTAAATAAATAATAATAAGTAAATAAATACAATGGACAAAACACAACAAACATAAGAAGGGGGGCAAAATAAAGGGGAATAAAAGATAAAGATAAAATTTATAATATAGAATATAAAATATATATATAGAATAAAATGAAATATTATAAAATAAAAGGAGGGGGGTCGACCGGCAGGTCGCATATTTGTAGAGGCGGGAAGGGGATTATTGCTCCACCTCGTCCCCCGCGTCCTGCCCATTCCGGGGGCGCCTTAACGGCCAGCCCCCCTTGGCTCGCGGTGGAAGTACTAAGTATTCCCACCGCCGCCATTACGTCTGCGGCCCCTTACAGGGAGCCGTCGGCCTTGTCGGGGTTGCCCCGCCAATGCTAGCCTCCTGGCGCAGAGGGGGTCGGCTTCCCTCTCCCTCTCCGCTGCCTCCTTCTGCGTTATCACAATCTAGCAGAAGGAGGCAAACGCTGCTCTTGACCTCTCGCTGCCGATCATGTGGTCGACCACGACCGGCAACGAGAGGTCCATCCCAATAACGCCCCTTAGGTCTCTGCGCGGTGCCGACCACGCTGGACATTCTTCCAGCGTATGCCGCGCAGAGCCCTGGGCCTCCTCGCAGTGGTGGCACTGCGATCCTCCCAGTGCCAGATATGAACACACAGTTTGAGGAAACGGCGGTATGCAGGTAATTTAACTTATGCGCATCCATTGCTGCAACTTGTGCTGTATAATTTAGAATTTTTGTTACGGCGCCATCCGATTTTTATACATGTGCAAATAGTCGTACACACTGCATTGTATTTTTTTCCGCACGCGACAAGGAGGGGACAGAGGCGAGTTCCGGCTCGCGTCTGTCCCCTCCCCACGACCCACCCCCCTGGTCGACCCGCACAAAACTTAAAAATATGATAAAATAAAGATAAAATCAATAAATGAAAACGTATATAGATAAAATAGATAAAATAAAAGTCAATAATTAAATAAATAATAATAAGTAAATAAATACAATGGACAAAACACAACAAACATAAGAAGGGGGGCAAAATAAAGGGGAATAAAAGATAAAGATAAAATTTATAATATAGAATATAAAATATATATATAGAATAAAATGAAATATTATAAAATAAAAGGAGGGGGGTCGACCGGCAGGTCGCATATTTGTAGAGGCGGGGAGGGGATTATTGCTCCACCTCGCCCCCCGCGTCCTGCCCATCCCGGGGGCGCCTTAACGGACAGCCCCCCTTGGCTCGCGGTGGAAGTACTAAGTATTCCCACCGCCGCCATTACGTCTGCGGCCCCTTACAGGGGGCCGTCGGCCTTGTCGGGGTTGCCCCGCCAATGCTAGCCTCCTGGCGCAGAGGGGGTCGGCTTCCCTCTCCCTCTCCGCTGCCTCCTTCTGCGTTATCACAATCTAGCAGAAGGAGGCAAACGCTGCTCTTGACCTCTCGCTGCCGATCATGTGGTCGACCACGACCGGCAACGAGAGGTCCATCCCAATAACGCCCCTTAGGTCTCTGCGCGGTGCCGACCACGCTGGACATTCTTCCAGCGTATGCCGCGCAGAGTCCTGGGCCTCCTCGCAGTGGTGGCACTGCGATCCTCCCAGTGCCAGATATGAACACACAGTTTGAGGAAACGGCGTTATGCAGGTAATTTAACATATGCGCATCCATTGCTGCAACTTGTGCTGTATAATTTAGAATTTTTGTTACGGCGCCATCCGATTTTTATACATGTGCAAATAGTCGTACACACTGCATTGTATTTTTTTCCGCACGCGACAAGGAGGGGACAGAGGCGAGTTCCGGCTCGCGTCTGTCCCCTCCCCACGACCCACCCCCCTGGTCGACCCGCACAAAACTTAAAAATATGATAAAATAAAAGATAAAATCAATAAATGAAAACGTATATAGATAAAATAGATAAAATAAAAGTCAATAATTAAATAAATAATAATAAGTAAATAAATACAATGGACAAAACACAACAAACATAAGAAGGGGGGCAAAATAAAGGGGAATAAAAGATAAAGATAAAATGTATAATATAGAATATAAAATATATATATAGAATAAAATGAAATATTATAAAATAAAAGGAGGGGGGTCGACCGGCAGGTCGCATATTTGTAGAGGCGGGGAGGGGATTATTGCTCCACCTCGTCCCCCGCGTCCTGCCCATTCCGGGGGCGCCTTAACGGCCAGCCCCCCTTGGCTCGCGGTGGAAGTACTAAGTATTCCCACCGCCGCCATTACGTCTGCGGCCCCTTACAGGGGGCCGTCGGCCTTGTCGGGGTTGCCCCGCCAATGCTAGCCTCCTGGCGCAGAGGGGGTCGGCTTCCCTCTCCCTCTCCGCTGCCTCCTTCTGCGTTATCACAATCTCGCAGAAGGAGGCAAACGCTGCTCTTGACCTCTCGCTGCCGATCATGTGGTCGACCACGACCGGCAACGAGAGGTCCATCCCAATAACGCCCCTTAGGTCTCTGCGCGGCGTCGACCACGCTGGACATTCTTCCAGCGTATGCCGCGCAGAGTCCTGGGCCTCCTCGCAGTGGTGGCACTGCGATCCTCCCAGTGCCAGTCATGAACACAAAGTTAGAGGAAACGGCGGTATGCAGGTAATTTAACTTATGCGCATGCATTGCTGCAACTTGTGCTGTATAAGTTAGAATTTTTGTTACCGCGCCATCCGATTTTTATACATGTGCAAATACTCGTACACGATGCATTGTATTTTTTCCCGCACGCGACAAGGAGGGGACAGAGGCGAGTTCCGGCTCGCGTCTGTCCCTTCCCCCCGTCCCACCCCCCTTGTCGACCCTCAAAAAACTTAAAAATATGATAAAATAAAAGATAAAATCAATAAATGAAAACGTGTATAGATAAAATAGATAAAATAAAAGTCAATAAATAAATAAATAATAATAAGTAAATAAATACAATGGACAAAACACAAGAAACATAAGAAGGGGGGCAAAATAAAGGGGAATAAAAGATAAAGATAAAATTTATAATATAGAATATAAAATATATATATATAGAATAAAATGAAATATTATAAAATAAAAGGAGGGGGGTCGACCGGCAGGTCGCATATTTGTAGAGGCGGGGAGGGGATTATTGCTCCACCTCGCCCCCCGCGTCCTGCCCATCCCGGGGGCGCCTTAACGGCCAGCCCCCCTTGGCTCGCGGTGGAAGTACTAAGTATTCCCACCGCCGCCATTACGTCTGCGGCCCCTTACAGGGGGCCGTCGGCCTTGTCGGGGTTGCCCCGCCAATGCTAGCCTCCTGGCGCAGAGGGGGTCGGCTTCCCTCTCCCTCTCCGCTGCCTCCTTCTGCGTTATCACAATCTCGCAGAAGGAGGCAAACGCTGCTCTTGACCTCTCGCTGCCGATCATGTGGTCGACCACGACCGGCAACGAGAGGTCCATCCCAATAACGCCCCTTAGGTCTCTGCGCGGCGTCGACCACGCTGGACATTCTTCCAGCGTATGCCGCGCAGAGTCCTGGGCCTCCTCGCAGTGGTGGCACTGCGATCCTCCCAGTGCCAGTCATGAACACAAAGTTAGAGGAAACGGCGGTATGCAGGTAATTTAACTTATGCGCATGCATTGCTGCAACTTGTGCTGTATAAGTTAGAATTTTTGTTACCGCGCCATCCGATTTTTATACATGTGCAAATACTCGTACATGATGCATTGTATTTTTGCCGCACGCGACAAGGAGGGGACAGAGGCGAGTTCCGGCTCGCGTCTGTCCCCTCCCCCCGTCCCACCCCCCTTGTCGACCCTCAAAAAACTTAAAAATATGATAAAATAAAAGATAAAATCAATAAATGAAAACGTGTATAGATAAAATAGATAAAATAAAAGTCAATAAATAAATAAATAATAATAAGTAAATAAATACAATGGACAAAACACAAGAAACATAAGAAGGGGGGCAAAATAAAGGGGAATAAAAGATAAAGATAAAATTTATAATATAGAATATAAAATATATATATATAGAATAAAATGAAATATTATAAAATAAAAGGAGGGGGGTCGACCGGCAGGTCGCATATTTGTACAGGCGGGGAGGGGATTATTGCTCCACCTCGCCCCCCGCGTCCTGCCCACCCCGGGGGCGCCTTAACGGCCAGCCCCCCTTGGCGGCGGTGGAAGTACTAAGTAGTCCCACCGCCGCCATTACGTCTGCGGACCCTTACAGGGGGCCGTCGGCCTCGTCGGGGTTGCCCCGCCAATGCTAGCCTCCTGGCGGAGAGGGGGTCGGCTTCCCTCTCCCTCTCCGCAGCCTCCTTCTGCGTTATCACAATCTCGCAGTAGGAGGCAAACGCTGCTCTTGACCTCTCGCTGCCGATCATGTGGTCGACCACGACCGGCAACGAGAGGTCCATCCCAATAACGCCCCTTAGGCCTCTGCGCGGCGCCGACCACTCTGGACATTCTTCCAGCGTATTCCGCGCAGAGTCCTGAGCCTCCTCGCAGTGGTGGCACTGCGATCCTCCCAGTGCCAGTTATGAACACACAGTTTGAGGAAACGGCGGTATGCAGGTAATTTAACTTAAGCGCATGCATTGCTGCAACTTGTGCTGTATAAGTTAGAATTTTTTTTACCGCGCCATCCGATTTTTATACAAGTGCAAATACTCGTACAAGATGCATTGTATTTTTTCCCGCACGCGACAAGGAGGGGACAGAGGCGAGTTCCGGCTCGCGTCTGTCCCCTCCCCCCGTCCCACCCCCCTTGTCGACTCTCATAAAACTTAAAAATATGATAAAATAAAAGATAAAATCAATAAATGAAAACGTGTATAGATAAAATAGATAAAATAAAAGTCAATAAATAAATAAATAATAATAAGTAAATAAATACAATGGACAAAACACAACAAACATAAGAAGGGGGGCAAAATAAAGGGGAATAAAAGATAAAGATAAAATTTATAATATAGAATATAAAATATATATATAGAATAAAATGAAATATTATAAAATAAAAGGAGGGGGGTCGACCGGCAGGTCGCATATTTGTAGAGGCGGGGAGGGGATTAATGCTCCACCTCGCCCCCCGCGTCCTGCCCACCCCGGGGGCGCCTTAACGGCCAGCCCCCCTTGGCGGTTGTGGAAGTACTAAGTAGTCCCACCGCCGCCATTACGTCTGCGGCCCCTTACAGGGGGGCGTCGGCCTCGTCGGGGTTGCCCCGCCGATGCTAGCCCCCTGGCGGAGAGGGGGTCGGCTTCCCTCTCCCTCTCCGCTGCCTCCTTCTGCGTTATCACAATCTCGCAGAAGGAGGCAAACGCTGCTCTTGACCTCTCGCTGCCGATCATGTGGTCGACCACGACCGGCAACGAGAGGTCCATCCCAATATCGCCCCTTAGGTCTCTGCGCGGTGCCGACCACGCTGGACATTCTTCCAGCGTATGCCGCGCAGAGTCCTGGGCCTCCTCGCAGTGGTGGCACTGCGATCCTCCCAGTGCCAGTTATGAACACACAGTTTGAGGAAACGGCGGTATGCAGGTAATTTAACTTAAGCGCATGCATTGCTGCAACTTGTGCTGTATAAGTTAGAATTTTTGTTACCGCGCCATCCGATTTTTATACATGTGCAAATACTCGTACATGATGCATTGTATTTTTGCCGCACGCGACAAGGAGGGGACAGAGGCGAGTTCCGGCTCGCGTCTGTCCCCTCCCCCCGTCCCACCCCCCTTGTCGACCCTCAAAAAACTTAAAAATATGATAAAATAAAAGATAAAATCAATAAATGAAAACGTGTATAGATAAAATAGATAAAATAAAAGTCACTAAATAAATAAATAATCATAAGTAAATAAATACAATGGACAAAACACAACAAACATAATGTTCGAGATTGGCGCGCGCGAGCGCCATGATGCCCGACGATCTCGGCCGGTCGACAGCGAATCACGACGCGCCCAGCGTGATTTCGCTTGAATGCGATAAAACGGCGTCTGCCATCGAGGCTCGCGCGGGCGAAAGGCCAAGAACGTGATTGGCTAAATCCAGTCTCGATTCTTCTGGAATGTTCTCGAATGCCCAACCGGAATCATCGGAGCATGACGAACTTCCAGAAGGATCGAGACAATAAAAGTGAGAGAGCACCACCGCGCTCTCTCTCTCTCTCTGCGACAAACAGCTCAGCTGATCATTACGCAACAAGTGTCAAACCACAGTATATTTTCATTGTTACTTTTCAATCGTTTATTAGTTCTTTCAACATCTGACAATCTTTGTGAACAATAGTGCAAAATACAATTGATTTATTGTAGATCCGACTCCTTTCCATTTAATTCAACATTCAGTCCACTCGTCTCACTTTCAAATCGTACCGTTACACTCATACATTCATCCGCAATAGTTCTCCTCAACTCTTTCTCTTAGAGATCACTTTTCGGTCACACACGCAAAGCCTTTCATTCCTTCGCATTCTCTCAAATCTGATCGAACAAGATCAGACATTGCACATTTTTGGTCCTTCGAGCCGGATACTCCACGTGTCTGGCACCTTCCTTCCAAGGATCTGCAACTTAAAGTCTAGTGTGGTGGTGAATCGGTGAATCTCGTGATAGAAATCCATTCAGCGAATCAGCCGCATCCTATAATGGATCTCTCGTCCGATGATCTGCTCCACAAACAAAGACTAGTTGGAGGAAAAATCACTCGCCTCATGGACAATTTTAAAAAATCAGTTCCACAAGCAAAGATGACTGAAAGCGATGTTGACACCAGGCTAGAACTCCTTGAAGATTACTGGACACGATTTCAAGAGAACCATGATCTGTTAACGTACCGTCACAAAGCTGCGATCAAGGACAGCGACTACGTCAAGACTGACATGGCTGATGCCGTAGAGGAGGCCTATTTGACGCAGAAGAGCCGGCTTCGCGATTTGGCTAAGGTATTTAGCAAAACCAGCGACGGAAGGACAAACCAGAGTCACGAAGATGTTTCAGGATCCGGATCATCTTCAATCCCGCGTATGCCGCTACCACAATTCAGTGGAGAATATGTAGACTGGCCCTCGTTCAAGGATCGGTTTCTCTCCATGATCGATCGTAAGAAAGGGCTGACTGAGGTAGACAAGCTCCACTACTTGAAGGGCTGTCTCCAGGATCAGGCTGTAGACCTCATAAAGGACCTGCCAACCACCAACGAGAATTATACCAAAGCGTGGAACATACTCATGGAGCACTATGAAAATAAACGCATTCTCGTCCGATCCTGTTTCGATAAGTTGGCAGCGCTCCCCAAGATGAGGGAGAGCTCGGTGCAAGAAATGACCCAAATACAGAAGGGAGTCTCCACCGTCGTCAACACCATGGAAGGGCTAGGAAGACCCATAGATCAAACTACTGACTGGTTTGTGCATTCCATAGTCAATTTATTTGACCCTACTACCAGGGATAAGTGGGAGGAAAGCGTTACCGTTAACAGTGATCCACCTTCCTATACAACATTGACGAACTTCATGATCAGGCGGCTCCAGATGATGCAGGCTTCACCGAGGCCGTCAGGTTCAGATTCGAGTCAAGCCAAATTCACCAAATCTCGATCAGGTCCGAGTTTCAGCAGAGCTAAACCTACAACCAAAACAGCTCGGGTCAATCATGCAGAAAGGAAACAACAGCAGATTACTTGCGTGATATGCTCAAAGGATCACTACCTTATGCATTGCTCGACGTACAAGGAAAGCTCACCTGAAGACCGGAAATCCATTGTGGAAAAACACCAGCTATGCAGGAACTGTCTTGGCAATCACACCACTGCTACTTGTCCATCGAAGAAGGGCTGTTTCAAGTGCGGAGAACGGCACCATACGACGATCCATGGGGCAATCAAGGACGTCTCCACGCCCGAAAGGACAACCCACCATGCACAGGATTGCCGTAACAGAACGGGTGAAGTATTGTTAGCCACTGCAATGATACATGTTTCAGATCGTTTCGGCCGACGTCAAACAGTCAGAGCGCTCATCGATCAGGGATCCGAGATAACGATGATAAGCGAAGGACTAGCACAAAGGCTCCAACTACCTCGCACTGCAGCTACAGTTGACATTTTTGGAGTCGGAGGACAACAGCTCGCGAAAGCTCGTGGCAAAGTGACGCTTGACATCTCGGCCTCCAAGAGGGACGATCCCATCAAGGTCACGGCAGTGATCTTGTCCAGACTCTCAACGTACACTCACGGCAGGGCCAAACTGAATCAAGAATGGGTACACTTGAGAGGGTTGCAACTGGCGGATCCTTCACCAGGAAACGAGGCACCCATTGAGGTCTTGATCGGTGCCGATGTCTACCCTGCAGTGATAAAGGAGGGTGTTAAAAGGGGAGCTCTGAATCAGCCAGTTGGTCAACTCACCATATTCGGTTGGATCATCACTGGGATGACAGGAACATCGTCCAGCTCGATGCACGCACAAGTGCATCAGATAACCACTGGTGACAGCCTGAGCTCGCTCGTACGAAGATTTTGGGAGCAGGAGGATCTCTCAGATGCAGCCTCGCCATGGACAGCAGATGAGCAAGAGTGCGAACACCATTACGCAACCACTCACTCACGTACACTAGAAGGTCGATACCAGGTGAGACTTCCCTTTAAAACTCACGTAGTTATCACTTCTGGTTCAAGATCAGCAGCTTGGCATTCGCTCAGAAGGATGGAGCTGCGGTTCAGCAAGGACAAGGAGTTCAAGGACCAGTATTGCGATTTCTTGAACCAATACAGTCAACTTGGTCACATGTCCCTGGTAGAAGGATCCTCAAGTGAGAACCAGACTCACTACCTTCCACATCACGGGGTCCTGAAACCAAGTAGCACCACAACCAAATTGAGAGTGGTCTTTAACGGTTCGTGGTCGGAGCCAGCACAACCGTCTCTCAATGATACTCTCCATGTGGGCCCGAACCTGCTGCCTGCACTCGCTGACGTCATCCTAAGATGGCGTAAACACCAATACGTTGTAACAGCCGATGTTACTAAAATGTACAGGCAGATATTAGTACATCCAGATGACCGAGACGTACAACGCATCCTCTGGAGACATTCTGAAAGTCAACCAGTACGTGAGTATCGACTGAACACAGTTACTTACGGACTCTCGTGTGCTCCATATCTAGCTGTGCGTACACTGCGTCAACTGGCGGAAGATGGAGGCTCACAGTTTCCCAAGGGTGCACTGGCCATCAAACGGGATGCATATGTCGATGACATCCTCACTGGAGCTGATACAATCACAGCATTGAAGGAAACTGCCGATCAACTTCAACAGCTGTGCATGGCGGGCGGCTTTCCTCTCCAAAAGTGGGCGTCAAACGTAACCGATTTGCAACAGGTCACTAAGGAGAAGGTCGAGGGTCCATCTACGCAGTCAACATTGCTCATAAGCAAAGAGGAAGAGCGCAAAACATGGACAGACTGCACTCATACTGCCCTTGGACTACACTGGTCACCGCACAAAGACACATTCCAATACTCCATCACCGATGCCGAAGTACAACCTCCAACCAAACGCAGCATTGTGTCAAAGACAGCACAATTATTTGATCCGCTAGGATGGTTGACACCTGTCATAGTGCGCTCTAAAATAGCCATTCAATCAACATGGCTACTAGGACTTGAATGGGACACTCCCCTTCCTTCGTGGCTGGCTGACGACTGGTCATCATTCTGCGCTGAACTGAAGCTTCTCGAAAGGGTGAGAATACCTCGCCCTCTGTCTTGCAGCGCACATCCCACGCAGAGGGAAATGCATGGCTTTGCTGACGCTTCAGAACGAGCCTATGCGGCAGTCCTCTATCTGAGGACGAAAGAGGAAGATGAGCAGTGGAAGGTCACACTGATCACGGCGAAAAGCAAGGTGGCGCCATTAAAACAGGTCTCCTTACCACGCTTGGAACTCTGTGCAGCACATCTCCTCGCACGATTAGCACAGAAAACCGCCACAACACTGGAATTCACCAACACCACGATGCACTTATGGTCGGATTCCACAGTTGCCCTCGGATGGATTCAGGCACATCCAAGCAGGTGGAAAACCTATGTAGCGAACAGAGTGGCGGACATCCAGCGCAGAGTTCCCGAGGCACAATGGCACCATGTAGCTGGCGTTGAAAACCCAGCTGACTGCGCCTCTCGAGGGCTCTCACCGTCTCAACTGCTGCACTTGTCGTTGTGGTGGACGGGCCCCGAATTCCTTCAGCATACTGAGCACTTTGCTGCAACGCAACCGGACAACCATGATCAGTTACCAGAAGAAAGGGGACCAACAGTTGCTGCTGTCAATAAATCAGAAAGGAATGGCGAGGACAATGACATCTTGACGAGATTCTCGTCATATACAAAACTGTTACGGGTCACCGCATGGTGTTTACGGTGGCTCAGAGGGCGACGCAACACTTCACCAGCCACAACCAGCACCAACCCCTCCAGCAATGGTCAGTCCTCAGCCCTGTCAGCAACAGAAATCGATGAGGCTGAGAAAACCTGGATTCAGCTAGTCCAGAAAACCTACTTTAAGGAGGAAATGAGAATGTTAGCTGCGGGAACAAGCTTACAGTCAAGGAGCATTCTCTCACCTCTGTCAGCTGTAATTAGTAGCGACAATTTGCTACGAGTCGGAGGTCGCCTGAGAAAGGCCCATCTAAATCCAGATGAAGCACACCCTATCATCCTGCCTCCTGATTCCCTCTTTACAGAACTTTACACTGTTCACAGCCATCTCAAGACGTTGCATGGAGGAGTGCAAGCCACGCTAGGAGCCATACGTCAAAGGTTCTGGATTCCAAAGGGGCGGTCAAGGGTCAAGGCAGCGATCCGTAGATGCGTTACTTGTCTGAGATGGCGGGCGGAACCAGGTCGACAATTGATGGGTCAATTGCCAGAGCACCGAGTCACTCCGGCTCGACCATTCCATTCGACCGGAGTGGACTACGCAGGCCCCATCTGGTTGCGGACATCACCTGGGCGTGGCCACAAGGCAACCAAGGCCTTCTTCGCCGTCTTCATTTGTATGGTAACCAAGGCCGTACATCTTGAAGTGGTGTCCAGCTATTCGTCCGAGGCATTCCTGGCTGCCTTCCGGCGGTTCATCTCGCGGCGAGGTCACTGTGCCCACTTGTACAGTGACTGTGGTACGAACTTCCTGGGAGCAGATCGGGAGTTGCGCCGCTTGTTCACCGCCAGCTGCCTCGAAAACAGAAACATCAGAGATGAGATGGGCAACCTCCGTACTCAGTGGCATTTCAACCCACCAGCTGCGCCTCATTTCGGTGGATTGTGGGAGGCCGCAGTCAAGTCGACCAAACATCACCTTCGGCGAACAGTAGGGGAGGCTCGCCTCACGTATGAGGAGATGTCGACTCTCCTCTCTCAAATCGAGGCCTGCCTTAATTCAAGGCCACTAGCTGCTCTTTCTGATGATCCGTCAGACTTAACAGCATTAACCCCAGGGCATTTTCTTGTAGGCACCGCCTTGAATGCACTTCCGGAACCGTCACTGGTGGATCAGGAAGTCAACCGGCTGACACGATGGCAGCTAGTAACCCATATGCGAGATCACTTTTGGTTGAGGTGGCAACGAGAGTACTTGCATGGACTCACCACTCGATCAAAATGGCGCCGCCCGCAGGAGAACATCATGCCTGGTCGTCTGTGTATCATCTCAGGAGAAACAACACCACCATCTCAATGGCCACTTGCTCGAGTGAAGGAAGTGCATCCAGGAAGCGATGGGAAAGTCCGTGTCGTGAAAGCAGTCACTGCAACCTCCGAGTTCGTACGACCGATACACAAACTAATTGTGTTGCCGATTGACGCGAACGATCGATGACCGCATCGATTCACCATGACACGCGGTCAAGTCATTCGCTTCCCTGATTTACTACAACTGCGTAGTACGCGTAGTACGAGTACGATTCACTTCGCGCAAGCGCAGCTCATTCATAAAGCAAGCCGTGACGTCACACTTAACCTTTCTCGCGATCATCCTAACCACTGCGTGTTCGCGATAATCTTCTATCATTCATCAATTCATTATACGCTTTATGCATTGTATACTTCAATTGTCACACTGTATTCCATTATTTCGTTGAAATCCGCACATTATTAATTTTCTTACACTCGCGGAAATTCGACAAGTCGAGGCGGGCGGCATGTTCGAGATTGGCGCGCGCGAGCGCCATGATGCCCGACGATCTCGGCCGGTCGACAGCGAATCACGACGCGCCCCGCGTGATTTCGCTTGAATGCGATAAAACGGCGTCTGCCATCGAGGCTCGCGCGGGCGAAAGGCCAAGAACGTGATTGGCTAAATCCAGTCTCGATTCTTCTGGAATGTTCTCGAATGCCCAACCGGAATCATCGGAGCATGACGAACTTCCAGAAGG
Source organism: Lasioglossum baleicum (assembly GCF_051020765.1). NCBI lineage: Eukaryota > Metazoa > Arthropoda > Insecta > Hymenoptera > Halictidae > Lasioglossum > Lasioglossum baleicum. The sequence goes on from NW_027469132.1 coordinate 563,424, forward strand.
ATCGAGACAATAAAAGTGAGAGAGCTCCACCGCGCTCTCTCTCTCTCTGCGACAAACAGCTCAGCTGATCATTACGCAACAAGTGTCAAACCACAGTATATTTTCATTGTTACTTTTCAATCGTTTATTAGTTCTTTCAACATCTGACAATCTTTGTGAACAATAGTGCAAAATACAATTGATTTATTGTAGATCCGACTCCTTTCCATTTAATTCAACATTCAGTCCACTCGTCTCACTTTCAAATCGTACCGTTACACTCATACATTCATCCGCAATAGTTCTCCTCAACTCTTTCTCTTAGAGATCACTTTTCGGTCACACACGCAAAGCCTTTCATTCCTTCGCATTCTCTCAAATCTGATCGAACAAGATCAGACATTGCACACATAAGAAGGGGGCAAAATAAAGGGGAATAAAAGATAAAGATAAAATTTATAATATAGAATATAAAATATATATATAGAATAAAATGAAATATTATAAAATAAAAGGAGGGGGTCGACCGGCAGGTCGCATCTTTGTAGAGGGGGGGAGGGGATTATTGCTCCACCTCACCCCCCGCGACCTGCCCACCCCGGGGGCGCCTTAACGGCCAGCCCACCTTGGCGGCGGTGGAAGTACTAAGTAGTCCCACCTCCGAGATTACGTCTGCGGCCCCTTACAGGGGGCCGTCGGCCTCGTGGGGGTTGCCCCGCCGATGCTAGCCTCCTGGCGGAGTGCGGGTCGGCTTCCCTCTCCCTCTCCGCTGCCTCCTTCTGCGTTATCACAATCTCGCAGAAGGAGGCAAAAGCTGCTCTTGACCTCTCGCTGCCGATCATGTGGTCGACCACGACCGGCAACGAGAGGTCCATCCCAATAACGCCCCTTAGGTCTCTGCGCGGCGCCGACCACTCTGGACATTCTTCCAGCGTATGCCGCGCAGAGTCCTGGGCCTCTTCGCAGTGGTGGCACTGCGATCCTCACAGTGCCAGTTATGAACACACAGTTTGAGGAAACGGCGGTATGCAGGTAATTTAACTTAAGCGCATGCATTGCTGCAACTTGTGCTGTATAAGTTAGAATTTTTGTTACCGCGCCATCCGATTTTTATACATGTGCAAATACTCGTACACGCTGCATTGTATTTTTTTCCGCACGCGACAGGGAGGGGACAGAGGCGAGTTCCGGCACGTGTCTGTCCCCTTCCCCGTCCCACCCCCTGGTCAAGCCGCATAAAACTTAACAATATGATAAAATAAAAGATAAAATCAATAAATGAAAAGGTGTATAGATAAAATAGATAAAATAAAAGTCAATAAATAAATAAATAATAATAAGTAAATAAATGCCAACAACCGTAGTCCCGTTGAAAGCACCGGTTCTCGTTAGATCACCGAAGTTAAACAACGTGGAACGTGACCGGCACTAGGATGGGTGACCGTCTGGTCAAAAACCGGAAAGTGACCCACCCGGGGTGTTTTTCACGTGTTGTTGGCAAAAGGTGGTTCGGAACCCACCATAAACAGTAGGTCCCGCTGAAAAGGCGATGGTGAGAGTGGAAAGAGGAGAGGATTGGTAAATGAATTTGAAACCCTGGGGGGACCAAATATCATGTCCATACCAATAAGTAAATAAATACATTGGACAAAACACAACAAACATAAGAAGGGGGGCAAAATAAAGGGGAATAAAAGATAAAGATAAAATTTATAATATAGAATATAAAATATATATAGAATAAAATGAAATATTATAAAATAAAAGGAGGGGGGTCGACCGGCAGGTCGCATCTTTGTAGAGGGGGGGAGGAGATTATTGCTCCACCTCACCACCCGCGACCTGCCCACCCCGGGGGCGCCTTAACGGCCAGCCCCCCTTGGCGGCGGTGGAAGTACTAAGTAGTCCCACCGCCGCCATTACGTCTGCGGCCCCTTACCGGGGGTCGTCGGCGTCGTCGGGGTTGCCCCGCCGATGCTAGCCTCCTGGCGGAGAGGGGGTCGGCTTCCCTCTCCCTCTCCGCTGCCTCCTTCTGCGTTATCACAATCTCGCAGAAGGAGGCAAACGCTGCTCTTGACCTCTCGCTGCCGATCATGTGGTCGACCACGACCGGCAACGAGAGGTCCATCCCAATAACGCCCCTTAGGTCTCTGCGCGGCGCCGACCACTCTGGACATTCTTCCAGGGTATGCCGCGCAGAGTCCTGGGCCTCTTCGCAGTGGTGGCACTGCGATCCTCACAGTGCCAGTTATGAACACACAGTTTGAGGAAACGGCGGTATGCAGGTAATTTAACTTAAGCGCATGCATTGCTGCAACTTGTGCTGTATAAGTTAGAATTTTTGTTACCGCGCCATCCGATTTTTATACATGTGCAAATACTCGTACACGCTGCATTGTATTTTTTTCCGCACGCGACAGGGAGGGGACAGAGGCGAGTTCCGGCACGTGTCTGTCCCCTTCCCCGTCCCACCCCCTGGTCAAGCCGCATAAAACTTAACAATATGATAAAATAAAAGATAAAATCAATAAATGAAAAGGTGTATAGATAAAATAGATAAAATAAAAGTCAATAAATAAATAAATAATAATAAGTAAATAAATGCCAACAACCGTAGTCCCGTTGAAAGCACCGGTTCTCGTTAGATCACCGAAGTTAAACAACGTGGAACGTGACCGGCACTAGGATGGGTGACCGTCTGGTCAAAAACCGGAAAGTGACCCACCCGGGGTGTTTTTCACGTGTTGTTGGCAAAAGGTGGTTCGGAACCCACCATAAACAGTAGGTCCCGCTGAAAAGGCGATGGTGAGAGTGGAAAGAGGAGAGGATTGGTAAATGAATTTGAAACCCTGGGGGGACCAAATATCATGTCCATACCAATAAGTAAATAAATACATTGGACAAAACACAACAAACATAAGAAGGGGGGCAAAATAAAGGGGAATAAAAGATAAAGATGAAATTTATAATATAGAATATAAAATATATATAGAATAAAATGAAATATTATAAAATAAAAGGAGGGGGGTCGACCGTCAGGTCGCATCTTTGTAGAGGGGGGGAAGAGATTATTGCTCCACCTCACCCCCCGCGACCTGCCCACCCCGGGGGCGCCTTAACGGCCAGCCCCCCTTGGCGGCGGTGGAAGTACTAAGTAGTCCCACCGCCGCCATTACGTCTGCGGCCCCTTACCGGGGGTCGTCGGCGTCGTCGGGGTTGCCCCGCCGATGCTAGCCTCCTGGCGGAGAGGGGGTCGGCTTCCCTCTCCCTCTCCGCTGCCTCCTTCTGCGTTATCACAATCTAGCAGAAGGAGGCAAACGCTGCTCTTGACCTCTCGCTGCCGATCATGTGGTCGACCACGACCGGCAACGAGAGGTCCATCCCAATAACGCCCCTTAGGTCTCTGCGCGGTGCCGACCACGCTGGACATTCTTCCAGCGTATGCCGCGCAGAGTCCTGGGCCTCCTCGCAGTGGTGGCACTGCGATCCTCCCAGTGCCAGATATGAACACACAGTTTGAGGAAACGGCGGTATGCAGGTAATTTAACTTATGCGCATCCATTGCTGCAACTTGTGCTGTATAATTTAGAATTTTTGTTACGGCGCCATCCGATTTTTATACATGTGCAAATAGTCGTACACACTGCATTGTATTTTTTTCCGCACGCGACAAGGAGGGGACAGAGGCGAGTTCCGGCTCGCGTCTGTCCCCTCCCCACGACCCACCCCCCTGGTCGACCCGCACAAAACTTAAAAATATGATAAAATAAAAGATAAAATCAATAAATGAAAACGTATATAGATAAAATAGATAAAATAAAAGTCAATAATTAAATAAATAATAATAAGTAAATAAATACAATGGACAAAACACAACAAACATAAGAAGGGGGGCAAAATAAAGGGGAATAAAAGATAAAGATAAAATTTATAATATAGAATATAAAATATATATATAGAATAAAATGAAATATTATAAAATAAAAGGAGGGGGGTCGACCGGCAGGTCGCATATTTGTAGAGGCGGGGAGGGGATTATTGCTCCACCTCGCCCCCCGCGTCCTGCCCATCCCGGGGGCGCCTTAACGGCCAGCCCCCCTTGGCTCGCGGTGGAAGTACTAAGTATTCCCACCGCCGCCATTACGTCTGCGGCCCCTTACAGGGGGCCGTCGGCCTTGTCGGGGTTGCCCCGCCAATGCTAGCCTCCTGGCGCAGAGGGGGTCGGCTTCCCTCTCCCTCTCCGCTGGCTCCTTCTGCGTTATCACAATCTAGCAGAAGGAGGCAAACGCTGCTCTTGACCTCTCGCTGCCGATCATGTGGTCGACCACGACCGGCAACGAGAGGTCCATCCCAATAACGCCCCTTAGGTCTCTGCGCGGTGCCGACCACGCTGGACATTCTTCCAGCGTATACCGCGCAGAGTCCTGGGCCTCCTCGCAGTGGTGGCACTGCGATCCTCCCAGTGCCAGATATGAACACACAGTTTGAGGAAACGGCGTTATGCAGGTAATTTAACTTATGCGCATCCATTGCTGCAACTTGTGCTGTATAATTTAGAATTTTTGTTACGGCGCCATCCGATTTTTATACATGTGCAAATAGTCGTACACACTGCATTGTATTTTTTTCCGCACGCGACAAGGAGGGGACAGAGGCGAGTTCCGGCTCGCGTCTGTCCCCTCCCCACGACCCACCCCCCTGGTCGACCCGCACAAAACTTAAAAATATGATAAAATAAAAGATAAAATCAATAAATGAAAACGTATATAGATAAAATAGATAAAATAAAAGTCAATAATTAAATAAATAATAATAAGTAAATAAATACAATGGACAAAACACAACAAACATAAGAAGGGGGGCAAAATAAAGGGGAATAAAAGATAAAGATAAAATTTATAATATAGAATATAAAATATATATATAGAATAAAATGAAATATTATAAAATAAAAGGAGGGGGGTCGACCGGCAGGTCGCATATTTGTAGAGGCGGGAAGGGGATTATTGCTCCACCTCGTCCCCCGCGTCCTGCCCATTCCGGGGGCGCCTTAACGGCCAGCCCCCCTTGGCTCGCGGTGGAAGTACTAAGTATTCCCACCGCCGCCATTACGTCTGCGGCCCCTTACAGGGGGCCGTCGGCCTTGTCGGGGTTGCCCCGCCAATGCTAGCCTCCTGGCGCAGAGGGGGTCGGCTTCCCTCTCCCTCTCCGCTGCCTCCTTCTGCGTTATCACAATCCAGCAGAAGGAGGCAAACGCTGCTCTTGACCTCTCGCTGCCGATCATGTGGTCGACCACGACCGGCAACGAGAGGTCCATCCCAATAACGCCCCTTAGGTCTCTGCGCGGTGCCGACCACGCTGGACATTCTTCCAGCGTATGCCGCGCAGAGCCCTGGGCCTCCTCGCAGTGGTGGCACTGCGATCCTCCCAGTGCCAGATATGAACACACAGTTTGAGGAAACGGCGGTATGCAGGTAATTTAACTTATGCGCATCCATTGCTGCAACTTGTGCGGTATAATTTAGAATTTTTGTTACGGAGCCATCCGATTTTTATACATGTGCAAATAGTCGTACACACTGCATTGTATTTTTTTCCGCACGCGACAAGGAGGGGACAGAGGCGAGTTCCGGCTCGCGTCTGTCCCCTCCCCACGACCCACCCCCCTGGTCGACCCGCACAAAACTTAAAAATATGATAAAATAAAGATAAAATCAATAAATGAAAACGTATATAGATAAAATAGATAAAATAAAAGTCAATAATTAAATAAATAATAATAAGTAAATAAATACAATGGACAAAACACAACAAACATAAGAAGGGGGGGCAAAATAAAGGGGAAGAAAAGATAAAGATAAAATTTATAATATAGAATATAAAATATAAATAGAATAAAATGAAATATTATAAAATAAAAGGAGGGGGGTCGACCGGCAGGTCGCATATTTGTAGAGGCGGGGAGGGGATTATTGCTCCACCTCGCCCCCCGCGTCCTGCCCATCCCGGGGGCGCCTTAACGGCCAGCCCCCCTTGGCTCGCGGTGGAAGTACTAAGTATTCCCACCGCCGCCATTACGTCTGCGGCCCCTTACAGGGGGCCGTCGGCCTTGTCGGGGTTCCCCCGCCAATGCTAGCCTCCTGGCGCAGAGGGGGTCGGCTTCCCTCTCCCTCTCCGCTGCCTCCTTCTGCGTTATCACAATCTAGCAGAAGGAGGCAAACGCTGCTCTTGACCTCTCGCTGCCGATCATGTGGTCGACCACGACCGGCAACGAGAGGTCCATCCCAATAACGCCCCTTAGGTCTCTGCGCGGTGCCGACCACGCTGGACATTCTTCCAGCGTATGCCGCGCAGAGTCCTGGGCCTCCTCGCAGTGGTGGCACTGCGATCCTCCCAGTGCCAGATATGAACACACAGTTTGAGGAAACGGCGTTATGCAGGTAATTTAACTTATGCGCATCCATTGCTGCAACTTGTGCTGTATAATTTAGAATTTTTGTTACGGCGCCATCCGATTTTTATACATGTGCAAATAGTCGTACACACTGCATTGTATTTTTTTCCGCACGCGACAAGGAGGGGACAGAGGCGAGTTCCGGCTCGCGTCTGTCCCCTCCCCACGACCCACCCCCCTGGTCGACCCGCACAAAACTTAAAAATATGATAAAATAAAAGATAAAATCAATAAATGAAAACGTATATAGATAAAATAGATAAAATAAAAGTCAATAATAAGTAAATAAATACAATGGACAAAACACAACAAACATAAGAAGGGGGGCAAAATAAAGGGGAATAAAAGATAAAGATAAAATTTATAATATAGAATATAAAATATATATACAGAATAAAATGAAATATTATAAAATAAAAGGAGGGGGGTCGACCGGCAGGTCGCATATTTGTAGAGGCGGGGAGGGGATTATTGCTCCACCTCGTCCCCCGCGTCCTGCCCATTCCGGGGGCGCCTTGACGGCCAGCCCCCCTTGGCTCGCGGTGGAAGTACTAAGTATTCCCACCGCCGCCATTACGTCTGCGGCCCCTTACAGGGGGCCGTCGGCCTTGTCGGGGTTGCCCCGCCAATGCTAGCCTCCTGGCGCAGAGGGGGTCGGCTTCCCTCTCCCTCTCCGCTGCCTCCTTCTGCGTTATCACAATCTCGCAGAAGGAGGCAAACGCTGCTCTTGACCTCTCGCTGCCGATCATGTGGTCGACCACGACCGGCAACGAGAGGTCCATCCCAATAACGCCCCTTAGGTCTCTCCGCGGCGTCGACCACGCTGGACATTCTTCCAGCGTATGCCGCGCAGAGTCCTGGGCCTCCTCGCAGTGGTGGCACTGCGATCCTCCCAGTGCCAGTCATGAACACAAAGTTAGAGGAAACGGCGGTATGCAGGTAATTTAACTTATGCGCATGCATTGCTGCAACTTGTGCTGTATAAGTTAGAATTTTTGTTACCGCGCCATCCGATTTTTATACATGTGCAAATACTCGTACACGATGCATTGTATTTTTTCCCGCACGCGACAAGGAGGGGACAGAGGCGAGTTCCGGCTCGCGTCTGTCCCCTCCCCCCGTCCCACCCCCCTTGTCGACCCTCAAAAAACTTAAAAATATGATAAAATAAAAGATAAAATCAATAAATGAAAACGTGTATAGATAAAATAGATAAAATAAAAGTCAATAAATAAATAAATAATAATAAGTAAATAAATACAATGGACAAAACACAAGAAACATAAGAAGGGGGGCAAAATAAAGGGGAATAAAAGATAAAGATAAAATTTATAATATAGAATATAAAATATATATATATAGAATAAAATGAAATATTATAAAATAAAAGGAGGGGGGTCGACCGGCAGGTCGCATATTTGTAGAGGCGGGGAGGGGATTATTGCTCCACCTCGCCCCCCGCGTCCTGCCCATCCCGGGGGCGCCTTAACGGCCAGCCCCCCTTGGCTCGCGGTGGAAGTACTAAGTAGTCCCACCGCCGCCATTACGTCTGCGGCCCCTTACAGGGGGCCGTCGGCCTCGTCGGGGTTGCCCCGCCAATGCTAGCCTCCTGGCGGAGAGGGGGTCGGCTTCCCTCTCCCTCTCCGCTGCCTCCTTCTGCGTTATCACAATCTCGCAGAAGGAGGCAAACGCTGCTCTTGACCTCTCGCTGCCGATCATGTGGTCGACCACGACCGGCAACGAGAGGTCCATCCCAATAACGCCCCTTAGGCCTCTGCGCGGCGCCGACCAATCTGGACATTCTTCCAGCGTATGCCGCACAGAGTCCTGAGCCTCCTCGCAGTGGTGGCACTGCGATCCTCCCAGTGCCAGTTATGAACACACAGTTTGAGGAAACGGCGGTATGCAGGTAATTTAACTTAAGCGCATGCATTGCTGCAACTTGTGCTGTATAAGTTAGAATTTTTGTTACCGCGCCATCCGATTTTTATACATGTGCAAATACTCGTACACGCTGCATTGTATTTTTTTCCGCACGCGACAGGGAGGGGACAGAGGCGAGTTCCGGCACGTGTCTGTCCCCTTCCCCGTCCCACCCCCTGGTCAAGCCGCATAAAACTTAACAATATGATAAAATAAAAGATAAAATCAATAAATGAAAAGGTGTATAGATAAAATAGATAAAATAAAAGTCAATAAATAAATAAATAATAATAAGTAAATAAATGCCAACAACCGTAGTCCCGTTGAAAGCACCGGTTCTCGTTAGATCACCGAAGTTAAACAACGTGGAACGTGACCGGCACTAGGATGGGTGACCGTCTGGTCAAAAACCGGAAAGTGACCCACCCGGGGTGTTTTTCACGTGTTGTTGGCAAAAGGTGGTTCGGAACCCACCATAAACAGTAGGTCCCGCTGAAAAGGCGATGGTGAGAGTGGAAAGAGGAGAGGATTGGTAAATGAATTTGAAACCCTGGGGGGACCAAATATCATGTCCATACCAATAAGTAAATAAATACATTGGACAAAACACAACAAACATAAGAAGGGGGGCAAAATAAAGGGGAATAAAAGATAAAGATGAAATTTATAATATAGAATATAAAATATATATAGAATAAAATGAAATATTATAAAATAAAAGGAGGGGGGTCGACCGTCAGGTCGCATCTTTGTAGAGGGGGGGAAGAGATTATTGCTCCACCTCACCCCCCGCGACCTGCCCACCCCGGGGGCGCCTTAACGGCCAGCCCCCCTTGGCGGCGGTGGAAGTACTAAGTAGTCCCACCGCCGCCATTACGTCTGCGGCCCCTTACCGGGGGTCGTCGGCGTCGTCGGGGTTGCCCCGCCGATGCTAGCCTCCTGGCGGAGAGGGGGTCGGCTTCCCTCTCCCTCTCCGCTGCCTCCTTCTGCGTTATCACAATCTAGCAGAAGGAGGCAAACGCTGCTCTTGACCTCTCGCTGCCGATCATGTGGTCGACCACGACCGGCAACGAGAGGTCCATCCCAATAACGCCCCTTAGGTCTCTGCGCGGTGCCGACCACGCTGGACATTCTTCCAGCGTATGCCGCGCAGAGTCCTGGGCCTCCTCGCAGTGGTGGCACTGCGATCCTCCCAGTGCCAGATATGAACACACAGTTTGAGGAAACGGCGGTATGCAGGTAATTTAACTTATGCGCATCCATTGCTGCAACTTGTGCTGTATAATTTAGAATTTTTGTTACGGCGCCATCCGATTTTTATACATGTGCAAATAGTCGTACACACTGCATTGTATTTTTTTCCGCACGCGACAAGGAGGGGACAGAGGCGAGTTCCGGCTCGCGTCTGTCCCCTCCCCACGACCCACCCCCCTGGTCGACCCGCACAAAACTTAAAAATATGATAAAATAAAAGATAAAATCAATAAATGAAAACGTATATAGATAAAATAGATAAAATAAAAGTCAATAATTAAATAAATAATAATAAGTAAATAAATACAATGGACAAAACACAACAAACATAAGAAGGGGGGCAAAATAAAGGGGAATAAAAGATAAAGATAAAATTTATAATATAGAATATAAAATATATATATAGAATAAAATGAAATATTATAAAATAAAAGGAGGGGGGTCGACCGGCAGGTCGCATATTTGTAGAGGCGGGGAGGGGATTATTGCTCCACCTCGCCCCCCGCGTCCTGCCCATCCCGGGGGCGCCTTAACGGCCAGCCCCCCTTGGCTCGCGGTGGAAGTACTAAGTATTCCCACCGCCGCCATTACGTCTGCGGCCCCTTACAGGGGGCCGTCGGCCTTGTCGGGGTTGCCCCGCCAATGCTAGCCTCCTGGCGCAGAGGGGGTCGGCTTCCCTCTCCCTCTCCGCTGCCTCCTTCTGCGTTATCACAATCTAGCAGAAGGAGGCAAACGCTGCTCTTGACCTCTCGCTGCCGATCATGTGGTCGACCACGACCGGCAACGAGAGGTCCATCCCAATAACGCCCCTTAGGTCTCTGCGCGGTGCCGACCACGCTGGACATTCTTCCAGCGTATACCGCGCAGAGTCCTGGGCCTCCTCGCAGTGGTGGCACTGCGATCCTCCCAGTGCCAGATATGAACACACAGTTTGAGGAAACGGCGTTATGCAGGTAATTTAACTTATGCGCATCCATTGCTGCAACTTGTGCTGTATAATTTAGAATTTTTGTTACGGCGCCATCCGATTTTTATACATGTGCAAATAGTCGTACACACTGCATTGTATTTTTTTCCGCACGCGACAAGGAGGGGACAGAGGCGAGTTCCGGCTCGCGTCTGTCCCCTCCCCACGACCCACCCCCCTGGTCGACCCGCACAAAACTTAAAAATATGATAAAATAAAAGATAAAATCAATAAATGAAAACGTATATAGATAAAATAGATAAAATAAAAGTCAATAATTAAATAAATAATAATAAGTAAATAAATACAATGGACAAAACACAACAAACATAAGAAGGGGGGCAAAATAAAGGGGAATAAAAGATAAAGATAAAATTTATAATATAGAATATAAAATATATATATAGAATAAAATGAAATATTATAAAATAAAAGGAGGGGGGTCGACCGGCAGGTCGCATATTTGTAGAGGCGGGAAGGGGATTATTGCTCCACCTCGTCCCCCGCGTCCTGCCCATTCCGGGGGCGCCTTAACGGCCAGCCCCCCTTGGCTCGCGGTGGAAGTACTAAGTATTCCCACCGCCGCCATTACGTCTGCGGCCCCTTACAGGGGGCCGTCGGCCTTGTCGGGGTTGCCCCGCCAATGCTAGCCTCCTGGCGCAGAGGGGGTCGGCTTCCCTCTCCCTCTCCGCTGCCTCCTTCTGCGTTATCACAATCTAGCAGAAGGAGGCAAACGCTGCTCTTGACCTCTCGCTGCCGATCATGTGGTCGACCACGACCGGCAACGAGAGGTCCATCCCAATAACGCCCCTTAGGTCTCTGCGCGGTGCCGACCACGCTGGACATTCTTCCAGCGTATGCCGCGCAGAGCCCTGGGCCTCCTCGCAGTGGTGGCACTGCGATCCTCCCAGTGCCAGATATGAACACACAGTTTGAGGAAACGGCGGTATGCAGGTAATTTAACTTATGCGCATCCATTGCTGCAACTTGTGCTGTATAATTTAGAATTTTTGTTACGGAGCCATCCGATTTTTATACATGTGCAAATAGTCGTACACACTGCATTGTATTTTTTTCCGCACGCGACAAGGAGGGGACAGAGGCGAGTTCCGGCTCGCGTCTGTCCCCTCCCCACGACCCACCCCCCTGGTCGACCCGCACAAAACTTAAAAATATGATAAAATAAAGATAAAATCAATAAATGAAAACGTATATAGATAAAATAGATAAAATAAAAGTCAATAATTAAATAAATAATAATAAGTAAATAAATACAATGGACAAAACACAACAAACATAAGAAGGGGGGGCAAAATAAAGGGGAAGAAAAGATAAAGATAAAATTTATAATATAGAATATAAAATATAAATAGAATAAAATGAAATATTATAAAATAAAAGGAGGGGGGTCGACCGGCAGGTCGCATATTTGTAGAGGCGGGGAGGGGATTATTGCTCCACCTCGCCCCCCGCGTCCTGCCCATCCCGGGGGCGCCTTAACGGCCAGCCCCCCTTGGCTCGCGGTGGAAGTACTAAGTATTCCCACCGCCGCCATTACGTCTGCGGCCCCTTACAGGGGGCCGTCGGCCTTGTCGGGGTTCCCCCGCCAATGCTAGCCTCCTGGCGCAGAGGGGGTCGGCTTCCCTCTCCCTCTCCGCTGCCTCCTTCTGCGTTATCACAATCTAGCAGAAGGAGGCAAACGCTGCTCTTGACCTCTCGCTGCCGATCATGTGGTCGACCACGACCGGCAACGAGAGGTCCATCCCAATAACGCCCCTTAGGTCTCTGCGCGGTGCCGACCACGCTGGACATTCTTCCAGCGTATGCCGCGCAGAGTCCTGGGCCTCCTCGCAGTGGTGGCACTGCGATCCTCCCAGTGCCAGATATGAACACACAGTTTGAGGAAACGGCGTTATGCAGGTAATTTAACTTATGCGCATCCATTGCTGCAACTTGTGCTGTATAATTTAGAATTTTTGTTACGGCGCCATCCGATTTTTATACATGTGCAAATAGTCGTACACACTGCATTGTATTTTTTTCCGCACGCGACAAGGAGGGGACAGAGGCGAGTTCCGGCTCGCGTCTGTCCCCTCCCCACGACCCACCCCCCTGGTCGACCCGCACAAAACTTAAAAATATGATAAAATAAAAGATAAAATCAATAAATGAAAACGTATATAGATAAAATAGATAAAATAAAAGTCAATAATAAGTAAATAAATACAATGGACAAAACACAACAAACATAAGAAGGGGGGCAAAATAAAGGGGAATAAAAGATAAAGATAAAATTTATAATATAGAATATAAAATATATATACAGAATAAAATGAAATATTATAAAATAAAAGGAGGGGGTTCGACCGGCAGGTCGCATATTTGTAGAGGCGGGGAGGGGATTATTGCTCCACCTCGTCCCCCGCGTCCTGCCCATTCCGGGGGCGCCTTGACGGCCAGCCCCCCTTGGCTCGCGGTGGAAGTACTAAGTATTCCCACCGCCGCCATTACGTCTGCGGCCCCTTACAGGGGGCCGTCGGCCTTGTCGGGGTTGCCCCGCCAATGCTAGCCTCCTGGCGCAGAGGGGGTCGGCTTCCCTCTCCCTCTCCGCTGCCTCCTTCTGCGTTATCACAATCTCGCAGAAGGAGGCAAACGCTGCTCTTGACCTCTCGCTGCCGATCATGTGGTCGACCACGACCGGCAACGAGAGGTCCATCCCAATAACGCCCCTTAGGTCTCTCCGCGGCGTCGACCACGCTGGACATTCTTCCAGCGTATGCCGCGCAGAGTCCTGGGCCTCCTCGCAGTGGTGGCACTGCGATCCTCCCAGTGCCAGTCATGAACACAAAGTTAGAGGAAACGGCGGTATGCAGGTAATTTAACTTATGCGCATGCATTGCTGCAACTTGTGCTGTATAAGTTAGAATTTTTGTTACCGCGCCATCCGATTTTTATACATGTGCAAATACTCGTACACGATGCATTGTATTTTTTCCCGCACGCGACAAGGAGGGGACAGAGGCGAGTTCCGGCTCGCGTCTGTCCCCTCCCCCCGTCCCACCCCCCTTGTCGACCCTCAAAAAACTTAAAAATATGATAAAATAAAAGATAAAATCAATAAATGAAAACGTGTATAGATAAAATAGATAAAATAAAAGTCAATAAATAAATAAATAATAATAAGTAAATAAATACAATGGACAAAACACAAGAAACATAAGAAGGGGGGCAAAATAAAGGGGAATAAAAGATAAAGATAAAATTTATAATATAGAATATAAAATATATATATATAGAATAAAATGAAATATTATAAAATAAAAGGAGGGGGGTCGACCGGCAGGTCGCATATTTGTAGAGGCGGGGAGGGGATTATTGCTCCACCTCGCCCCCCGCGTCCTGCCAATCCCGGGGGCGCCTTAACGGCCAGCCCCCCTTGGCTCGCGGTGGAAGTACTAAGTAGTCCCACCGCCGCCATTACGTCTGCGGCCCCTTACAGGGGGCCGTCGGCCTCGTCGGGGTTGCCCCGCCAATGCTAGCCTCCTGGCGGAGAGGGGGTCGGCTTCCCTCTCCCTCTCCGCTGCCTCCTTCTGCGTTATCACAATCTCGCAGAAGGAGGCAAACGCTGCTCTTGACCTCTCGCTGCCGATCATGTGGTCGACCACGACCGGCAACGAGAGGTCCATCCCAATAACGCCCCTTAGGCCTCTGCGCGGCGCCGACCAATCTGGACATTCTTCCAGCGTATGCCGCACAGAGTCCTGAGCCTCCTCGCAGTGGTGGCACTGCGATCCTCCCAGTGCCAGTTATGAACACACAGTTTGAGGAAACGGCGGTATGCAGGTAATTTAACTTAAGCGCATGCATTGCTGCAACTTGTGCTGTATAAGTTAGAATTTTTGTTACCGCGCCATCCGATTTTTATACAAGTGCAAATACTCGTACACGCTGCATTGTATTTCTTTCCGCACGCGACAAGGTGGGGACAGAGGCGTGTTCCGGCTCGCGTCTGTCCCCTCCGCCCGTCCCACCCCCTGGTCAACCCGCATAAAACTTAAAAATATGATAAAATAAGAGATAAAATCAATAAATGAAAAGGTCTATAGATAAAATAGATAAAATAAAAGTTAAAAAATAAATAAATAATAATAAGTAAATAAATACAATGGACAAAACACAACAAACATAAGAAGGGGGGGCAAAATAAAGGGGAAGAAAAGATAAAGATAAAATTTATAATATAGAATATAAAATATAAATAGAATAAAATGAAATATTATAAAATAAAAGGAGGGGGATCGACCGACAGGTCGCATCTTTGTAGAGGGGGGGAGGGGATTATTGCTCCACCTTGCCCCCCGCGACCTGCCCACCCCGGCGGCGCCTTAACGGCCACCCCCCTTGGCGGCGGTGGAAGTACTAAGTAGTCCCACCTCCGAGATTACGTCTGCGGCCCCTTACAGGGGGCCGTCGGCCTCGTGGGGGTTGCCCCGCCGATGCTAGCCTCCTGGCGGAGAGGGGGACGGCTTCCCTCTCCCTCTCCGCTGCCTCCTTCTGCGTTATCACAATCTCGCAGAAGGAGGCAAACGCTGCTCTTGACCTCTCGCTACCGATCATGTGGTGGACCACGACCGGCAACGAGAGGTCCATCCCAATAACGCCCCTTAGGTCTCTGCGCGGTGCCGACTACGCTGGACATTCTTCCAGCTTATGCCGCGCAGAGTCCTGGGCCTCCTCGCAGTGGTGGCACTGCGATCCTCCCAGTGCCAGTTATGAACACACAGTTTGAGGAAACGGCGGTATGCAGGTAATTTAACTTATGCGCATCCATTGCTGCAACTTGTGCTGTATAATTTAGAATTTTTGTTACCGCGCCATCCGATTTTTATACATGTGCAAATACTCGTACACGCTGCATTGTATTTTTTTCCGTACGCGACAAGGAGGGGACAGAGGCGAGTTCCGGCTCGCGTCCGTCCCCTCCCCCCGTCCCACCCCCTGGTCAACGCGCATAAAACTTAAAAATATGATAAAATAAAAGATAAAATCAATAAATGAAAAGGTGTATAGATAAAATAGATAAAATAAAAGTTAAAAAATAAATAAATAATAATAAGTAAATAAATACAATGGACAAAACACAACAAACATAAGAAGGGTGGGCAAAATAAAGGGGATTAAAAGATAAAGATAAAATTTATAATATAGAATATAAAATACAGTTAGAATAAAATGAAATATTATACAATAAAAGGAGGGGCGTCGACCGGCAGGTCGCATCTTTGTAGAGGGGGGGGATTATTGCTCCACCTCGCCCCCCGCGACCTGCCCACCCCGGCGGCGCCTTAACGGCCAGCCCCCCTTGGCGGCGGTGGAAGTACTAAGTAGTCCCACCGCCGCCATTACGTCTGCGGCCCCTTACAGGGGGCCGTCGGCCTCGTCGGGGTTGCCCCGCCGATGCTAGCCTCCTGGCGGAGAGGGGGTCGGCTTCCTTCTCCCTCTCCGCTGCCTCCTTCTGCGTTATCACAATCTCGCCGAAGGAGGCAAACGCTGCTCTTGTCCTCTCGCTGCCGATCATGTGGTCGACCACGACCGGCAACGAGAGGTCCATCCCAATAACGCCCCTTAGGTCTCTGCGCGGCGCTGACCACTCTGGACATTCTTCCAGCGTATGCCGCGCAGAGTCCTGGGCCTCCTCGCAGTGGTGGCACTGCGATCCTCCCAGTGCCAGTTATGAACACACAGTTTGTGGAAACGGCGGTATGCAGGTAATTTAACTTATGCGCATGCATTGCTGCAACTTGTGCTGTAGAATTTAGAATTTTTGTTACCGCGCCATCCGATTTTTATACATGTGCAAATACTCGTACACACTGCATTGTATTTTTTTCCGCAAGCGACAAGGAGGGGATAGAGGCGAGTTCCGGCTCGCGTCTGTCCCCTCCCCCCGTCCCACCTCCCACGTCGACCCGCATAAAACTTAAAAATACGATAAAATAATATATAAAATCAATAAATGAAAACGTGTATAGATAAAATAGATAAAATAAAAGTCAATAAATAAACAAATAATAATAAGTAAATAAACACAATGGACAAAACACAACAAACATAAGAAGGGGGGGCAAAATAAAGGGGATTAAAAGATAAAGATAAACATTATAATATAGAATATAAAATATATATATATAATAAAATGAAATGTTATAAAATAAAAGGAGGGGGGTCGACCGGCAGGTCGCATCTTTGTAGAGTGGGGAGGGGATTATTGCTCCACCTCGCCACCCGCGACCTGTCCACCTCGGGGGCGCCTTAACGGCCAGTCCCCCTTGGCGGCGGTTGAAGTACTAAGTAGTACCACCGCCGCCATTACGTCTGCGGCCCCTTACAGGGGGCCGTCGGCCTCGTCGGGGTTGCCCCGCCGATGCTAGCCTCCTGGCGGAGAGCGGGTCGGCTTCCCTCTCTCTCTCCGCTGCCTCCTTCTGCGTTATCACAATCTCGCCGAAGGAGGCAAACGCTGCTCTTGACCTCTCGCTGCCGATAATGTGGTCGACCACGACCGGCAACGAGAGGTCCATCCCAATAACGCCCCTTAGGTCTCTGCGCGGCGCTGACCACTCTGGACATTCTTCCAGCGTATGCCGCGCAGAGTCCTGGGCCTCCTCGCAGTGGTGGCACTGCGATCCTCCCAGTGCCAGTTATGAACACACAGTTTGAGGAAACGGCGGTGTGCAGGTAATTTAACTTATGCGCATGCATTGCTGCAACTTGTGCTGTATAATTTAGAATTTTTGTTACAGCGCCATGCGATTTTTATACATGTGTAAATACTCGTACACACTGCATTGTATTTTTTTCCGCACGCGACAAGGAGGGGAAAGAGGCGAGTTCCGGCTCGCGTCTGTCCCCTCCCCCCGTCCCACCCCCCACGTCGACCCGCATAAAACTTAAAAACACGAAAAAATAATAGATAAAATCAATATATGAAAACGTGTATAGATAAAATAGATAAAATAAAAGTCAATAAATAAATAAATAATAATAAGAAAATAAATACAATGGACAAAACACAACAAACATAAGAAGGGGGGGCAAAATAAAGGGGATTAAAAGATAAAGATAAAAATTATAATATAGAATATAAAATATATATAGGATAAAATGAAATACTATAAAATAAAAGGAGGGGGGGCGACCGGCAGGTCGCATCATTGTAGAGGGGGGAGGGGATTATTGCTCCACCTCGCCCCCCGCGACCAGTCCACCTCGGGGGCGCCTTAACGGCCAGCCCCCCTTGGCGGCGGTGGAAGTACTAAGTAGTCCCACCGCCGCCATTACGTCTGCGGCCCCTTACAGGGGGCCGTCGGCCTCGTCGGGGTTGCCCCGCCGATGCTAACCTCCTGGCGGAGAGCGGGTCGGCTTCCCTCTCCCTTTCCGCTGCCTCCTTCTGCGTTATCACAATCTCGCCGAAGGAGGCAAACGCTGCTCTTGACCTCTCGCTGCCGATCATGTGGTCGACCACGACCGGCAACGAGAGGTCCATCACAATAACGCGCGGCGCCGACCACGCTGGACATTCTTCCAGCGTATGCCGCGCAGAGTCCTGGGCCTCCTCGCAGTGGTGGCACTGCGATCCTCCCAGTGCCAGTTATGAACTCACAGTTTGAGGAAACGGCTGTATGCAGGTAATTTAACTTATGCGCATGCATTGCTGCAACTTGTGCTGTATAATTTAGAATTTTTGTTACCGCGCCATCCGAATTTTATACATGTGCAAATACTCGTACACGCTGCATTGTATTTTTTTTCCGCACGCGACAAGGAGGGGACAGAGGCGAGTTCCGGCTCGCGTCTGTCCCCTCCCCCCGTCCCACCCCCCACGTCGACCCGCATAAAACTTAAAAATACGATAAAATAATAGATAAAATCAATAAATGAAAACTTGTATAGATAAAATAGATAAAATAAAAGTCAATAAATAAATAAATAATAATAAGTAAATAAATACAATGGACAAAACACAACAAACATAAGAAGGGGGGGGCAAAATAAAGGGGATTAAAAGATAAAGATAAAAATTATAATATAGAATATAAAATATATATAGGATAAAATGAAATATTATAAAATAAAAGGAGGGGGGTCGACCGGCAGGTCGCATCTTTGTAGAGGGGGGAGGGTATTATTGCTCCACCTCGCCCCCCGCGACCTTTCCACCTCGGGGGCGCCTTAACGGCCAGCCCCCCTTGGCGGCGGTGGAAGTACTAAGTAGTCCCACCGCCGCCATTACGTCTGCGGCCCCTTACAGGGGGCCGTCGGCCTCGTCGGGGTTGCCCCGCCGATGCTAACCTCCTGGCGGAGAGCGGGTCGGCCTCCCTCTCTCTCTCTCTCCGCTGCCTCCTTGTGCGTTATCACAATCTCGCAGAAGGAGGCAAACGCTGCTCTTGACCTCTCGCTGCCGATCATGTGGTCGACCACGACCGGCAACGAGAGGTCCATCCCAATAACGCCCCTTAGGTCTCTGCGCTGCGCCGACCACGCTGGACATTCTTCCAGCGTATGCCGCGCAGAGTCCTGGGCCTCCTCGCAGTGGTGGCACTGCGATCCTCCCAGTGCCAGTTATGAACACACAGTTTGAGGAAACGGCTGTATGCAGGTAATTTAACTTATGCGCATGCATTGCTGCAACTTGTGCTGTATAATTTAGAATTTTTGTTACCGCGCCATCCGATTTTTATACATGTGCAAATACTCGTACACGCTGCATTGTATTTTTTTCCGCACGCGACAAGGAGGGGACAGAGGCGAGTTCCGGCTCGCGTCTGTCCCCTCCCCCCGTCCCACCCCCCACGTCGACCTGAATAAAACTTAAAAATACGATAAAATAATAGATGAAATCAATAAATGAAAACTTGTATAGATAAAATAGATAAAATAAAATTCAATAAATGAATAAATAATAATAAGTAAATAAATACAATGGACAAAACACTACAAACATAAGAAGAGTGGGCAAAATAAAGGGGATTAAAAGATAAAGATAAAATTTATAATATAGAATATAAAATACATATAGAATAAAATGAAATATTATCAAATAAAAGGAGGGGGGTCGACCGGCAGGTCGCATATTTGTAGAGGCGGGGAGGGGATTATTGCTCCACCTCGCCCCCCGCGTCCTGCCCACCCCGAGGGCGCCTTAACGGACAGCCAACCTTGGCGGCGGTGGAAGTAGTAAGTAGTCCCACCGCCGCCATGACGTCTGCGGCCCCTTACAGGGGGCCGTCGGCCTCGTCGGGGTTGCCCCGCCGATGCTAGCCTCCTGGCGGAGAGGGGGTCGGCTTCCCTCTCCCTCTCCGCTGCCTCCTTCTGCGTTATCACAATCTCGCAGAAGGAGGCAAACGCTGCTCTTGACCTCTCGCTGCCGATCATGTGGTCGACCACGACCGGCAACGAGAGGTCCATCCCAATAACGCCCCTTAGGTCTCTGCGCGGCGCTGACCACTCTGGACATTCTTCCAGCGTATGCCGCGCAGAGTCCTGGGCCTCCTCGCAGTGGTGGCACTGCGATCCTCCCAGTGCCAGTTATGAACACACAGTTTGAGGAAACGGCTGTATGCAGGTAATTTAACTTATGCGCATGCATTGCTGCAACTTGTGCTGTATAATTTAGAATTTTTGTTACCGCGCCATCCGATTTTTATACATGTGCAAATACTCGTACACGCTGCATTGTATTTTTTTCCGCACGCGACAAGGAGGGAATAGAGGCGAGTTCCGGCTCGCGTCTTTCCCCTCCCACCGTCCCACCCCCCACGTCGACCTGCATAAAACTTAAAAATACGATAAAATAATAGATAAAATCAATAAATGAAAACTTGTATAGATAAAATAGATAAAATAAAAGTCAATAAATAAATAAATAATAATAAGTAAATAAATACAATGGACAAAACACTACAAACATAAGAAGGGTGGGGCAAAATAAAGGGGATTAAAATATAAAGATAAAATTTATAATATAGAATATAAAATACATATAGAATAAAATGAAATATTATCAAATAAAAGGAGGGGGGTCGACCGGCAGGTCGCATATTTGTAGAGGCGGGGAGGGGATTATTGCTCCACCTCGCCCCCCGCGTCCTGCCCACCCCGGGGGCGCCTTAACGGCCAGCCCCCCTTGGCGGCGGTGGAAGTACTAAATAGTCCCACCGCCGCCATGACGTCTGCGGCCCCTTACAGGGGGCCGTCGGCCTCGTCGGGGTTGCCCCGCCGATGCCAGCCTCCTGGCGGAGAGGGGGTCGGCTTCCCTCTCCCTCTCCGCTGCCTCCTTCTGCGTTATCACAATCTCGCAGAAGGAGGCAAACGCTGCTCTTGACCTCTCGCTGCCGATCATGTGGTCGACCACGACCGGCAACGAGAGGTCCATCCCAATAACGCCCCTTAGGTCTCTGCGCGGCGCTGACCACTCTGGACATTCTTCCAGCGTATGCCGCGCAGAGTCCTGGGCCTCCTCGCAGTGGTGGCACTGCGATCCCCCCAGTGCCAGTTATGAACACACAGTTTGAGGAAACGGCTGTATGCAGGTAATTTAACTTATGCGCATGCATTGCTGCAACTTGTGCTGTATAATTTAGAATTTTTGTTACCGCGCCATCCGATTTTTATACATGTGCAAATACTCGTACACGCTGCATTGTATTTTTTTCCGCACGCGACAAGGAGGGAATAGAGGCGAGTTCCGGCTCGCGTCTTTCCCCTCCCACCGTCCCACCCCCCACGTCGACCTGCATAAAACTTAAAAATACGATAAAATAATAGATAAAATCAATAAATGAAAACTTGTATAGATAAAATAGATAAAATAAAAGTCAATAAATAAATAAATAATAATAAGTAAATAAATACAATGGACAAAACACTACAAACATAAGAAGGGTGGGGCAAAATAAAGGGGATTAAAATATAAAGATAAAATTTATAATATAGAATATAAAATACATATAGAATAAAATGAAATATTATCAAATAAAAGGAGGGGGGTCGACCGGCAGGTCGCATATTTGTAGAGGCGGGGAGGGGATTATTGCTCCACCTCGCCCCCCGCGTCCTGCCCACCCCGGGGGCGCCTTAACGGCCAGCCCCCCTTGGCGGCGGTGGAAGTACTAAATAGTCCCACCGCCGCCATGACGTCTGCGGCCCCTTACAGGGGGCCGTCGGCCTCGTCGGGGTTGCCCCGCCGATGCCAGCCTCCTGGCGGAGAGGGGGTCGGCTTCCCTCTCCCTCTCCGCTGCCTCCTTCTGCGTTATCACAATCTCGCAGAAGGAGGCAAACGCTGCTCTTGACCTCTCGCTGCCGATCATGTGGTCGACCACGACCGGCAACGAGAGGTCCATCCCAATAACGCCCCTTAGGTCTCTGCGCGGCGCTGACCACTCTGGACATTCTTCCAGCGTATGCCGCGCAGAGTCCTGGGCCTCCTCGCAGTGGTGGCACTGCGATCCTCCCAGTGCCAGTTATGAACACACAGTTTGAGGAAACGGCTGTATGCAGGTAATTTAACTTATGCGCATGCATTGCTGCAACTTGTGCTGTATAATTTAGAATTTTTGTTACCGCGCCATCCGATTTTTATACATGTGCAAATACTCGTACACGCTGCATTGTATTTTTTTCCGCACGCGACAAGGAGGGGACAGAGGCGAGTTCCGGCTCGCGTCTGTCCCCTCCCCCCGTCCCACCCCCCACGTCGACCCGCATAAAACTTAAAAATACGATAAAATAATAGATAAAATCAATAAATGAAAACTTGTATAGATAAAATAGATAAAATAATAGTCAATAAATAAATAAATAATAATAAGTAAATAAATACAATGGACAAAACACAACAAACATAAGAAGAGGGGGCAAAATAAAGGGGATTAAAAGATAAAGATAAAAATTATAATATAGAATATAAAATGTATATGGGATAAAATGAAATATTATAAAATAAAAGGAGGGGGGTCGACCGGCAGGTCGCATCTTTGTAGAGGGGGGAGGGTATTATTGCTCCACCTCGCCCCCCGCGACCTGTCCACCTCGGGGGCGCCTTAACGGCCAGCCCCCCTTGGCGGCGGTGGAAGTACTAAGTAGTCCCACCGCCGCCATTACGTCTGCGGCCCCTTACAGGGGGCCGTCGGCCTCGTCGGGGTTGCCCCGCCGATGCTAACCTCCTGGCGGAGAGCGGGTCGGCTTCCCTCTCTCTCTCTCTCCGCTGCCTCCTTCTGCGTTATCACAATCTCGCAGAAGGAGGCAAACGCTGCTCTTGACCTCTCGCTGCCGATCATGTGGTCGACCACGACCGGCAACGAGAGGTCCATCCCAATAACGCCCCTTAGGTCTCTGCGCTGCGCCGACCACGCTGGACATTCTTCCAGCGTATGCCGCGCAGAGTCCTGGGCCTCCTCGCAGTGGTGGCACTGCGATCCTCCCAGTGCCAGTTATGAACACACAGTTTGAGGAAACGGCTGTATGCAGGTAATTTAACTTATGCGCATGCATTGCTGCAACTTGTGCTGTATAATTTAGAATTTTTGTTACCGCGCCATCCGATTTTTATACATGTGCAAATACTCGTACACGCTGCATTGTATTTTTTTCCGCACGCGACAAGGAGGGGACAGAGGCGAGTTCCGGCTCGCGTCTGTCCCCTCCCCCCGTCCCACCCCCCACGTCGACCTGAATAAAACTTAAAAATACGATAAAATAATAGATGAAATCAATAAATGAAAACTTGTATAGATAAAATAGATAAAATAAAATTCAATAAATGAATAAATAATAATAAGTAAATAAATACAATGGACAAAACACTACAAACATAAGAAGAGTGGGCAAAATAAAGGGGATTAAAAGATAAAGATAAAATTTATAATATAGAATATAAAATACATATAGAATAAAATGAAATATTATCAAATAAAAGGAGGGGGGTCGACCGGCAGGTCGCATATTTGTAGAGGCGGGGAGGGGATTATTGCTCCACCTCGCCCCCCGCGTCCTGCCCACCCCGGGGGCGCCTTAACGTCCAGCCCCCCTTGGCGGCGGTGGAAGTACTAAATAGTCCCACCGCCGCCATGACGTCTGCGGCCCCTTACAGGGGGCCGTCGGCCTCGTCGGGGTTGCCCCGCCGATGCTAGCCTCCTGGCGGGGAGGGGGTCGGCTTCCCTCTCCCTCTCCGCTGCCTCCTTCTGCGTTATCACAATCTCGCAGAAGGAGGCAAACGCTGCTCTTGACCTCTCGCTGCCGATCATGTGGTCGACCACGACCGGCAACGAGAGGTCCATCCCAATAACGCCCCTTGGGTCTCTGCGCGGCGCTGACCACTCTGGACATTCTTCCAGCGTATGCCGCGCAGAGTCCTGGGCCTCCTCGCAGTGGTGGCACTGCGATCCTCCCAGTGCCAGTTATGAACACACAGTTTGAGGAAACGGCTGTATGCAGGTAATTTAACATATGCGCATGCATTGCTGCAACTTGTGCTGTATAATTTAGAATTTTTGTTACCGCGCCATCCGATTTTTATACATGTGCAAATACTCGTACACGCTGCATTCTATTTTTTTCCGCACGCGACAAGGAGGGGACAGAGGCGAGTTCCGGCTCGCGTCTGTCCCCTCCCCCCGTCCCACCCCCCACGTCGACCTGAATAAAACCTAAAAATACGATAAAATAATAGATAAAATCAATAAATGAAAACTTGTATAGATAAAATAGATAAAATAAAAGTCAATAAATGAATAAATAATAATAAGTAAATAAATACAATGGACAAAACACTACAAACATAAGAAGAGTGGGCAAAATAAAGGGGATTAAAAGATAAAGATAAAATTTATAATATAGAATATAAAATACATATAGAATAAAATGAAATATTATCAAATAAAAGGAGGGGGGTCGACCGGCAGGTCGCATATTTGTAGAGGCGGGGAGGGGATTATTGCTCCACCTCGCCCCCCGCGTCCTGCCCACCCCGAGGGCGCCTTAACGGCCAGCCCCCCTTGGCGGCGGTGGAAGTAGTAAGTAGTCCCACCGCCGCCATGACGTCTGCGGCCCCTTACAGGGGGCCGTCGGCCTCGTCGGGGTTGCCCCGCCGATGCTAGCCTCCTGGCGGGGAGGGGGTCGGCTTCCCTCTCCCTCTCCGCTGCCTCCTTCTGCGTTATCACAATCTCGCAGAAGGAGGCAAACGCTGCTCTTGACCTCTCGCTGCCGATCATGTGGTCGACCACGACCGGCAACGAGAGGTCCATCCCAATAACGCCCCTTAGGTCTCTGCGCGGCGCTGACCACTCTGGACATTCTTCCAGCGTATGCCGCGCAGAGTCCTGGGCCTCCTCGCAGTGGTGGCACTGCGATCCTCCCAGTGCCAGTTATGAACACACAGTTTGAGGAAACGGCTGTATGCAGGTAATTTAACTTATGCGCATGCATTGCTGCAACTTGTGCTGTATAATTTAGAATTTTTGTTACCGCGCCATCCGATTTTTATACATGTGCAAATACTCGTACACGCTGCATTGTATTTTTTTCCGCACGCGACAAGGAGGGAATAGAGGCGAGTTCCGGCTCGCGTCTTTCCCCTCCCACCGTCCCACCCCCCACGTCGACCTGCATAAAACTTAAAAATACGATAAAATAATAGATAAAATCAATAAATGAAAACTTGTATAGATAAAATAGATAAAATAAAAGTCAATAAATAAATAAATAATAAGAAGTAAATAAATACAATGGACAAAACACTACAAACATAAGAAGGGTGGGGCAAAATAAAGGGGATTAAAATATAAAGATAAAATTTATAATATAGAATATAAAATACATATAGAATAAAATGAAATATTATCAAATAAAAGGAGGGGGGTCGACCGGCAGGTCGCATATTTGTAGAGGCGGGGAGGGGATTATTGCTCCACCTCGCCCCCCGCGTCCTGCCCACCCCGGGGGCGCCTTAACGGCCAGCCCCCCTTGGCGGCGGTGGAAGTACTAAATAGTCCCACCGCCGCCATGACGTCTGCGGCCCCTTACAGGGGGCCGTCGGCCTCGTCGGGGTTGCCCCGCCGATGCCAGCCTCCTGGCGGAGAGGGGGTCGGCTTCCCTCTCCCTCTCCGCTGCCTCCTTCTGCGTTATCACAATCTCGCAGAAGGAGGCAAACGCTGCTCTTGACCTCTCGCAGCCGATCATGTGGTCGACCACGACCGGCAACGAGAGGTCCATCCCAATAACGCCCCTTAGGTCTCTGCGCGGCGCTGACCACTCTGGACATTCTTCCAGCGTATGCCGCGCGGAGTCCTGGGCCTCCTCGCAGTGGTGGCACTGCGATCCTCCCAGTGCCAGTTATGAACACACAGTTTGAGGAAACGGCTGTATGCAGTGCGACGTTGTCCCTTTTTCGAACGGTTTTATGGCCGACGAAAAACGGTCAACCCCGAGATTTTATAGGCTCTGAGACCGGGCCGTGCGCGGCCGTGCGGACACGGTCCTCTCGGTGCAAAGGCGGAACTCGATGGAGGCTTGAACGAACAACGCGACGATAGTTCGGGCGCCAGGTATTTAGAAAATACCACGCGAAACACGATGGTGACCTCGAACTCGGGGAAGCCGAGTCCGGGAGTCAAGCCTCCACGAAACGCGGTCTGAAATAATGACGCGAACGGCCAGATGATTCGAGCGCAGGAGATAACGGGGACAGCCCTCACGGCAGGACGGATCTCGCAGGTGAAGAATCAACAAACGGAATTGGCTCTTAATCTTTAATGGTCACGAAAGTAAAAGATACAGGCGAGCGGCCACGAGGCCGCGAACCGGGAGCCCGCGCTCCTTGTACACTTTAGCGGAAGATGATCGTTCGCTGAGCGCGTTAGTCTATCGTGATTCTATCGCGGACGTACGATGCTACGGTACAATATTCGATTTGTTCGTCGATACAAGATTCCGCGAGGCGCGGGTGAACGGCGCAATTCCTACGACTGTCGCGAGAGTCCGAGACGAAGCGAAATTGCCGACGTGCGATGGATAATCCACGGCCGTACGCGGGATTCGAGGCGCGTAGACCGCCGCGGTTCACGCGTAATTCCGCCTACGCTTCTACCGTCGCCGACTATCCGAACCGAAGACTATTCGAGACTTATTCGATTCCGACATAACTCCCGAGGAAGACTTCCGATTTACGAAATTAAGGGAACTCTTGTCGCGAAGGCTCACAGCGTCCTTCAGAAGGACGCGAGCGAAGGCTCGAGGCGCCCTGCGCCTCGGCTCTTACGAAATCTCCGAGGACGAGACGAACACGTGTCGTCCTCGCGCGAATAACACGAGCCACCACGATTAACGAATCGAGGAATCACAGAATCGGCTTACCGTTGACGATATTCACGCTAGCCGCTACCGATGGACTTCGTAGGCTTCGCTGAAGGTTGCCCCTCGACCGAAATTCCGAGCTGGATCCGGAAAAGCCACCCGCGACGCGAAACTAAGCGGTATTCGGTAGTTGCAAGGACGAGATTAGTGGAAGCGAAACGCGACTATACTCGATGAGCCTCTGTGCGACAGTGGTTCCTCGATCCGCATCGACGGAACGCATCGATCCTGGTTCCCCCCACTCCGAGCGTATTGCCGAATTTTCCGATAGGTGCCGTACGCAACGCAACTAGGTTGTCGCAGGATCGCAACTACGAAAAAGTCCTAGGGCCCCAGACTTTACGCGACCACTTAATTTACCGCGACCTTTGAATTCCCGCTCGCCCTCGGCGAGCGGTTCGCATAATCCTCGGCAGCCAATTCGACACACCACCCACGCTGAGATCCTAGTTGAGCGGGATGAGACGGCGGCGGGACTCGGGCATGCTGTTGTTCGCTATAGGATCTCTTCGTCCCACGACGGCGCCTCCGGGTTTGTTCGCCCGTGTGTGATGACTTATTTTGCTGCTTCCGGCGCCGGATTTGTTCGTTGGCCATCCTTTTATTCGGTATTTGATCCTTCGGCACCTTTTCGGACTCGTACGCTTTCTTTAGGGTCGATAATTGCCTGAAACGTCGTACTCCGTACGCACAACAGATGGCATTAGTACGGTGCACGAAATCGGAAGATTTTCCTCTCGGAGTGCTCTTATGGCCTGCGGGTGGCTTTCGTAACCGAAAAAGGTCGGTCCGGTCCACACGTAATTCGGCTGTTTGACCGCGTTCAAACGGCGAAGTGACGTCGCACGCTTGCAACGTCACAACTCCCCCCCCCTTAAAAATGGACCGGACTGCCCCGTGGCTTGTCGACTCTGTGACCTATGGCTCGCCAAATAAGAGCATTCCCTTCGGAAGTCAACCTTTACAGTAGAGCCTCCACCAGTGGACAAACACATACCCAATTCTTACCCTTCGATAACCGCTATCTTCTTCATGCTTTTTCCTTCTACTTCGGACGAGACCTGTTCACTACACAAAAACGGAGGGAGAAGGTTCGCAAACTCGCAATAAATTTTGGTCCGGCGTATTTCGGACATAATTTCGCAGCTATGTTCTGCGCTGCGGATGACAATACGCGATTTCGTCGCAGCACTAAGTCTCCTACCTCAAAACGCGTGTCCCTATGCCGTAGATTGTAATACCGCGATTGCGTTTCGTACGCCCTATCCAGATTTTCGGTTACCCAATGTCGTAGGGTCGCGAGGTGAGTCATGCGATCCCTCCACTCTCCTGTGAACGATACTTCGAGATCTACCGGCGGTTCCTGTTCCGCTCGACAACATTTTGCAGGTCTCGGCTCTCGTCCGAAGTTTAGGAACGCTGGCGATGTTTGCAGTACTGTGTGGTGTGCGGTATTGTATGCGAATCGAAATTTCGAGATATTCGCATCCCAATCGCGATGGTCTTTTCCGATATACGCGACGATCATTGTTTTCAATATCCTATTAACCCGTTCGACGGGATTTGCTTGGGGATGGTACGGCGGAGTTGTCGCGATTGTTATCCCGTAATCTTCTGCCAATTCGTGAATGGCCTTATTGACAAATTCGGTACCGTTGTCTGTTAGTAATACGTCGGGGGTTCCCCATCGCGAAAATATTTGATCTTCTAATACTTCGGAAATTTTCGGTCCCGTGGCTCTACGGAGGGGGCAACATTCACCCCATTTCGTGAATAAATCTTGCATTACTAATAGATACGAGAATCCAGCACGACTGGGTGGAAGCGGGCCCATTATATCAGTGGCTACGACCATCCATGGTGCTGCGATGCGACGCCTTCCCATGAGCCCGGAGGGGAGGGATTGTTCCACCTTCGTAGCTTGGCACGTAGGGCAGCGTCGCACGTATTCCACGGCGGTTCGAAACATCCCCGGCCAATAATACTTGGTCGCGATGCGATGATATGTTTTCTCTACCCCTAGGTGCGCCGCTTGCACTTCGTCGTGTCCCTCTCTTAGTATCTCGGTTCTTTCGGCTAACGGGACTACGAGTTTCCACTCATTTAAATCTCCCCCAAGAATTTCCGAAATCAATGGGTCGGTACGACGGTGATATAGCCTACCCTCGCGAATTGACCAGTCGGGGTATTTTTCCGGATTCGATTCTACTACTTTGAATCTCTCGTCATGCCAGTCTAACTGTGTCGCGGCTACTATCGGAATCTGTTCCCCTTCTCCTTCTGTTCCTTCGAACATTCGCGAAAGTGCGTCTGGTACGTGATTTAACGCTCCTTGTCGGTATGTAATGTCGAAATCATACTCTAGCAGTTGTAATGCCCACCGCGCGAGCCTTCCCGAAGGGTTTTTCAATTGCCGTAACCAACGCAAACTACTATGATCCGTAATGATCGTAAAATGATACCCTTCGAGGTATGCTCGAAATTTTTCCACGGCCCACACGATAGCGAGACACTCTAATTCCGTCGCGGAGTACTTTCGTTCGGCGGAATTCAACGAGCGGCTCGCGAACGCGACTACTCTTTCCTCTCCCTCGATTTCTTGAACCAGTACTGCACCGAGCCCTACCGTGCTTGCGTCGGTCTGCAGGACGAATGGGATGTCAAAATGTGGACAAGCGAGAGTTGGCGCGGTTGCCACTAACGATCTTAATTTTTCGAAGGCGGTTTGTTGTCCGTCCTCCCATTTCCACGTCTTGCCTTTCCGTAGTAAGATATTTAAGGGCTCCGCTACAGTCGCGAAATCCGGAATAAATCTTCGATACCACGAAGCCATTCCGAGAAATCGTCGTAACTGTTTTAAGTTCTTAGGAGCTGGGAAAGACAAGACGGGTTCAATTTTATCCGCGTCAACTTTTAACCCTTCGCGACTCACTACAAATCCCAGGTACCGAACTTCTTCCCTGCAGAACTCGCATTTTTCGGGATTTATAATTAATCCAGCTGATTTTATTTTATTTAATACCCGACGCAGCCACTCGAGGTGCTTTTCGAAAGTTGTTGTTGCGATAATTATATCGTCCAGATACGCAAAAACATGTGGCTCCATTTCTGGACCGATCAATCGATCTAACAGTCTCTGAAATGTTGCCGGTGCTCCTGTGAGTCCGTACGGCATTCGCTTAAATTG
This sequence comes from Lasioglossum baleicum, assembly GCF_051020765.1. Classification (NCBI taxonomy): domain Eukaryota; kingdom Metazoa; phylum Arthropoda; class Insecta; order Hymenoptera; family Halictidae; genus Lasioglossum; species Lasioglossum baleicum. The sequence continues at coordinate 593,595 of NW_027469132.1, forward strand.
AAATAGCCCTTTTCCGGGGACTGTAAACGCGGTAATCTCACGGCTGTCTTTCTCTAGCGGTATTTGGAAGTAAGCCTGGCTCAGATCGAGAGTGGAAATGTAGCGCGCGGCGCGTAATTTATCGAGAATGCTCGTCATTATCGGTAGCGGGTACGCGTCCTTCTTGGAAACCGCATTGACTTTGCGAAAATCTAGACAAAACCGGTATTTGCCGTTGGGTTTTTTCACCATTACTACCGGACTGGACCATTCACTTTCAGATGGTTCAATAATATCGTTGGCCAGTAACGAATCTACCTCCTTGTAAATCGCTTCCTGTACCATAGGTGAGACAGGATAGTACCTTTGTTTAATAGGCCTATTCTCTCCCACATCAATTCTGTGAGTAGTCAAAGTGGTTAATCCCGGTACTTTGGCAAAGTCACTGAGTTCCTTTTCCAAGAATTCGCATAATTGTTCTTTTTCGCCGCCCGATAATATTTGCAGGCCGCAGCAAAGTTGCTCGTTCGAAATTGAACCGAAAGGGAATTCGATTCTCGGTCGCGACGCGAAGTACCAGCTTCCCCGGTGGTATTCGACAACGATACCGAATTGCGCTATTACGTCAATCCCTAGCAACAATGGATTCACAAGGTTATCGAGAACGCGAACGAAAATTTTTCGAGTTTCGTTCCGTATTGTTATATCTAATTCGGCCTGTTCCGAAGCTCTATCTACGGCCCCTGTTGCTAACAGAAAGTAGCAAGGTCTCTCCGAGATTGTTAACTTCGCGTGATTTCCGACAACTTGTATTAACGCTCGATTAGCAAACGAAATGGATGATCCGGAATCTATTAACGCTCGTGCCCTGTACGTACCGATTTGCGCGTCGATAATTAATAAAGACGGTCGAGACTTGGAATCGTTCTCCGCGTTAGTTTCCGAAATTCGGGCCGAGATTATCATTTGGGAAACCGTTCCGACCCCTACGAGCGGTTCCGTCGGTAGTTTTCCGACTTCCGATCGCATTTACGACAGTCGCGAGTTGTTACGTCCGGTTCTCCGCAGCGATAGCAATGAATACGCGGTTTTTCCTTGCAATTCCTGGATCGATGACCAGGTTTAGTGCAATTCCAACAAAGCTCGTTGCTTCTCGGTTTGAATTCCGAGGAGCAGATAGCGCAGATGGTTTCGTATTCGACGCGTTTGCTATTCGGCTGATTTCGGGAGTTCCCGCGCCTACTCGGATTTTCTCTCTGGCACGCGTGTCGTGTTACCGGACGGGACTGTTCGCGGAAACGGGGATTCCGTCCTCGGCAACCTCCCTTACATTCGGTCTCGGCGATGGCGTTTACCGATTCGTAACGCGGATTTCGATAAAATCTACCGCGACCAGATTCCTTCGACTGATTACTATCCTTCGGCGGTTGATAGGCATAAATTTTATTGGCGATCTGCTGCGATCGATAATTATCTGCTCTACCGGGCGACACGTTGCTTTCCGCTTCGCGTAGTTTCTTTTCTACCTCTTTCATCGTTTTGATGTTATCGATCCCTAATACATTTCGAAGCTTTTCCCTCGCGTTCCAGATTATTCTCTTTACGCACTTTTCCTCCGACCACGGTTTATCTAATCGGCTCATCATAATTTCCATGCAAGCAAGATAATCTCGTACCGGTTCTTCTTCGCCCTGTTTCCGTACTCGTAAATCGTGTTCTAATAATTCCTGATAATCGGGATCGAAAAAATTTTGTCGCCACTCGGAGACGAATTCGGCCCACGAGGTTAATCTTCCGCGAGTCTTATACCAGAAGGCCGCGTTTCCCGAAAAACAAATTGGTAGACCGTCGAGGAGGTCTTCGTCCTCGATTTTCGAACTCGATCTCAAATCCTCTAGAGTGGAGAGAAACGTTTCCGCGTCCTCGTCCGCTCTCCCGGCAAAATTCAAACACCACTTTCTAATGGTGTCGAATGCTGCTGAGGATTTATCTCGCTCATCGTCTGATGATTCGGAACTATCGTCTGTCCTTCCTCCTCGAATCTCCGGTACTTTACGCGATCCGTATTGACGTGGGGACGGGCGTGGTGGCCGAAGTCTCGTATTATCGCTAGCTTTCGTTTCGTTTACGGTCTCTTCCTGTAGGAATGGACCGTGCGAGGGAGGATCGCGAGACGTCCCTTCTCCCGGATCATAATCGCTATCGCTGTAAGCGGAGCGATAGTCTCTGTCCATTTCCGAGTCACCCGATATATTCGGTACGAAATTCGGATGTTTATTTTCCTTACGATAGCTAGCGCGCGGTCCTTCGTCGCCAAGGCCTTCGGTCGCTCGCGTTGTTTACTTTCCGCGTCCGGACGCTCTATCTCCCCGTACGAGATCTCTGGTTACGCTCTGTCGCCACGCGGCTCGAAATTGTCTCTCGAAAGTCTCTTTGTTCTCGATAACCCTGACTCTCGAATTTGAAACCGTTGCCACACAGTACGCCTATTGTTCCTATTACCTTGAAGCGTTCTTGCTTCAACGAGGTCGCGAAGAGAAAAAAAAGAATTTAACCGATCGCGTAAATATTCTGTTCACGAACAAAGACGTGTACGACGAAATTCTAGGCTACGAAATTCTGGCCCAGCACCGTAAGACGTACACTCCCGTAATACAATTTATTACAATTTCACAATTATTACACGAAAATCAGTAAATCATGGCAATAAAATTGCTCGTCAATTTTGTACACAGAATATTTCGTGCTGGCTCTTCGGAATCTTCCTCGCCAGACTCGCAACGAATCGAAATCAAAATTTTTCGCTTTCGAATTGAGTGTGTTTCTCGTGTCTCACTGGGTCGGCTCGAACAGTCTCTTTCGAACGTTCGCGATTTCACGATTCTACGAGAATACGACCTCGAGATTCCCGTAATTTACCACGATCAGGTAGTACCGTACGCTACCTGCGAGAGTCACCCGTTATTTTCCTGTGCCTTTCTCCGTTGTCGGGAAAAACCCTTGCGAGAGAGAGGTCCCTGTTCGGGCGCCAATTTGCGACGTTGTCCCTTTTTCGAACGGTTTTATGGCCGACGAAAAACGGTCAACCCCGAGATTTTATAGGCTCTGAGACCGGGCCGTGCGCGGCCGTGCGGACACGGTCCTCTCGGTGCAAAGGCGGAACTCGATGGAGGCTTGAACGAACAACGCGACGATAGTTCGGGCGCCAGGTATTTAGAAAATACCACGCGAAACACGATGGTGACCTCGAACTCGGGGAAGCCGAGTCCGGGAGTCAAGCCTCCACGAAACGCGGTCTGAAATAATGACGCGAACGGCCAGATGATTCGAGCGCAGGAGATAACGGGGACAGCCCTCACGGCAGGACGGATCTCGCAGGTGAAGAATCAACAAACGGAATTGGCTCTTAATCTTTAATGGTCACGAAAGTAAAAGATACAGGCGAGCGGCCACGAGGCCGCGAACCGGGAGCCCGCGCTCCTTGTACACTTTAGCGGAAGATGATCGTTCGCTGAGCGCGTTAGTCTATCGTGATTCTATCGCGGACGTACGATGCTACGGTACAATATTCGATTTGTTCGTCGATACAAGATTCCGCGAGGCGCGGGTGAACGGCGCAATTCCTACGACTGTCGCGAGAGTCCGAGACGAAGCGAAATTGCCGACGTGCGATGGATAATCCACGGCCGTACGCGGGATTCGAGGCGCGTAGACCGCTGCGGTTCACGCGTAATTCCGCCTACGCTTCTACCGTCGCCGACTATCCGAACCGAAGACTATTCGAGACTTATTCGATTCCGACATAACTCCCGAGGAAGACTTCCGATTTACGAAATTAAGGGAACTCTTGTCGCGAAGGCTCACAGCGTCCTTCAGAAGGACGCGAGCGAAGGCTCGAGGCGCCCTGCGCCTCGGCTCTTACGAAATCTCCGAGGACGAGACAAACACGTGTCGTCCTCGCGCGAATAACACGAGCCACCACGATTAACGAATCGAGGAATCACAGAATCGGCTTACCGTTGACGATATTCACGCTAGCCGCTACCGATGGACTTCGTAGGCTTCGCTGAAGGTTGCCCCTCGACCGAAATTCCGAGCTGGATCCGGAAAAGCCACCCGCGACGCGAAACTAAGCGGTATTCGGTAGTTGCAAGGACGAGATTAGTGGAAGCGAAACGCGACTATACTCGATGAGCCTCTGTGCGACAGTGGTTCCTCGATCCGCATCGACGGAACGCATCGATCCTGGTTCCCCCCACTCCGAGCGTATTGCCGAATTTTCCGATAGGTGCCGTACGCAACGCAACTAGGTTGTCGCAGGATCGCAACTACGAAAAAGTCCTAGGGCCCCAGACTTTACGCGACCACTTAATTTACCGCGACCTTTGAATTCCCGCTCGCCCTCGGCGAGCGGTTCGCATAATCCTCGGCAGCCAATTCGACACACCACCCACGCTGAGATCCTAGTTGAGCGGGATGAGACGGCGGCGGGACTCGGGCATGCTGTTGTTCGCTATAGGATCTCTTCGTCCCACGACGGCGCCTCCGGGTTTGTTCGCCCGTGTGTGATGACTTATTTTGCTGCTTCCGGCGCCGGATTTGTTCGTTGGCCATCCTTTTATTCGGTATTTGATCCTTCGGCACCTTTTCGGACTCGTACGCTTTCTTTAGGGTCGATAATTGCCTGAAACGTCGTACTCCGTACGCACAACAGATGGCATTAGTACGGTGCACGAAATCGGAAGATTTTCCTCTCGGAGTGCTCTTATGGCCTGCGGGTGGCTTTCGTAACCGAAAAAGGTCGGTCCGGTCCATACGTAATTCGGCTGTTTGACCGCGTTCAAACGGCGAAGTGACGTCGCACGCTTGCAACGTCACAGCAGGTAATTTAACTTATGCGCATGCATTGCTGCAACTTGTGCTGTATAATTTAGAATTTTTGTTACCGCGCCATCCGATTTTTATACATGTGCAAATACTCGTACACGCTGCATTGTATTTTTTTCCGCACGCGACAAGGAGGGGATAGAGGCGAGTTCCGGCTCGCGTCTGTCCCCTCCCCCCGTCCCACCCCCCACGTCGACCCGCATAAAACTTAAAAATACGATAAAATAATAGATAAAATCAATAAATGAAAACTTGTATAGATAAAATAGATAAAATAATAGTCAATAAATAAATAAATAATAATAAGTAAATAAATACAATGGACAAAACACAACAAACATAAGAAGAGGGGGCAAAATAAAGGGGATTAAAAGATAAAGATAAAAATTATAATATAGAATATAAAATGTATATGGGATAAAATGAAATATTATAAAATAAAAGGAGGGGGGTCGACCGGCAGGTCGCATCATTGTAGAGGAGGGAGGGGATTATTGCTCCACCTCGCTCCCCGCGACCTGTCCACCTCGGGGGCGCCTTAACGGACAGCCCCCCTTGGCGGCGGTGGAAGTACTAAGTAGTACCACCGCCGCCATTACGTCTGCGGCCCCTTACAGGGGGCCGTCGGCCTCGTCGGGGCTGCCCCGCCGATGCTAGCCTCCTGGCGGAGAGGGGGTCGGCTTCCCTCTCCCTCTCCGCTGCCTCCTTCTGCGTTATCACAATCTAGCAGAAGGAGGCAAACGCTGCTCTTGACCTCTCGCTGCCGATCATGTGGTCGACCACGACCGGCAACGAGAGGTCCATCCCAATAACGCCCCTTAGGTCTCTGCGCGGTGCCGACCACGCTGGACATTCTTCCAGCGTATGCCGCGCAGAGTCCTGGGCCTCCTCGCAGTGGTGGCACTGCGATCCTCCCAGTGCCAGATATGAACACACAGTTTGAGGAAACGGCGTTATGCAGGTAATTTAACATATGCGCATCCATTGCTGCAACTTGTGCTGTATAATTTAGAATTTTTGTTACGGCGCCATCCGATTTTTATACATGTGCAAATAGTCGTACACACTGCATTGTATTTTTTTCCGCACGCGACAAGGAGGGGACAGAGGCGAGTTCCGGCTCGCGTCTGTCCCCTCCCCACGACCCACCCCCCTGGTCGACCCGCACAAAACTTAAAAATATGATAAAATAAAAGATAAAATCAATAAATGAAAACGTATATAGATAAAATAGATAAAATAAAAGTCAATAATTAAATAAATAATAATAAGTAAATAAATACAATGGACAAAACACAACAAACATAAGAAGGGGGGCAAAATAAAGGGGAATAAAAGATAAAGATAAAATTTATAATATAGAATATAAAATATATATATAGAATAAAATGAAATATTATAAAATAAAAGGAGGGGGGTCGACCGGCAGGTCGCATATTTGTAGAGGCGGGGAGGGGATTATTGCTCCACCTCGTCCCCCGCGTCCTGCCCATTCCGGGGGCGCCTTAACGGCCAGCCCCCCTTGGCTCGCGGTGGAAGTACTAAGTATTCCCACCGCCGCCATTACGTCTGCGGCCCCTTACAGGGGGCCGTCGGCCTTGTCGGGGTTGCCCCGCCAATGCTAGCCTCCTGGCGCAGAGGGGGTCGGCTTCCCTCTCCCTCTCCGCTGCCTCCTTCTGCGTTATCACAATCTCGCAGAAGGAGGCAAACGCTGCTCTTGACCTCTCGCTGCCGATCATGTGGTCGACCACGACCGGCAACGAGAGGTCCATCCCAATAACGCCCCTTAGGTCTCTGCGCGGCGTCGACCACGCTGGACATTCTTCCAGCGTATGCCGCGCAGAGTCCTGGGCCTCCTCGCAGTGGTGGCACTGCGATCCTCCCAGTGCCAGTCATGAACACAAAGTTAGAGGAAACGGCGGTATGCAGGTAATTTAACTTATGCGCATGCATTGCTGCAACTTGTGCTGTATAAGTTAGAATTTTTGTTACCGCGCCATCCGATTTTTATACATGTGCAAATACTCGTACACGATGCATTGTATTTTTTCCCGCACGCGACAAGGAGGGGACAGAGGCGAGTTCCGGCTCGCGTCTGTCCCCTCCCCCCGTCCCACCCCCCTTGTCGACCCTCAAAAAACTTAAAAATATGATAAAATAAAAGATAAAATCAATAAATGAAAACGTGTATAGATAAAATAGATAAAATAAAAGTCAATAAATAAATAAATAATAATAAGTAAATAAATACAATGGACAAAACACAAGAAACATAAGAAGGGGGGCAAAATAAAGGGGAATAAAAGATAAAGATAAAATTTATAATATAGAATATAAAATATATATATATAGAATAAAATGAAATATTATAAAATAAAAGGAGGGGGGTCGACCGGCAGGTCGCATATTTGTAGAGGCGGGGAGGGGATTATTGCTCCACCTCGCCCCCCGCGTCCTGCCCATCCCGGGGGCGCCTTAACGGCCAGCCCCCCTTGGCTCGCCGTGGAAGTACTAAGTATTCCCACCGCCGCCATTACGTCTGCGGCCCCTTACAGGGGGCCGTCGGCCTTGTCGGGGTTGCCCCGCCAATGCTAGCCTCCTGGCGCAGAGGGGGTCGGCTTCCCTCTCCCTCTCCGCTGCCTCCTTCTGCGTTATCACAATCTCGCAGAAGGAGGCAAACGCTGCTCTTGACCCCTCGCTGCCGATCATGTGGTCGACCACGACCGGCAACGAGAGGTCCATCCCAATAACGCCCCTTAGGTCTATGCGCGGCGTCGACCACGCTGGACATTCTTCCAGCGTATGCCGCGCAGAGTCCTGGGCCTCCTCGCAGTGGTGGCACTGCGATCCTCCCAGTGCCAGTCATGAACACAAAGTTAGAGGAAACGGCGGTATGCAGGTAATTTAACTTATGCGCATGCATTGCTGCAACTTGTGCTGTATAAGTTAGAATTTTTGTTACCGCGCCATCCGATTTTTATACATGTGCAAATACTCGTACATGATGCATTGTATTTTTGCCGCACGCGACAAGGAGGGGACAGAGGCGAGTTCCGGCTCGCGTCTGTCCCCTCCCCCCGTCCCACCCCCCTTGTCGACCCTCAAAAAACTTAAAAATATGATAAAATAAAAGATAAAATCAATAAATGAAAACGTGTATAGATAAAATAGATAAAATAAAAGTCAATAAATAAATAAATAATAATAAGTAAATAAATACAATGGACAAAACACAACAAACATAAGAAGGGGGGGCAAAATAAAGGGGATTAAAAGATAAAGATAAAAATTATAATATAGAATATAAAATATATATAGGATAAAATGAAATATTATAAAATAAAAGGAGGGGGGGTCGACCGGCAGATCGCATCTTTGTAGAGGGGGGAGGGGATTATTGCTCCACCTCGCCCCCCGCGACCTGTCCACCTCGGGGGCGCCTTAACGGCCAGCCCCCCTTGGCGGCGGTTGAAGTACTAAGTAGTACCACCGCCGCCATTACGTCTGCGGCCCCTTATAGGGGGCCGTCGGCCTCGTCGGTGTTGCCCCGCCGATGCTAGCCTCCTGGCGGAGAGCGGGTCGGCTTCCCTCTCTCTCTCCGCTGCCTCCTTCAGCGTTATCACAATCTCGCAGAAGGAGGCAAACGCTGCTCTTGACCTCTCGCTGCCGATCATGTGGTCGACCACGACCGGCAACGAGAGGTCCATCCCAATAACGCCCCTTAGGTCTCTGCGCTGCGCCGACCACGCTGGACATTCTTCCAGCGTATGCCGCGCAGAGTCCTGGGCCTCCTCGCAGTGGTGGCACTGCGATCCTCCCAGTGCCAGTTATGAACACACAGTTTGAGGGAAACGGCTGTATGCAGGTAATTTAACTTATGCGCATGCATTGCTGCAACTTGTGCTGTATAATTTAGAATTTTTGTTACCGCGCCATCCGATTTTTATACATGTGCAAATACTCGTACACGCTGCATTGTATTTTTTTCCGCACGCGACAAGGAGGGAATAGAGGCGAGTTCCGGCTCGCGTCTGTCCCCTCCCCCCGTCCCACCCCCCGTCCCACCCCCCAGGTCGACCTGCATAAAACTTAAAAATACGATAAAATAATAGATAAAATCAATAAATGAAAACTTGTATAGAGAAAATAGATAAAATAAAAGTCAATAAATAAATAAATAATAATAAGTAAATAAATACAATGGACAAAACACTACAAACATAAGAAGGGTGGGGCAAAATAAAGGGGATTAAAACATAAAGATAAAATTTATAATATAGAATATAAAATACATATAGAATAAAATGAAATATTATCAAATAAAAGGAGGGGGGGTCGACCGGCAGGTCGCATATTTGTAGAGGCGGGGAGGGGATTATTGCTCCACCTCGCCCCCCGCGTCCTGCCCACCCCGGGGGCGCCTTAACGGCCAGCCCCCCTTGGCGGCGGTGGAAGTACTAAATAGTCCCACCGCCGCCATGACGTCTGCGGCCCCTTACAGGGGGCCGTCGGCCTCGTCGGGGTTGCCCCGCCGATGCCAGCCTCCTGGCGGAGAGGGGGTCGGCTTCCCTCTCCCTCTCCGCTGCCTCCTTCTGCGTTATCACAATCTCGCAGAAGGAGGCAAACGCTGCTCTTGACCTCTCGCTGCCGATCATGTGGTCGACCACGACCGGCAACGAGAGGTCCATCCCAATAACGCCCCTTAGGTCTCTGCGCGGCGCTGACCACTCTGGACATTCTTCCAGCGTATGCCGCGCAGAGTCCTGGGCCTCCTCGCAGTGGTGGCACTGCGATCCTCCCAGTGCCAGTTATGAACACACAGTTTGAGGAAACGGCTGTATGCAGGTAATTTAACTTATGCGCATGCATTGCTGCAACTTGTGCTGTATAATTTAGAATTTTTGTTACCGCGCCATCCGATTTTTATACATGTGCAAATACTCGTACACACTGCATTGTATATTTTTCCGCACGCGACAAGGAGGGGATAGAGGCGAGTTCCGGCTCGCGTCTGTCCCCTCCCCCCCGTCCCACCCCCCACGTCGACCCGCATAAAACTTACAAATACGATAAAATAATAGATGAAATCAATAAATGAAAACTTGTATAGATAAAATAGATAAAATAATAGTCAATAAATAAATAAATAATAATAAGTAAATAAATACAATGGACAAAACACAACAAACATAAGAAGAGGGGGCAAAATAAAGGGGATTAAAAGATAAAGATAAAAATTATAATATAGAATATAAAATGTATATGGGATAAAATGAAATATTATAAAATAAAAGGAGGGGGGTCGACCGGCAGGTCGCATCATTGTAGAGGAGGGAGGGGATTATTGCTCCACCTCGCTCCCCGCGACCTGTCCACCTCGGGGGCGCCTTAACGGACAGCCCCCCTTGCGGCGGTGGAAGTACTAAGGTAGTACCACCGCCGCCATTACGTCTGCGGCCCCTTACAGGGGGCCGTCGGCCTCGTCGGTGTTGCCCCGCCGATGCTAGCCTCCTGGCGGAGAGCGGGTCGGCTTCCCTCTCTCTCTCCGCTGCCTCCATCTGCGTTATCACAATCTCACCGAAGGAGGCAAACGCTGCTCTTGACCTCTCGCTGCCGATCATGTGGTCGACCACGACCGGCAACGAGAGGTCCATCCCAATAACGCCCCTTAGGTCTCTGCGCGGCGTCGACCACGCTGGACATTCTTCCAGCGTATGCCGCGCAGAGTCCTGGGCCTCCTCGCAGTGGTGGCACTGCGATCCTCCCAGTGCCAGTCATGAACACAAAGTTAGAGGAAACGGCGGTATGCAGGTAATTTAACTTATGCGCATGCATTGCTGCAACTTGTGCTGTATAAGTTAGAATTTTTGTTACCGCGCCATCCGATTTTTATACATGTGCAAATACTCGTACACGATGCATTGTATTTTTTCCCGCACGCGACAAGGAGGGGACAGAGGCGAGTTCCGGCTCGCGTCTGTCCCCTCCCCCCGTCCCACCCCCCTTGTCGACCCTCAAAAAACTTAAAAATATGATAAAATAAAAGATAAAATCAATAAATGAAAACGTGTATAGATAAAATAGATAAAATAAAAGTCAATAAATAAATAAATAATAATAAGTAAATAAATACAATGGACAAAACACAAGAAACATAAGAAGGGGGGCAAAATAAAGGGGAATAAAAGATAAAGATAAAATTTATAATATAGAATATAAAATATATATATATAGAATAAAATGAAATATTATAAAATAAAAGGAGGGGGGTCGACCGGCAGGTCGCATATTTGTAGAGGCGGGGAGGGGATTATTGCTCCACCTCGCCCCCCGCGTCCTGCCCATCCCGGGGGCGCCTTAACGGCCAGCCCCCCTTGGCTCGCCGTGGAAGTACTAAGTATTCCCACCGCCGCCATTACGTCTGCGGCCCCTTACAGGGGGCCGTCGGCCTTGTCGGGGTTGCCCCGCCAATGCTAGCCTCCTGGCGCAGAGGGGGTCGGCTTCCCTCTCCCTCTCCGCTGCCTCCTTCTGCGTTATCACAATCTCGCAGAAGGAGGCAAACGCTGCTCTTGACCCCTCGCTGCCGATCATGTGGTCGACCACGACCGGCAACGAGAGGTCCATCCCAATAACGCCCCTTAGGTCTATGCGCGGCGTCGACCACGCTGGACATTCTTCCAGCGTATGCCGCGCAGAGTCCTGGGCCTCCTCGCAGTGGTGGCACTGCGATCCTCCCAGTGCCAGTCATGAACACAAAGTTAGAGGAAACGGCGGTATGCAGGTAATTTAACTTATGCGCATGCATTGCTGCAACTTGTGCTGTATAAGTTAGAATTTTTGTTACCGCGCCATCCGATTTTTATACATGTGCAAATACTCGTACATGATGCATTGTATTTTTGCCGCACGCGACAAGGAGGGGACAGAGGCGAGTTCCGGCTCGCGTCTGTCCCCTCCCCCCGTCCCACCCCCCTTGTCGACCCTCAAAAAACTTAAAAATATGATAAAATAAAAGATAAAATCAATAAATGAAAACGTGTATAGATAAAATAGATAAAATAAAAGTCAATAAATAAATAAATAATAATAAGTAAATAAATACAATGGACAAAACACAACAAACATAAGAAGGGGGGGCAAAATAAAGGGGATTAAAAGATAAAGATAAAAATTATAATATAGAATATAAAATATATATAGGATAAAATGAAATATTATAAAATAAAAGGAGGGGGGTCGACCGGCAGATCGCATCTTTGTAGAGGGGGGAGGGGATTATTGCTCCACCTCGCCCCCCGCGACCTGTCCACCTCGGGGGCGCCTTAACGGCCAGCCCCCCTTGGCGGCGGTTGAAGTACTAAGTAGTACCACCGCCGCCATTACGTCTGCGGCCCCTTATAGGGGGCCGTCGGCCTCGTCGGTGTTGCCCCGCCGATGCTAGCCTCCTGGCGGAGAGCGGGTCGGCTTCCCTCTCTCTCTCCGCTGCCTCCTTCAGCGTTATCACAATCTCGCAGAAGGAGGCAAACGCTGCTCTTGACCTCTCGCTGCCGATCATGTGGTCGACCACGACCGGCAACGAGAGGTCCATCCCAATAACGCCCCTTAGGTCTCTGCGCTGCGCCGACCACGCTGGACATTCTTCCAGCGTATGCCGCGCAGAGTCCTGGGCCTCCTCGCAGTGGTGGCACTGCGATCCTCCCAGTGCCAGTTATGAACACACAGTTTGAGGAAACGGCTGTATGCAGGTAATTTAACTTATGCGCATGCATTGCTGCAACTTGTGCTGTATAATTTAGAATTTTTGTTACCGCGCCATCCGATTTTTATACATGTGCAAATACTCGTACACGCTGCATTGTATTTTTTTCCGCACGCGACAAGGAGGGAATAGAGGCGAGTTCCGGCTCGCGTCTGTCCCCTCCCCCCGTCCCACCCCCCGTCCCACCCCCCACGTCGACCTGCATAAAACTTAAAAATACGATAAAATAATAGATAAAATCAATAAATGAAAACTTGTATAGAGAAAATAGATAAAATAAAAGTCAATAAATAAATAAATAATAATAAGTAAATAAATACAATGGACAAAACACTACAAACATAAGAAGGGTGGGGCAAAATAAAGGGGATTAAAACATAAAGATAAAATTTATAATATAGAATATAAAATACATATAGAATAAAATGAAATATTATCAAATAAAAGGAGGGGGGTCGACCGGCAGGTCGCATATTTGTAGAGGCGGGGAGGGGATTATTGCTCCACCTCGCCCCCCGCGTCCTGCCCACCCCGGGGGCGCCTTAACGGCCAGCCCCCCTTGGCGGCGGTGGAAGTACTAAATAGTCCCACCGCCGCCATGACGTCTGCGGCCCCTTACAGGGGGCCGTCGGCCTCGTCGGGGTTGCCCCGCCGATGCCAGCCTCCTGGCGGAGAGGGGGTCGGCTTCCCTCTCCCTCTCCGCTGCCTCCTTCTGCGTTATCACAATCTCGCAGAAGGAGGCAAACGCTGCTCTTGACCTCTCGCTGCCGATCATGTGGTCGACCACGACCGGCAACGAGAGGTCCATCCCAATAACGCCCCTTAGGTCTCTGCGCGGCGCTGACCACTCTGGACATTCTTCCAGCGTATGCCGCGCAGAGTCCTGGGCCTCCTCGCAGTGGTGGCACTGCGATCCTCCCAGTGCCAGTTATGAACACACAGTTTGAGGAAACGGCTGTATGCAGGTAATTTAACTTATGCGCATGCATTGCTGCAACTTGTGCTGTATAATTTAGAATTTTTGTTACCGCGCCATCCGATTTTTATACATGTGCAAATACTCGTACACACTGCATTGTATATTTTTCCGCACGCGACAAGGAGGGGATAGAGGCGAGTTCCGGCTCGCGTCTGTCCCCTCCCCCCGTCCCACCCCCCACGTCGACCCGCATAAAACTTACAAATACGATAAAATAATAGATGAAATCAATAAATGAAAACTTGTATAGATAAAATAGATAAAATAATAGTCAATAAATAAATAAATAATAATAAGTAAATAAATACAATGGACAAAACACAACAAACATAAGAAGAGGGGGCAAAATAAAGGGGATTAAAAGATAAAGATAAAAATTATAATATAGAATATAAAATGTATATGGGATAAAATGAAATATTATAAAATAAAAGGAGGGGGGTCGACCGGCAGGTCGCATCATTGTAGAGGAGGGAGGGGATTATTGCTCCACCTCGCTCCCCGCGACCTGTCCACCTCGGGGGCGCCTTAACGGACAGCCCCCCTTGGCGGCGGTGGAAGTACTAAGTAGTACCACCGCCGCCATTACGTCTGCGGCCCCTTACAGGGGGCCGTCGGCCTCGTCGGTGTTGCCCCGCCGATGCTAGCCTCCTGGCGGAGAGCGGGTCGGCTTCCCTCTCTCTCTCCGCTGCCTCCATCTGCGTTATCACAATCTCACCGAAGGAGGCAAACGCTGCTCTTGACCTCTCGCTGCCGATCATGTGGTCGACCACGACCGGCAACGAGAGGTCCATCCCAATAACGCCCCTTAGGTCTCTGCGCGGCGCTGACCACTCTGGACATTCTTCCAGCGTATGCCGCGCAGAGTCCTGGGCCTCCTCGCAGTGGTGGCACTGCGATCCTCCCAGTGCCAGTTATGAACACACAGTTTGAGGAAACGGCTGTATGCAGGTAATTTAACTTATGCGCATGCATTGCTGCAACTTGTGCTGTATAATTTAGAATTTTTGTTACCGCGCCATCCGATTTTTATACATGTGCAAATACTCGTACACGCTGCATTGTATTTTTTTCCGCACGCGACAAGGAGGGGATAGAGGCGAGTTCCGGCTCGCGTCTGTCCCCTCCCCCCGTCCCACCCCCCACGTCGACCCGCATAAAACTTAAAAATACGATAAAATAATAGATAAAATCAATAAATGAAAACGTGTATAGATAAAATAGATAAAATAAAAGACAATAAATAAATAAATAATAATAAGTAAATAAATACAATGGACAAAACACAACAAACATAAGAAGGGGGGGCAAAATAAAGGGGATTAAAAGATAAAGATAAAAATTATAATATAGAATATAAAATATATATAGGATAAAATGAAATATTATAAAATAAAAGGAGGAGGGTCGACCGGCAGGTCGCATCATTGTAGAGGGGGGAATGGATTATTGCTCCACCTCGCCCCCGCGACCTGTCCACCTCGGGGGCGCCTTAACGGCCAGCCCCCCTTGGCGGCGGTGGAAGTACTAAGTAGTCCCACCGCCGCCATTACGTCTGCGGCCTCTTACAGGGGGCCGTCGGCCTCGTCGGGGTTGCCCCGCCGATGCTAGCCTCCTGGCGGAGAGGGGGTCGGCTTCCCTCTCCCTCTCCGCTGCCTCCTTCTGCGTTATCACAATCTCGCAGAAGGAGGCAAACGCTGCTCTTGACCTCTCGCTGCCGATCATGTGGTCGACCACGACCGGCAACGAGAGGTCCATCCCAATAACGCCCCTTAGGTCTCTGCGCGGCGCTGACCACTCTGGACATTCTTCCAGCGTATGCCGCGCAGAGTCCTGGGCCTCCTCGCAGTGGTGGCACTGCGATCCTCCCAGTGCCAGTTATGAACACACAGTTTGAGGAAACGGCTGTATGCAGGTAATTTAACTTATGCGCATGCATTGCTGCAACTTGTGCTGTATAATTTAGAATTTTTGTTAACGCGCCATCCGATTTTTATACATGTGCAAATACTCGTACACGCTGCATTGTATTTTTTTCCGCACGCGACAAGGAGGGTATAGAGGCGAGTTCCGGCTCGCGTCTGTCCCCTCCCCCCGTCCCACCCCCCACGTCGACCCGCATAAAACTTAAAAATACGATAAAATAATAGATAAAATCAATAAATGAAAACTTGTATAGATAAAATAGATAAAATAATAGTCAATAAATAAATAAATAATAATAAGTAAATAAATACAATGGACAAAACACAACAAACATAAGAAGAGGGGGCAAAATAAAGGGGATTAAAAGATAAAGATAAAAATTATAATATAGAATATAAAATGTATATGGGATAAAATGAAATATTATAAAATAAAAGGAGGGGGGTCGTCCGGCAGGTCGCATCATTGTAGAGGGGGGAGGGGATTATTGCTCCACCTCGCTCCCCGCGACCTGTCCACCTCGGGGGCGCCTTAACGGCCAGCCCCCCTTGGCGGCGGTTGAAGTACTAAGTAGTACCACCGCCGCCATTACGTCTGCGGCCCTTACAGGGGGCCGTCGGCCTCGTCGGTGTTGCCCCGCCGATGCTAGCCTCCTGGCGGAGAGCGGGTCGGCTTCCCTCTCTATCTCCGCTGCCTCCTTCTGCGTTACCACAATCTCGCCGAAGGAGGCAAACGCTGCTCTTGACCTCTCGCTGCCGATCATGTGGTCGACCACGACCGGCAACGAGAGGTCCATCCCAATAACGCCCCTTAGGTCTCTGCGCGGCGCCGACCACGCTGGACATTCTTCCAGCGTATGCCGCGCAGAGTCCTGGGCCTCCTCGCAGTGGTGGCACTACGATCCTCCCAGTGCCAGTTATGAACACACAGTTTGAGGAAACGGCTGTATGCAGGTAATTTAACTTATGCGCATGCATTGCTGCAACTTGTGCTGTATAATTTAGAATTTTTGTTACCGCGCCATCCGATTTTTATACATGTGCAAATACTCGTACACGCTGCATTCTATTTTTTTCCGCACGCGACAAGGAGGGGACAGAGGCGAGTTCCGGCTCGCGTCTGTCCCCTCCCCCCGTCCCACCCCCCACGTCGACCCGCATAAAACTTAAAAATACGATAAAATAATAGATAAAATCAATAAATGAAAACTTGTATAGATAAAATAGATAAAATAATAGTCAATAAATAAATAAATAATAATAAGTAAATAAATACAATGGACAAAACACAACAAACATAAGAAGAGGGGGCAAAATAAAGGGGATTAAAAGATAAAGACAAAAATTATAATATAGAATATAAAATGTATATGGGATAAAATGAAATATTATAAAATAAAAGGAGGGGGGTCGACCGGCAGGTCGCATCTTTGTAGAGGGGGGAGGGTATTATTGCTCCACCTCGCCCCCCGCGACCTGTCCACCTCGGGGGCGCCTTAACGGCCAGCCCCCCTTGGCGGCGGTGAAAGTACTAAGTAGTCCCACCGCCGCCATTACGTCTGCGGCCCCTTACAGGGGGCCGTCGGCCTCGTCGGAGTTGCCCCGCCGATGCTAACCTCCTGGCGGAGAGCGGGTCGGCTTCCCTCTCTCTCTCTCTCCGCTGCCTCCTTCTGCGTTATCACAATCTCGCAGAAGGAGGCAAACGCTGCTCTTGACCTCTCGCTGCCGATCATGTGGTCGACCACGACCGGCAACGAGAGGTCCATCCCAATAACGCCCCTTAGGTCTCTGCGCTGCGCCGACCACGCTGGACATTCTTCCAGCGTATGCCGCGCAGAGTCCTGGGCCTCCTCGCAGTGGTGGCACTGCGATCCTCCCAGTGCCAGTTATGAACACACAGTTTGAGGAAACGGCTGTATGCAGGTAATTTAACTTATGCGCATGCATTGCTGCAACTTGTGCTGTATAATTTAGAATTTTTGTTACCGCGCCATCCGATTTTTATACATGTGCAAATACTCGTACACGCTGCATTGTATTTTTTTCCGCACGCGACAAGGAGGGGACAGAGGCGAGTTCCGGCTCGCGTCTGTCCCCTCCCCCCGTCCCACCCCCCACGTCGACCTGAATAAAACTTAAAAATACGATAAAATAATAGATAAAATCAATAAATGAAAACTTGTATAGATAAAATAGATAAAATAAAAGTCAATAAATGAATAAATAATAATAAGTAAATAAATACAATGGACAAAACACTACAAACATAAGAAGAGTGGGCAAAATAAAGGGGATTAAAAGATAAAGATAAAATTTATAATATAGAATATAAAATACATATAGAATAAAATGAAATATTATCAAATAAAAGGAGGGGGGTCGACCGGCAGGTCGCATATTTGTAGAGGCGGGGAGGGGATTATTGCTCCACCTCGCCCCCCGCGTCCTGCCCACCCCGAGGGCGCCTTAACGGCCAGCCCCCCTTGGCGGCGGTGGAAGTAGTAAGTAGTCCCACCGCCGCCATGACGTCTGCGGCCCCTTACAGGGGGCCGTCGGCCTCGTCGGGGTTGCCCCGCCGATGCTAGCCTCCTGGCGGGGAGGGGGTCGGCTTCCGTCTCCCTCTCCGCTGCCTCCTTCTGCGTTATCACAATCTCGCAGAAGGAGGCAAACGCTGCTCTTGACCTCTCGCTGCCGATCATGTGGTCGACCACGACCGGCAACGAGAGGTCCATCCCAATAACGCCCCTTAGGTCTCTGCGCGGCGCTGACCACTCTGGACATTCTTCCAGCGTATGCCGCGCAGAGTCCTGGGCCTCCTCGCAGTGGTGGCACTGCGATCCTCCCAGTGCCAGTTATGAACACACAGTTTGAGGAAACGGCTGTATGCAGGTAATTTAACTTATGCGCATGCATTGCTGCAACTTGTGCTGTATAATTTAGAATTTTTGTTACCGCGCCATCCGATTTTTATACATGTGCAAATACTCGTACACGCTGCATTGTATTTTTTTCCGCACGCGACAAGGAGGGGATAGAGGCGAGTTCCGGCTCGCGTCTGTCCCCTCCCCCCGTCCCACCCCCCACGTCGACCCGCATAAAACTTAAAAATACGATAAAATAATAGATAAAATCAATAAATGAAAACGTGTATAGATAAAATAGATAAAATAAAAGACAATAAATAAATAAATAATAATAAGTAAATAAATACAATGGACAAAACACAACAAACATAAGAAGGGGGGGCAAAATAAAGGGGATTAAAAGATAAAGATAAAAATTATAATATAGAATATAAAATATATATAGGATAAAATGAAATATTATAAAATAAAAGGAGGAGGGTCGACCGGCAGGTCGCATCATTGTAGAGGGGGGAATGGATTATTGCTCCACCTCGCCCCCGCGACCTGTCCACCTCGGGGGCGCCTTAACGGCCAGCCCCCCTTGGCGGCGGTGGAAGTACTAAGTAGTCCCACCGCCGCCATTACGTCTGCGGCCTCTTACAGGGGGCCGTCGGCCTCGTCGGGGTTGCCCCGCCGATGCTAGCCTCCTGGCGGAGAGGGGGTCGGCTTCCCTCTCCCTCTCCGCTGCCTCCTTCTGCGTTATCACAATCTCGCAGAAGGAGGCAAACGCTGCTCTTGACCTCTCGCTGCCGATCATGTGGTCGACCACGACCGGCAACGAGAGGTCCATCCCAATAACGCCCCTTAGGTCTCTGCGCGGCGCTGACCACTCTGGACATTCTTCCAGCGTATGCCGCGCAGAGTCCTGGGCCTCCTCGCAGTGGTGGCACTGCGATCCTCCCAGTGCCAGTTATGAACACACAGTTTGAGGAAACGGCTGTATGCAGGTAATTTAACTTATGCGCATGCATTGCTGCAACTTGTGCTGTATAATTTAGAATTTTTGTTAACGCGCCATCCGATTTTTATACATGTGCAAATACTCGTACACGCTGCATTGTATTTTTTTCCGCACGCGACAAGGAGGGTATAGAGGCGAGTTCCGGCTCGCGTCTGTCCCCTCCCCCCGTCCCACCCCCCACGTCGACCCGCATAAAACTTAAAAATACGATAAAATAATAGATAAAATCAATAAATGAAAACTTGTATAGATAAAATAGATAAAATAATAGTCAATAAATAAATAAATAATAATAAGTAAATAAATACAATGGACAAAACACAACAAACATAAGAAGAGGGGGCAAAATAAAGGGGATTAAAAGATAAAGATAAAAATTATAATATAGAATATAAAATGTATATGGGATAAAATGAAATATTATAAAATAAAAGGAGGGGGGTCGTCCGGCAGGTCGCATCATTGTAGAGGGGGGAGGGGATTATTGCTCCACCTCGCTCCCCGCGACCTATCCACCTCGGGGGCGCCTTAACGGCCAGCCCCCCTTGGCGGCGGTTGAAGTACTAAGTAGTACCACCGCCGCCATTACGTCTGCGGCCCTTACAGGGGGCCGTCGGCCTCGTCGGTGTTGCCCCGCCGATGCTAGCCTCCTGGCGGAGAGCGGGTCGGCTTCCCTCTCTATCTCCGCTGCCTCCTTCTGCGTTACCACAATCTCGCCGAAGGAGGCAAACGCTGCTCTTGACCTCTCGCTGCCGATCATGTGGTCGACCACGACCGGCAACGAGAGGTCCATCCCAATAACGCCCCTTAGGTCTCTGCGCGGCGCCGACCACGCTGGACATTCTTCCAGCGTATGCCGCGCAGAGTCCTGGGCCTCCTCGCAGTGGTGGCACTACGATCCTCCCAGTGCCAGTTATGAACACACAGTTTGAGGAAACGGCGGTATGCAGGTAATTTAACTTATGCGCATGCATTGCAGCAACTTGTGCTGTATAATTTAGAATTTTTGTTACAGCGCCATGCGATTTTTATACATGTGCAAATACTCGTACACACTGCATTGTATTTTTTTCCGCACGCGACAAGGAGGGGATAGAGGCGAGTTCCGGCTCGCGTCTGTCCCCTCCCCACGTCCCGCCCCCCTGGTCGACCCGCGTAAAACTTAATAATACGATAAAATAAAAGATAAAATGAATAAATGAAAACGTGTATAGATAAAATAGATAAAATAAAAGTCAATAAATAAATAAATAATAATAAGTAAATAAATACAATGGACAAAACACAACAAACATAAGAAGAGGGGGCAAAATAAAGGGGATTAAAAGATAAAGATAAAAATTATAATATAGAATATAAAATGTATATGGGATAAAATGAAATATTATAAAATAAAAGGAGGGGGGTCGTCCGGCAGGTCGCATCATTGTAGAGGGGGGAGGGGATTATTGCTCCACCTCGCTCCCCGCGACCTGTCCACCTCGGGGGCGCCTTAACGGCCAGCCCCCCTTGGCGGCGGTGGAAGTACTAAGCAGTACCACCGCCGCCATTACGTCTGCGGCCCCTTACAGGGGGCCGTCGGCCTCGTCGGTGTTGCCCCGCCGATGCTAGCCTCCTGGCGGAGAGCGGGTCGGCTTCCCTCTCACACTCCGCTGCCTCCTTCTGCGTTATCACAATCTCGCCGAAGGAGGCAAACGCTGCTCTTGACCTCTCGCTGCCGATCATGTGGTCGACCACGACCGGCAACGAGAGGTCCATCCCAATAACGCCCCTTAGGTCTCTGCGCGGCGCTGACCACTCTGGACATTCTTCCAGCGTATGCCGCGCAGAGTCCTGGGCCTCCTCGCAGTGGTGGCACTGCGATCCTCCCAGTGCCAGTTATGAACACACAGTTTGAGGAAACGGCTGTATGCAGGTAATTTAACTTATGCGCATGCATTGCTGCAACTTGTGCTGTATAATTTAGAATTTTTGTTAACGCGCCATCCGATTTTTATACATGTGCAAATACTCGTACACGCTGCATTGTATTTTTTTCCGCACGCGACAAGGAGGGTATAGAGGCGAGTTCCGGCTCGCGTCTGTCCCCTCCCCCCGTCCCACCCCCCACGTCGACCCGCATAAAACTTAAAAATACGATAAAATAATAGATAAAATCAATAAATGAAAACTTGTATAGATAAAATAGATAAAATAATAGTCAATAAATAAATAAATAATAATAAGTAAATAAATACAATGGACAAAACACAACAAACATAAGAAGAGGGGGCAAAATAAAGGGGATTAAAAGATAAAGATAAAAATTATAATATAGAATATAAAATGTATATGGGATAAAATGAAATATTATAAAATAAAAGGAGGGGGGTCGTCCGGCAGGTCGCATCATTGTAGAGGGGGGAGGGGATTATTGCTCCACCTCGCTCCCCGCGACCTGTCCACCTCGGGGGCGCCTTAACGGCCTGCCCCCCTTGGCGGCGGTTGAAGTACTAAGTAGTACCATCGCCGCCATTGCGTCTGCGGCCCCTCACAGGGGGCCGTCGGCCTCGTCGGTGTTGCCCCGCCGATGCTAGCCTCCTGGCGGAGAGCGGGTCGGCTTCCCTCTCTCTCTCCGCTGCCTCCTTCAGCGTTATCACAATCTCGCCGATGGAGGCAAACGCTGCTCTTGACCTCTCGCTGCCGATCATGTGGTCGACCACGACCGGCAACGAGAGGTCCATCCCAATAACGCCCCTTAGGTCTCTGCGCGGCGCCGACCACGCTGGAAATTCTTCCAGCGTATGCCGCGCAGAGTCCTGGGCCTCCTCGCAGTGGTGGCACTACGATCCTCCCAGTGCCAGTTATGAACACACAGTTTGAGGAAACGGCGGTATGCAGGTAATTTAACTTATGCGCATGCATTGCAGCAACTTGTGCTGTATAATTTAGAATTTTTGTTACAGCGCCATGCGATTTTTATACATGTGCAAATACTCGTACACACTGCATTGTATTTTTTTCCGCACGCGACAAAGAGGGGACAGAGGCGAGTTCCGGCTCGCGTCTGTCCCCTCCCCCCGTCCCACCCCCCACGTCGACCTGCATAAAACTTAAAAATACGATAAAATAATAGATAAAATCAATAAATGAAAACTTGTATAGATAAAATAGATAAAATAAAAGTCAATAAATAAATAAATAATAATAAGTAAATAAATACAATGGACAAAACACTACAAACATAAGAAGGGTGGGGCAAAATAAAGGGGATTAAAATATAAAGATAAAATTTATAATATAGAATATAAAATACATATCGAATAAAATGAAATATTATCAAATAAAAGGAGGGGGGTCGACCGGCAGGTCGCATATTTGTAGAGGCGGGGAGGGGATTATTGCTCCACCTCGCCCCCCGCGTCCTGCCCACCACGGGGGCGCCTTAACGGCCAGCCCCCCTTGGCGGCGGTGGAAGTACTAAGTAGTCCCACCGCCGCCATGACGTCTGCGGCCCCTTACAGGGGGCCGTCGGCCTCGTCGGGGTTGCCCCGCCGATGCTAGCCTCCTGGCGGAGAGGGGGTCGGCTTCCCTCTCCCTCTCCGCTGCCTCCTTCTGCGTTATCACAATCTCGCCGAAGGAGGCAAACGCTGCTCTTGACCTCTCGCTGCCGATCATGTGGTCGACCACGACCGGCAACGAGAGGTCCATCCCAATAACGCCCCTTAGGTCTCTGCGCGGCGCTGACCACTCTGGACATTCTTCCAGCGTATGCCGCGCAGAGTCCTGGGCCTCCTCGCAGTGGTGGCACTGCGATCCTCCCAGTGCCAGTTATGAACACACAGTTTGAGGAAACGGCTGTATGCAGGTAATTTAACTTATGCGCATGCATTGCTGCAACTTGTGCTGTATAATTTAGAATTTTTGTTAACGCGCCATCCGATTTTTATACATGTGCAAATACTCGTACACGCTGCATTGTATTTTTTTCCGCACGCGACAAGGAGGGGATAGAGGCGAGTTCCGGCTCGCGTCTGTCCCCTCCCCCCGTCCCACTCCCCACGTCGACCCGCATAAAACTTAAAAATACGATAAAATAATAGATAAAATCAATAAATGAAAACGTGTATAGATAAAATAGATAAAATAAAAGTCAATAAATAAATAAATAATAATAAGTAAATAAATACAATGGACAAAACACAACAAACATAAGAAGGGGGGGCAAAATAAAGGGGATTAAAAGATAAAGGTAAAAATTATAATATAGAATATAAAATATATATAGGATAAAATGAAATATTATAAAATAAAAGGAGGGGGGTCGACCGGCAGATCGCATCTTTGTAGAGGGGGGAGGGGATTATTGCTCCACCTCGCCCCCCGCGACCTGTCCACCTCGGGGGCGCCTTAACGGCCAGCCCCCCTTGGCGGCGGTGGAAGTACTAAGTAGTACCACCGCCGCCATTACGTCTGCGGCCCCTTACAGGAGGCCGTCGGCCTCGTCGGTGTTGCCCCGCCGAATCTAGCCTCCTGGCGGAGAGCGGGTCGGCTTCCCTCTCTCTCTCTCCGCTGCCTCCTTCTGCGTTATCACAATCTCGCCGAAGGAGGCAAACGCTGCACTTGACCTCTCGCTGCCGATCATGTGGTCGACCACGACCGGCATCGAGAGGTCCATCCCAATAACGCCCCTTAGGTCTCTGCGCGGCGCCGACCACGCTGGACATTCTTCCAGCGTATGCCGCGCAGAGTCCTGGGCCTCCTCGCAGTGGTGGCACTACGACCCTCCCAGTGCCAGTTTTGAACACACAGTTTGAGGAAACGGCGGTATGCAGGTAATTTAACTTATGCGCATGCATTGCAGCAACTTGTGCTGTATAATTTAGAATTTTTGTTACAGCGCCATGCGATTTTTATACATGTGCAAATACTCGTACACACTGCATTGTATTTTTTTCCGCACGCGACAAGGAGGGGATAGAGGCGAGTTCCGGCTCGCGTCTGTCCCCTCCCCCCGTCCCACCCCCCACGTCGACCCGCATAAAACTTAAAAATACGATAAAATAATAGATAAAATCAATAAATGAAAACTTGTATAGATAAAATAGATAAAATAATAGTCAATAAATAAATAAATAATAATAAGTAAATAAATACAATGGACATAACACAACAAACATAAGAAGAGGGGGCAAAATAAAGGGGATTAAAAGATAAAGATAAAAATTATAATATAGAATATAAAATGTATATGGGATAAAATGAAATATTATAAAATAAAAGGAGGGGGGTCGTCCGGCAGGTCGCATCATTGTAGAGGGGGGAGGGGATTATTGCTCCACCTCGCTCCCCGCGACCTGTCCACCTCGGGGGCGCCTTAACGGCCAGCCCCCCTTGGCGGCGGTGGAAGTACTAAGTAGTACCACCGCCGCCATTACGTCTGCGGCCCCTTACAGGGGGCCGTCGGCCTCGTCGGTGTTGCCCCGCCGATGCTAGCCTCCTGGCGGAGAGCGGGTCGACTTCCCTCTCTCTCTCCGCTGCCTCCTTCTGCGTTATCACAATCTCGCCGAAGGACGCAAACGCTGCTCTTGACCTCTCGCTGCCGATCATGTGGTCGCCCACGACCGGCAACGAGAGTTCCATCCCAATAACGCCCCTTAGGTCTCTGCGCGGCGCTGACCACTCTGGACATTCTTCCAGCGTATGCCGCGCAGCGTCCAGGGCCTCCTCGCAGTGGTGGCACTGCGATCCTCCCAGTGCCAGTTATGAACACACAGTTTGAGGAAACGGCGGTATGCAGGTAATTTAACTTATGCGCATGCATTGCTGCAACTTGTGCTGTAGAATTTAGAATTTTTGTTACCGCGCCATCCGATTTTTATACATGTGCAAATACTCGTACACGCTGCATTGTATTTTTTTCCGCACGCGACAAGGAGGGGATAGAGGCGAGTTCCGGCTCGCGTCTGTCCCCTCCCCCCGTCCCACCCCCCACGTCGACCCGCATGAAACTTAAAAATACGATAAAATAATAGATAAAATCAATAAATGAAAACTTGTATAGATAAAATAGATAAAATAAAAGTCAATAAATAAATAAATAATAATAAGTAAATAAATACAATGGACAAAACACTACAAACATAAGAAGGGTGGGGCAAAATAAAGGGGATTAAAATATAAAGATAAAATTTATAATATAGAATATAAAATACATATAGAATAAAATGAAATATTATCAAATAAAAGGAGGGGGGTCGACCGGCAGGTCGCATATTTGTAGAGGCGGGGAGGGGATTATTGCTCCACCTCGCCCCCCGCGTCCTGCCCACCCCGGGGGCGCCTTAACGGCCAGCCCCCCTTGGCGGCGGTGGAAGTACTAAATAGTCCCACCGCCGCCATGACGTCTGCGGCCCCTTACAGGGGGCCGTCGGCCTCGTCGGGGTTGCCCCGCCGATGCCAGCCTCCTGGCGGAGAGGGGGTCGGCTTCCCTCTCCCTCTCCGCTGCCTCCTTCTGCGTTATCACAATCTCGCAGAAGGAGGCAAACGCTGCTCTTGACCTCTCGCAGCCGATCATGTGGTCGACCACGACCGGCAACGAGAGGTCCATCCCAATAACGCCCCTTAGGTCTCTGCGCGGCGCTGACCACTCTGGACATTCTTCCAGCGTATGCCGCGCGGAGTCCTGGGCCTCCTCGCAGTGGTGGCACTGCGATCCTCCCAGTGCCAGTTATGAACACACAGTTTGAGGAAACGGCTGTATGCAGTGCGACGTTGTCCCTTTTTCGAACGGTTTTATGGCCGACGAAAAACGGTCAACCCCGAGATTTTATAGGCTCTGAGACCGGGCCGTGCGCGGCCGTGCGGACACGGTCCTCTCGGTGCAAAGGCGGAACTCGATGGAGGCTTGAACGAACAACGCGACGATAGTTCGGGCGCCAGGTATTTAGAAAATACCACGCGAAACACGATGGTGACCTCGAACTCGGGGAAGCCGAGTCCGGGAGTCAAGCCTCCACGAAACGCGGTCTGAAATAATGACGCGAACGGCCAGATGATTCGAGCGCAGGAGATAACGGGGACAGCCCTCACGGCAGGACGGATCTCGCAGGTGAAGAATCAACAAACGGAATTGGCTCTTAATCTTTAATGGTCACGAAAGTAAAAGATACAGGCGAGCGGCCACGAGGCCGCGAACCGGGAGCCCGCGCTCCTTGTACACTTTAGCGGAAGATGATCGTTCGCTGAGCGCGTTAGTCTATCGTGATTCTATCGCGGACGTACGATGCTACGGTACAATATTCGATTTGTTCGTCGATACAAGATTCCGCGAGGCGCGGGTGAACGGCGCAATTCCTACGACTGTCGCGAGAGTCCGAGACGAAGCGAAATTGCCGACGTGCGATGGATAATCCACGGCCGTACGCGGGATTCGAGGCGCGTAGACCGCCGCGGTTCACGCGTAATTCCGCCTACGCTTCTACCGTCGCCGACTATCCGAACCGAAGACTATTCGAGACTTATTCGATTCCGACATAACTCCCGAGGAAGACTTCCGATTTACGAAATTAAGGGAACTCTTGTCGCGAAGGCTCACAGCGTCCTTCAGAAGGACGCGAGCGAAGGCTCGAGGCGCCCTGCGCCTCGGCTCTTACGAAATCTCCGAGGACGAGACGAACACGTGTCGTCCTCGCGCGAATAACACGAGCCACCACGATTAACGAATCGAGGAATCACAGAATCGGCTTACCGTTGACGATATTCACGCTAGCCGCTACCGATGGACTTCGTAGGCTTCGCTGAAGGTTGCCCCTCGACCGAAATTCCGAGCTGGATCCGGAAAAGCCACCCGCGACGCGAAACTAAGCGGTATTCGGTAGTTGCAAGGACGAGATTAGTGGAAGCGAAACGCGACTATACTCGATGAGCCTCTGTGCGACAGTGGTTCCTCGATCCGCATCGACGGAACGCATCGATCCTGGTTCCCCCCACTCCGAGCGTATTGCCGAATTTTCCGATAGGTGCCGTACGCAACGCAACTAGGTTGTCGCAGGATCGCAACTACGAAAAAGTCCTAGGGCCCCAGACTTTACGCGACCACTTAATTTACCGCGACCTTTGAATTCCCGCTCGCCCTCGGCGAGCGGTTCGCATAATCCTCGGCAGCCAATTCGACACACCACCCACGCTGAGATCCTAGTTGAGCGGGATGAGACGGCGGCGGGACTCGGGCATGCTGTTGTTCGCTATAGGATCTCTTCGTCCCACGACGGCGCCTCCGGGTTTGTTCGCCCGTGTGTGATGACTTATTTTGCTGCTTCCGGCGCCGGATTTGTTCGTTGGCCATCCTTTTATTCGGTATTTGATCCTTCGGCACCTTTTCGGACTCGTACGCTTTCTTTAGGGTCGATAATTGCCTGAAACGTCGTACTCCGTACGCACAACAGATGGCATTAGTACGGTGCACGAAATCGGAAGATTTTCCTCTCGGAGTGCTCTTATGGCCTGCGGGTGGCTTTCGTAACCGAAAAAGGTCGGTCCGGTCCACACGTAATTCGGCTGTTTGACCGCGTTCAAACGGCGAAGTGACGTCGCACGCTTGCAACGTCACAACTCCCCCCCCCTTAAAAATGGACCGGACTGCCCCGTGGCTTGTCGACTCTGTGACCTATGGCTCGCCAAATAAGAGCATTCCCTTCGGAAGTCAACCTTTACAGTAGAGCCTCCACCAGTGGACAAACACATACCCAATTCTTACCCTTCGATAACCGCTATCTTCTTCATGCTTTTTCCTTCTACTTCGGACGAGACCTGTTCACTACACAAAAACGGAGGGAGAAGGTTCGCAAACTCGCAATAAATTTTGGTCCGGCGTATTTCGGACATAATTTCGCAGCTATGTTCTGCGCTGCGGATGACAATACGCGATTTCGTCGCAGCACTAAGTCTCCTACCTCAAAACGCGTGTCCCTATGCCGTAGATTGTAATACCGCGATTGCGTTTCGTACGCCCTATCCAGATTTTCGGTTACCCAATGTCGTAGGGTCGCGAGGTGAGTCATGCGATCCCTCCACTCTCCTGTGAACGATACTTCGAGATCTACCGGCGGTTCCTGTTCCGCTCGACAACATTTTGCAGGTCTCGGCTCTCGTCCGAAGTTTAGGAACGCTGGCGATGTTTGCAGTACTGTGTGGTGTGCGGTATTGTATGCGAATCGAAATTTCGAGATATTCGCATCCCAATCGCGATGGTCTTTTCCGATATACGCGACGATCATTGTTTTCAATATCCTATTAACCCGTTCGACGGGATTTGCTTGGGGATGGTACGGCGGAGTTGTCGCGATTGTTATCCCGTAATCTTCTGCCAATTCGTGAATGGCCTTATTGACAAATTCGGTACCGTTGTCTGTTAGTAATACGTCGGGGGTTCCCCATCGCGAAAATATTTGATCTTCTAATACTTCGGAAATTTTCGGTCCCGTGGCTCTACGGAGGGGGCAACATTCACCCCATTTCGTGAATAAATCTTGCATTACTAATAGATACGAGAATCCAGCACGACTGGGTGGAAGCGGGCCCATTATATCAGTGGCTACGACCATCCATGGTGCTGCGATGCGACGCCTTCCCATGAGCCCGGAGGGGAGGGATTGTTCCACCTTCGTAGCTTGGCACGTAGGGCAGCGTCGCACGTATTCCACGGCGGTTCGAAACATCCCCGGCCAATAATACTTGGTCGCGATGCGATGATATGTTTTCTCTACCCCTAGGTGCGCCGCTTGCACTTCGTCGTGTCCCTCTCTTAGTATCTCGGTTCTTTCGGCTAACGGGACTACGAGTTTCCACTCATTTAAATCTCCCCCAAGAATTTCCGAAATCAATGGGTCGGTACGACGGTGATATAGCCTACCCTCGCGAATTGACCAGTCGGGGTATTTTTCCGGATTCGATTCTACTACTTTGAATCTCTCGTCATGCCAGTCTAACTGTGTCGCGGCTACTATCGGAATCTGTTCCCCTTCTCCTTCTGTTCCTTCGAACATTCGCGAAAGTGCGTCTGGTACGTGATTTAACGCTCCTTGTCGGTATGTAATGTCGAAATCATACTCTAGCAGTTGTAATGCCCACCGCGCGAGCCTTCCCGAAGGGTTTTTCAATTGCCGTAACCAACGCAAACTACTATGATCCGTAATGATCGTAAAATGATACCCTTCGAGGTATGCTCGAAATTTTTCCACGGCCCACACGATAGCGAGACACTCTAATTCCGTCGCGGAGTACTTTCGTTCGGCGGAATTCAACGAGCGGCTCGCGAACGCGACTACTCTTTCCTCTCCCTCGATTTCTTGAACCAGTACTGCACCGAGCCCTACCGTGCTTGCGTCGGTCTGCAGGACGAATGGGATGTCAAAATGTGGACAAGCGAGAGTTGGCGCGGTTGCCACTAACGATCTTAATTTTTCGAAGGCGGTTTGTTGTCCGTCCTCCCATTTCCACGTCTTGCCTTTCCGTAGTAAGATATTTAAGGGCTCCGCTACAGTCGCGAAATCCGGAATAAATCTTCGATACCACGAAGCCATTCCGAGAAATCGTCGTAACTGTTTTAAGTTCTTAGGAGCTGGGAAAGACAAGACGGGTTCAATTTTATCCGCGTCAACTTTTAACCCTTCGCGACTCACTACAAATCCCAGGTACCGAACTTCTTCCCTGCAGAACTCGCATTTTTCGGGATTTATAATTAATCCAGCTGATTTTATTTTATTTAATACCCGACGCAGCCACTCGAGGTGCTTTTCGAAAGTTGTTGTTGCGATAATTATATCGTCCAGATACGCAAAAACATGTGGCTCCATTTCTGGACCGATCAATCGATCTAACAGTCTCTGAAATGTTGCCGGTGCTCCTGTGAGTCCGTACGGCATTCGCTTAAATTGAAATAGCCCTTTTCCGGGGACTGTAAACGCGGTAATCTCACGGCTGTCTTTCTCTAGCGGTATTTGGAAGTAAGCCTGGCTCAGATCGAGAGTGGAAATGTAGCGCGCGGCGCGTAATTTATCGAGAATGCTCGTCATTATCGGTAGCGGGTACGCGTCCTTCTTGGAAACCGCATTGACTTTGCGAAAATCTAGACAAAACCGGTATTTGCCGTTGGGTTTTTTCACCATTACTACCGGACTGGACCATTCACTTTCAGATGGTTCAATAATATCGTTGGCCAGTAACGAATCTACCTCCTTGTAAATCGCTTCCTGTACCATAGGTGAGACAGGATAGTACCTTTGTTTAATAGGCCTATTCTCTCCCACATCAATTCTGTGAGTAGTCAAAGTGGTTAATCCCGGTACTTTGGCAAAGTCACTGAGTTCCTTTTCCAAGAATTCGCATAATTGTTCTTTTTCGCCGCCCGATAATATTTGCAGGCCGCAGCAAAGTTGCTCGTTCGAAATTGAACCGAAAGGGAATTCGATTCTCGGTCGCGACGCGAAGTACCAGCTTCCCCGGTGGTATTCGACAACGATACCGAATTGCGCTATTACGTCAATCCCTAGCAACAATGGATTCACAAGGTTATCGAGAACGCGAACGAAAATTTTTCGAGTTTCGTTCCGTATTGTTATATCTAATTCGGCCTGTTCCGAAGCTCTATCTACGGCCCCTGTTGCTAACAGAAAGTAGCAAGGTCTCTCCGAGATTGTTAACTTCGCGTGATTTCCGACAACTTGTATTAACGCTCGATTAGCAAACGAAATGGATGATCCGGAATCTATTAACGCTCGTGCCCTGTACGTACCGATTTGCGCGTCGATAATTAATAAAGACGGTCGAGACTTGGAATCGTTCTCCGCGTTAGTTTCCGAAATTCGGGCCGAGATTATCATTTGGGAAACCGTTCCGACCCCTACGAGCGGTTCCGTCGGTAGTTTTCCGACTTCCGATCGCATTTACGACAGTCGCGAGTTGTTACGTCCGGTTCTCCGCAGCGATAGCAATGAATACGCGGTTTTTCCTTGCAATTCCTGGATCGATGACCAGGTTTAGTGCAATTCCAACAAAGCTCGTTGCTTCTCGGTTTGAATTCCGAGGAGCAGATAGCGCAGATGGTTTCGTATTCGACGCGTTTGCTATTCGGCTGATTTCGGGAGTTCCCGCGCCTACTCGGATTTTCTCTCTGGCACGCGTGTCGTGTTACCGGACGGGACTGTTCGCGGAAACGGGGATTCCGTCCTCGGCAACCTCCCTTACATTCGGTCTCGGCGATGGCGTTTACCGATTCGTAACGCGGATTTCGATAAAATCTACCGCGACCAGATTCCTTCGACTGATTACTATCCTTCGGCGGTTGATAGGCATAAATTTTATTGGCGATCTGCTGCGATCGATAATTATCTGCTCTACCGGGCGACACGTTGCTTTCCGCTTCGCGTAGTTTCTTTTCTACCTCTTTCATCGTTTTGATGTTATCGATCCCTAATACATTTCGAAGCTTTTCCCTCGCGTTCCAGATTATTCTCTTTACGCACTTTTCCTCCGACCACGGTTTATCTAATCGGCTCATCATAATTTCCATGCAAGCAAGATAATCTCGTACCGGTTCTTCTTCGCCCTGTTTCCGTACTCGTAAATCGTGTTCTAATAATTCCTGATAATCGGGATCGAAAAAATTTTGTCGCCACTCGGAGACGAATTCGGCCCACGAGGTTAATCTTCCGCGAGTCTTATACCAGAAGGCCGCGTTTCCCGAAAAACAAATTGGTAGACCGTCGAGGAGGTCTTCGTCCTCGATTTTCGAACTCGATCTCAAATCCTCTAGAGTGGAGAGAAACGTTTCCGCGTCCTCGTCCGCTCTCCCGGCAAAATTCAAACGCCACTTTCTAATGGTGTCGAATGCTGCTGAGGATTTATCTCGCTCATCGTCTGATGATTCGGAACTATCGTCTGTCCTTCCTCCTCGAATCTCCGGTACTTTACGCGATCCGTATTGACGTGGGGACGGGCGTGGTGGCCGAAGTCTCGTATTATCGCTAGCTTTCGTTTCGTTTACGGTCTCTTCCTGTAGGAATGGACCGTGCGAGGGAGGATCGCGAGACGTCCCTTCTCCCGGATCATAATCGCTATCGCTGTAAGCGGAGCGATAGTCTCTGTCCATTTCCGAGTCACCCGATATATTCGGTACGAAATTCGGATGTTTATTTTCCTTACGATAGCTAGCGCGCGGTCCTTCGTCGCCAAGGCCTTCGGTCGCTCGCGTTGTTTACTTTCCGCGTCCGGACGCTCTATCTCCCCGTACGAGATCTCTGGTTACGCTCTGTCGCCACGCGGCTCGAAATTGTCTCTCGAAAGTCTCTTTGTTCTCGATAACCCTGACTCTCGAATTTGAAACCGTTGCCACACAGTACGCCTATTGTTCCTATTACCTTGAAGCGTTCTTGCTTCAACGAGGTCGCGAAGAGAAAAAAAAGAATTTAACCGATCGCGTAAATATTCTGTTCACGAACAAAGACGTGTACGACGAAATTCTAGGCTACGAAATTCTGGCCCAGCACCGTAAGACGTACACTCCCGTAATACAATTTATTACAATTTCACAATTATTACACGAAAATCAGTAAATCATGGCAATAAAATTGCTCGTCAATTTTGTACACAGAATATTTCGTGCTGGCTCTTCGGAATCTTCCTCGCCAGACTCGCAACGAATCGAAATCAAAATTTTTCGCTTTCGAATTGAGTGTGTTTCTCGTGTCTCACTGGGTCGGCTCGAACAGTCTCTTTCGAACGTTCGCGATTTCACGATTCTACGAGAATACGACCTCGAGATTCCCGTAATTTACCACGATCAGGTAGTACCGTACGCTACCTGCGAGAGTCACCCGTTATTTTCCTGTGCCTTTCTCCGTTGTCGGGAAAAACCCTTGCGAGAGAGAGGTCCCTGTTCGGGCGCCAATTTGCGACGTTGTCCCTTTTTCGAACGGTTTTATGGCCGACGAAAAACGGTCAACCCCGAGATTTTATAGGCTCTGAGACCGGGCCGTGCGCGGCCGTGCGGACACGGTCCTCTCGGTGCAAAGGCGGAACTCGATGGAGGCTTGAACGAACAACGCGACGATAGTTCGGGCGCCAGGTATTTAGAAAATACCACGCGAAACACGATGGTGACCTCGAACTCGGGGAAGCCGAGTCCGGGAGTCAAGCCTCCACGAAACGCGGTCTGAAATAATGACGCGAACGGCCAGATGATTCGAGCGCAGGAGATAACGGGGACAGCCCTCACGGCAGGACGGATCTCGCAGGTGAAGAATCAACAAACGGAATTGGCTCTTAATCTTTAATGGTCACGAAAGTAAAAGATACAGGCGAGCGGCCACGAGGCCGCGAACCGGGAGCCCGCGCTCCTTGTACACTTTAGCGGAAGATGATCGTTCGCTGAGCGCGTTAGTCTATCGTGATTCTATCGCGGACGTACGATGCTACGGTACAATATTCGATTTGTTCGTCGATACAAGATTCCGCGAGGCGCGGGTGAACGGCGCAATTCCTACGACTGTCGCGAGAGTCCGAGACGAAGCGAAATTGCCGACGTGCGATGGATAATCCACGGCCGTACGCGGGATTCGAGGCGCGTAGACCGCCGCGGTTCACGCGTAATTCCGCCTACGCTTCTACCGTCGCCGACTATCCGAACCGAAGACTATTCGAGACTTATTCGATTCCGACATAACTCCCGAGGAAGACTTCCGATTTACGAAATTAAGGGAACTCTTGTCGCGAAGGCTCACAGCGTCCTTCAGAAGGACGCGAGCGAAGGCTCGAGGCGCCCTGCGCCTCGGCTCTTACGAAATCTCCGAGGACGAGACAAACACGTGTCGTCCTCGCGCGAATAACACGAGCCACCACGATTAACGAATCGAGGAATCACAGAATCGGCTTACCGTTGACGATATTCACGCTAGCCGCTACCGATGGACTTCGTAGGCTTCGCTGAAGGTTGCCCCTCGACCGAAATTCCGAGCTGGATCCGGAAAAGCCACCCGCGACGCGAAACTAAGCGGTATTCGGTAGTTGCAAGGACGAGATTAGTGGAAGCGAAACGCGACTATACTCGATGAGCCTCTGTGCGACAGTGGTTCCTCGATCCGCATCGACGGAACGCATCGATCCTGGTTCCCCCCACTCCGAGCGTATTGCCGAATTTTCCGATAGGTGCCGTACGCAACGCAACTAGGTTGTCGCAGGATCGCAACTACGAAAAAGTCCTAGGGCCCCAGACTTTACGCGACCACTTAATTTACCGCGACCTTTGAATTCCCGCTCGCCCTCGGCGAGCGGTTCGCATAATCCTCGGCAGCCAATTCGACACACCACCCACGCTGAGATCCTAGTTGAGCGGGATGAGACGGCGGCGGGACTCGGGCATGCTGTTGTTCGCTATAGGATCTCTTCGTCCCACGACGGCGCCTCCGGGTTTGTTCGCCCGTGTGTGATGACTTATTTTGCTGCTTCCGGCGCCGGATTTGTTCGTTGGCCATCCTTTTATTCGGTATTTGATCCTTCGGCACCTTTTCGGACTCGTACGCTTTCTTTAGGGTCGATAATTGCCTGAAACGTCGTACTCCGTACGCACAACAGATGGCATTAGTACGGTGCACGAAATCGGAAGATTTTCCTCTCGGAGTGCTCTTATGGCCTGCGGGTGGCTTTCGTAACCGAAAAAGGTCGGTCCGGTCCATACGTAATTCGGCTGTTTGACCGCGTTCAAACGGCGAAGTGACGTCGCACGCTTGCAACGTCACAGCAGGTAATTTAACTTATGCGCATGCATTGCTGCAACTTGTGCTGTATAATTTAGAATTTTTGTTACCGCGCCATCCGATTTTTATACATGTGCAAATACTCGTACACGCTGCATTGTATTTTTTTCCGCACGCGACAAGGAGGGGATAGAGGCGAGTTCCGGCTCGCGTCTGTCCCCTCCCCCCGTCCCACCCCCCACGTCGACCCGCATAAAACTTAAAAATACGATAAAATAATAGATAAAATCAATAAATGAAAACTTGTATAGATAAAATAGATAAAATAATAGTCAATAAATAAATAAATAATAATAAGTAAATAAATACAATGGACAAAACACAACAAACATAAGAAGAGGGGGCAAAATAAAGGGGATTAAAAGATAAAGATAAAAATTATAATATAGAATATAAAATGTATATGGGATAAAATGAAATATTATAAAATAAAAGGAGGGGGGTCGACCGGCAGGTCGCATCATTGTAGAGGAGGGAGGGGATTATTGCTCCACCTCGCTCCCCGCGACCTGTCCACCTCGGGGGCGCCTTAACGGACAGCCCCCCTTGGCGGCGGTGGAAGTACTAAGTAGTACCACCGCCGCCATTACGTCTGCGGCCCCTTACAGGGGGCCGTCGGCCTCGTCGGGGCTGCCCCGCCGATGCTAGCCTCCTGGCGGAGAGGGGGTCGGCTTCCCTCTCCCTCTCCGCTGCCTCCTTCTGCGTTATCACAATCTAGCAGAAGGAGGCAAACGCTGCTCTTGACCTCTCGCTGCCGATCATGTGGTCGACCACGACCGGCAACGAGAGGTCCATCCCAATAACGCCCCTTAGGTCTCTGCGCGGTGCCGACCACGCTGGACATTCTTCCAGCGTATGCCGCGCAGAGTCCTGGGCCTCCTCGCAGTGGTGGCACTGCGATCCTCCCAGTGCCAGATATGAACACACAGTTTGAGGAAACGGCGTTATGCAGGTAATTTAACATATGCGCATCCATTGCTGCAACTTGTGCTGTATAATTTAGAATTTTTGTTACGGCGCCATCCGATTTTTATACATGTGCAAATAGTCGTACACACTGCATTGTATTTTTTTCCGCACGCGACAAGGAGGGGACAGAGGCGAGTTCCGGCTCGCGTCTGTCCCCTCCCCACGACCCACCCCCCTGGTCGACCCGCACAAAACTTAAAAATATGATAAAATAAAAGATAAAATCAATAAATGAAAACGTATATAGATAAAATAGATAAAATAAAAGTCAATAATTAAATAAATAATAATAAGTAAATAAATACAATGGACAAAACACAACAAACATAAGAAGGGGGGCAAAATAAAGGGGAATAAAAGATAAAGATAAAATTTATAATATAGAATATAAAATATATATATAGAATAAAATGAAATATTATAAAATAAAAGGAGGGGGGTCGACCGGCAGGTCGCATATTTGTAGAGGCGGGGAGGGGATTATTGCTCCACCTCGTCCCCCGCGTCCTGCCCATTCCGGGGGCGCCTTAACGGCCAGCCCCCCTTGGCTCGCGGTGAAAGTACTAAGTATTCCCACCGCCGCCATTACGTCTGCGGCCCCTTACAGGGGGCCGTCGGCCTTGTCGGGGTTGCCCCGCCAATGCTAGCCTCCTGGCGCAGAGGGGGTCGGCTTCCCTCTCCCTCTCCGCTGCCTCCTTCTGCGTTATCACAATCTCGCAGAAGGAGGCAAACGCTGCTCTTGACCTCTCGCTGCCGATCATGTGGTCGACCACGACCGGCAACGAGAGGTCCATCCCAATAACGCCCCTTAGGTCTCTGCGCGGCGTCGACCACGCTGGACATTCTTCCAGCGTATGCCGCGCAGAGTCCTGGGCCTCCTCGCAGTGGTGGCACTGCGATCCTCCCAGTGCCAGTCATGAACACAAAGTTAGAGGAAACGGCGGTATGCAGGTAATTTAACTTATGCGCATGCATTGCTGCAACTTGTGCTGTATAAGTTAGAATTTTTGTTACCGCGCCATCCGATTTTTATACATGTGCAAATACTCGTACACGATGCATTGTATTTTTTCCCGCACGCGACAAGGAGGGGACAGAGGCGAGTTCCGGCTCTCGTCTGTCCCCTCCCCCCGTCCCACCCCCCTTGTCGACCCTCAAAAAACTTAAAAATATGATAAAATAAAAGATAAAATCAATAAATGAAAACGTGTATAGATAAAATAGATAAAATAAAAGTCAATAAATAAATAAATAATAATAAGTAAATAAATACAATGGACAAAACACAAGAAACATAAGAAGGGGGGCAAAATAAAGGGGAATAAAAGATAAAGATAAAATTTATAATATAGAATATAAAATATATATATATAGAATAAAATGAAATATTATAAAATAAAAGGAGGGGGGTCGACCGGCAGGTCGCATATTTGTAGAGGCGGGGAGGGGATTATTGCTCCACCTCGCCCCCCGCGTCCTGCCCATCCCGGGGGCGCCTTAACGGCCAGCCCCCCTTGGCTCGCCGTGGAAGTACTAAGTATTCCCACCGCCGCCATTACGTCTGCGGCCCCTTACAGGGGGCCGTCGGCCTTGTCGGGGTTGCCCCGCCAATGCTAGCCTCCTGGCGCAGAGGGGGTCGGCTTCCCTCTCCCTCTCCGCTGCCTCCTTCTGCGTTATCACAATCTCGCAGAAGGAGGCAAACGCTGCTCTTGACCCCTCGCTGCCGATCATGTGGTCGACCACGACCGGCAACGAGAGGTCCATCCCAATAACGCCCCTTAGGTCTATGCGCGGCGTCGACCACGCTGGACATTCTTCCAGCGTATGCCGCGCAGAGTCCTGGGCCTCCTCGCAGTGGTGGCACTGCGATCCTCCCAGTGCCAGTCATGAACACAAAGTTAGAGGAAACGGCGGTATGCAGGTAATTTAACTTATGCGCATGCATTGCTGCAACTTGTGCTGTATAAGTTAGAATTTTTGTTACCGCGCCATCCGATTTTTATACATGTGCAAATACTCGTACATGATGCATTGTATTTTTGCCGCACGCGACAAGGAGGGGACAGAGGCGAGTTCCGGCTCGCGTCTGTCCCCTCCCCCCGTCCCACCCCCCTTGTCGACCCTCAAAAAACTTAAAAATATGATAAAATAAAAGATAAAATCAATAAATGAAAACGTGTATAGATAAAATAGATAAAATAAAAGTCAATAAATAAATAAATAATAATAAGTAAATAAATACAATGGACAAAACACAACAAACATAAGAAGGGGGGGCAAAATAAAGGGGATTAAAAGATAAAGATAAAAATTATAATATAGAATATAAAATATATATAGGATAAAATGAAATATTATAAAATAAAAGGAGGGGGGTCGACCGGCAGATCGCATCTTTGTAGAGGGGGGAGGGGATTATTGCTCCACCTCGCCCCCCGCGACCTGTCCACCTCGGGGGCGCCTTAACGGCCAGCCCCCCTTGGCGGCGGTTGAAGTACTAAGTAGTACCACCGCCGCCATTACGTCTGCGGCCCCTTACAGGGGGCCGTCGGCCTCGTCGGTGTTGCCCCGCCGATGCTAGCCTCCTGGCGGAGAGCGGGTCGGCTTCCCTCTCTCTCTCCGCTGCCTCCTTCAGCGTTATCACAATCTCGCAGAAGGAGGCAAACGCTGCTCTTGACCTCTCGCTGCCGATCATGTGGTCGACCACGACCGGCAACGAGAGGTCCATCCCAATAACGCCCCTTAGGTCTCTGCGCTGCGCCGACCACGCTGGACATTCTTCCAGCGTATGCCGCGCAGAGTCCTGGGCCTCCTCGCAGTGGTGGCACTGCGATCCTCCCAGTGCCAGTTATGAACACACAGTTTGAGGAAACGGCTGTATGCAGGTAATTTAACTTATGCGCATGCATTGCTGCAACTTGTGCTGTATAATTTAGAATTTTTGTTACCGCGCCATCCGATTTTTATACATGTGCAAATACTCGTACACACTGCATTGTATATTTTTCCGCACGCGACAAGGAGGGGATAGAGGCGAGTTCCGGCTCGCGTCTGTCCCCTCCCCCCGTCCCACCCCCCACGTCGACCCGCATAAAACTTACAAATACGATAAAATAATAGATGAAATCAATAAATGAAAACTTGTATAGATAAAATAGATAAAATAATAGTCAATAAATAAATAAATAATAATAAGTAAATAAATACAATGGACAAAACACAACAAACATAAGAAGAGGGGGCAAAATAAAGGGGATTAAAAGATAAAGATAAAAATTATAATATAGAATATAAAATGTATATGGGATAAAATGAAATATTATAAAATAAAAGGAGGGGGGTCGACCGGCAGGTCGCATCATTGTAGAGGAGGGAGGGGATTATTGCTCCACCTCGCTCCACGCGACCTGTCCACCTCGGGGGCGCCTTAACGGACAGCCCCCCTTGGCGGCGGTGGAAGTACTAAGTAGTACCACCGCCGCCATTACGTCTGCGGCCCCTTACAGGGGGCCGTCGGCCTCGTCGGGGTTGCCCCGCCGATGGTAGCCTCCTGGCGGAGAGGGGGTCGGCTTCCCTCTCCCTCTCCGCTGCCTCCTTCTGCGTTATCACAATCTCGCAGAAGGAGGCAAACGCTGCTCTTGACCTCTCGCTGCCGATCATGTGGTCGACCACGACCGGCAACGAGAGGTCCATCCCAATAACGCCCCTTAGGTCTCTGCGCGGCGCTGACCACTCTGGACATTCTTCCAGCGTATGCCTCGCAGAGTCCTGGGCCTCCTCGCAGTGGTGGCACTGCGATCCTCCCAGTGCCAGTTATGAACACACAGTTTGAGGAAACGGCTGTATGCAGGTAATTTAACTTATGCGCATGCACTGCTGCAACTTGTGCTGTATAATTTAGAATTTTTGTTAACGCGCCATCCGATTTTTATACATGTGCAAATACTCGTACACGCTGCATTGTATTTTTTTCCGCACGCGACAAGGAGGGGATAGAGGCGAGTTCCGGCTCGCGTCTGTCCCCTCCCCCCGTCCCACCCCCACGTCGACCCGCATAAAACTTAAAAATACGATAAAATAATAGATAAAATCAATAAATGAAAACTTGTATAGATAAAATAGATAAAATAAAAGACAATAAATAAATAAATAATAATAAGTAAATAAATACAATGGACAAAACACAACAAACATAAGAAGGGGGGGCAAAATAAAGGGGATTAAAAGATAAAGATAAAAATTATAATATAGAATATAAAATATATATAGGATAAAATGAAATATTATAAAATAAAAGGAGGAGGGTCGACCGGCAGGTCGCATCATTGTAGAGGGGGGAGGGGATTATTGCTCCACCTCGCCCCCGCGACCTGTCCACCTCGGGGGCGCCTTAACGGCCAGCCCCCCTTGGCGGCGGTGGAAGTACTAAGTAGTACCACCGCCGCCATTACGTCTGCGGCCCCTTACAGGGGGCCGTCGGCCTCGTCGGTGTTGCCCCGCCGATGCTAGCCTCCTGGCGGAGAGCGGGTCGGCTTCCCTCTCTCTCTCCGCTGCCTCCATCTGCGTTATCACAATCTCACCGAAGGAGGCAAACGCTGCTCTTGACCTCTCGCTGCCGATCATGTGGTCGACCACGACCGGCAACGAGAGGTCCATCCCAATAACGCCCCTTAGGTCTCTGCGCGGCGCTGACCACTCTGGACATTCTTCCAGCGTATGCCGCGCAGAGTCCTGGGCCTCCTCGCAGTGGTGGCACTGCGATCCTCCCAGTGCCAGTTATGAACACACAGTTTGAGGAAACGGCTGTATGCAGGTAATTTAACTTATGCGCATGCATTGCTGCAACTTGTGCTGTATAATTTAGAATTTTTGTTACCGCGCCATCCGATTTTTATACATGTGCAAATACTCGTACACGCTGCATTGTATTTTTTTCCGCACGCGACAAGGAGGGGATAGAGGCGAGTTCCGGCTCGCGTCTGTCCCCTCCCCCCGTCCCACCCCCCACGTCGACCCGCATAAAACTTAAAAATACGATAAAATAATAGATAAAATCAATAAATGAAAACGTGTATAGATAAAATAGATAAAATAAAAGACAATAAATAAATAAATAATAATAAGTAAATAAATACAATGGACAAAACACAACAAACATAAGAAGGGGGGGCAAAATAAAGGGGATTAAAAGATAAAGATAAAAATTATAATATAGAATATAAAATATATATAGGATAAAATGAAATATTATAAAATAAAAGGAGGAGGGTCGACCGGCAGGTCGCATCATTGTAGAGGGGGGAATGGATTATTGCTCCACCTCGCCCCCGCGACCTGTCCACCTCGGGGGCGCCTTAACGGCCAGCCCCCCTTGGCGGCGGTGGAAGTACTAAGTAGTCCCACCGCCGCCATTACGTCTGCGGCCTCTTACAGGGGGCCGTCGGCCTCGTCGGGGTTGCCCCGCCGATGCTAGCCTCCTGGCGGAGAGGGGGTCGGCTTCCCTCTCCCTCTCCGCTGCCTCCTTCTGCGTTATCACAATCTCGCAGAAGGAGGCAAACGCTGCTCTTGACCTCTCGCTGCCGATCATGTGGTCGACCACGACCGGCAACGAGAGGTCCATCCCAATAACGCCCCTTAGGTCTCTGCGCGGCGCTGACCACTCTGGACATTCTTCCAGCGTATGCCGCGCAGAGTCCTGGGCCTCCTCGCAGTGGTGGCACTGCGATCCTCCCAGTGCCAGTTATGAACACACAGTTTGAGGAAACGGCTGTATGCAGGTAATTTAACTTATGCGCATGCATTGCTGCAACTTGTGCTGTATAATTTAGAATTTTTGTTAACGCGCCATCCGATTTTTATACATGTGCAAATACTCGTACACGCTGCATTGTATTTTTTTCCGCACGCGACAAGGAGGGTATAGAGGCGAGTTCCGGCTCGCGTCTGTCCCCTCCCCCCGTCCCACCCCCCACGTCGACCCGCATAAAACTTAAAAATACGATAAAATAATAGATAAAATCAATAAATGAAAACTTGTATAGATAAAATAGATAAAATAATAGTCAATAAATAAATAAATAATAATAAGTAAATAAATACAATGGACAAAACACAACAAACATAAGAAGAGGGGGCAAAATAAAGGGGATTAAAAGATAAAGATAAAAATTATAATATAGAATATAAAATGTATATGGGATAAAATGAAATATTATAAAATAAAAGGAGGGGGGTCGTCCGGCAGGTCGCATCATTGTAGAGGGGGGAGGGGATTATTGCTCCACCTCGCTCCCCGCGACCTGTCCACCTCGGGGGCGCCTTAACGGCCAGCCCCCCTTGGCGGCGGTTGAAGTACTAAGTAGTACCACCGCCGCCATTACGTCTGCGGCCCTTACAGGGGGCCGTCGGCCTCGTCGGTGTTGCCCCGCCGATGCTAGCCTCCTGGCGGAGAGCGGGTCGGCTTCCCTCTCTATCTCCGCTGCCTCCTTCTGCGTTACCACAATCTCGCCGAAGGAGGCAAACGCTGCTCTTGACCTCTCGCTGCCGATCATGTGGTCGACCACGACCGGCAACGAGAGGTCCATCCCAATAACGCCCCTTAGGTCTCTGCGCGGCGCCGACCACGCTGGACATTCTTCCAGCGTATGCCGCGCAGAGTCCTGGGCCTCCTCGCAGTGGTGGCACTACGATCCTCCCAGTGCCAGTTATGAACACACAGTTTGAGGAAACGGCTGTATGCAGGTAATTTAACTTATGCGCATGCATTGCTGCAACTTGTGCTGTATAATTTAGAATTTTTGTTACCGCGCCATCCGATTTTTATACATGTGCAAATACTCGTACACGCTGCATTCTATTTTTTTCCGCACGCGACAAGGAGGGGACAGAGGCGAGTTCCGGCTCGCGTCTGTCCCCTCCCCCCGTCCCACCCCCCACGTCGACCCGCATAAAACTTAAAAATACGATAAAATAATAGATAAAATCAATAAATGAAAACTTGTATAGATAAAATAGATAAAATAATAGTCAATAAATAAATAAATAATAATAAGTAAATAAATACAATGGACAAAACACAACAAACATAAGAAGAGGGGGCAAAATAAAGGGGATTAAAAGATAAAGACAAAAATTATAATATAGAATATAAAATGTATATGGGATAAAATGAAATATTATAAAATAAAAGGAGGGGGGTCGACCGGCAGGTCGCATCTTTGTAGAGGGGGGAGGGTATTATTGCTCCACCTCGCCCCCCGCGACCTGTCCACCTCGGGGGCGCCTTAACGGCCAGCCCCCCTTGGCGGCGGTGGAAGTACTAAGTAGTCCCACCGCCGCCATTACGTCTGCGGCCCCTTACAGGGGGCCGTCGGCCTCGTCGGAGTTGCCCCGCCGATGCTAACCTCCTGGCGGAGAGCGGGTCGGCTTCCCTCTCTCTCTCTCTCCGCTGCCTCCTTCTGCGTTATCACAATCTCGCAGAAGGAGGCAAACGCTGCTCTTGACCTCTCGCTGCCGATCATGTGGTCGACCACGACCGGCA
This sequence comes from Lasioglossum baleicum, assembly GCF_051020765.1. Taxonomy (NCBI): domain Eukaryota; kingdom Metazoa; phylum Arthropoda; class Insecta; order Hymenoptera; family Halictidae; genus Lasioglossum; species Lasioglossum baleicum. Next base: position 637,291 of record NW_027469132.1, read on the forward strand.
ACGAGAGGTCCATCCCAATAACGCCCCTTAGGTCTCTGCGCTGCGCCGACCACGCTGGACATTCTTCCAGCGTATGCCGCGCAGAGTCCTGGGCCTCCTCGCAGTGGTGGCACTGCGATCCTCCCAGTGCCAGTTATGAACACACAGTTTGAGGAAACGGCTGTATGCAGGTAATTTAACTTATGCGCATGCATTGCTGCAACTTGTGCTGTATAATTTAGAATTTTTGTTACCGCGCCATCCGATTTTTATACATGTGCAAATACTCGTACACGCTGCATTGTATTTTTTTCCGCACGCGACAAGGAGGGGACAGAGGCGAGTTCCGGCTCGCGTCTGTCCCCTCCCCCCGTCCCACCCCCCACGTCGACCTGAATAAAACTTAAAAATACGATAAAATAATAGATAAAATCAATAAATGAAAACTTGTATAGATAAAATAGATAAAATAAAAGTCAATAAATGAATAAATAATAATAAGTAAATAAATACAATGGACAAAACACTACAAACATAAGAAGAGTGGGCAAAATAAAGGGGATTAAAAGATAAAGATAAAATTTATAATATAGAATATAAAATACATATAGAATAAAATGAAATATTATCAAATAAAAGGAGGGGGGTCGACCGGCAGGTCGCATATTTGTAGAGGCGGGGAGGGGATTATTGCTCCACCTCGCCCCCCGCGTCCTGCCCACCCCGAGGGCGCCTTAACGGCCAGCCCCCCTTGGCGGCGGTGGAAGTAGTAAGTAGTCCCACCGCCGCCATGACGTCTGCGGCCCCTTACAGGGGGCCGTCGGCCTCGTCGGGGTTGCCCCGCCGATGCTAGCCTCCTGGCGGGGAGGGGGTCGGCTTCCGTCTCCCTCTCCGCTGCCTCCTTCTGCGTTATCACAATCTCGCAGAAGGAGGCAAACGCTGCTCTTGACCTCTCGCTGCCGATCATGTGGTCGACCACGACCGGCAACGAGAGGTCCATCCCAATAACGCCCCTTAGGTCTCTGCGCGGCGCTGACCACTCTGGACATTCTTCCAGCGTATGCCGCGCAGAGTCCTGGGCCTCCTCGCAGTGGTGGCACTGCGATCCTCCCAGTGCCAGTTATGAACACACAGTTTGAGGAAACGGCTGTATGCAGGTAATTTAACTTATGCGCATGCATTGCTGCAACTTGTGCTGTATAATTTAGAATTTTTGTTACCGCGCCATCCGATTTTTATACATGTGCAAATACTCGTACACGCTGCATTGTATTTTTTTCCGCACGCGACAAGGAGGGAATAGAGGCGAGTTCCGGCTCGCGTCTTTCCCCTCCCACCGTCCCACCCCCCACGTCGACCTGCATAAAACTTAAAAATACGATAAAATAATAGATAAAATCAATAAATGAAAACTTGTATAGATAAAATAGATAAAATAAAAGTCAATAAATAAATAAATAATAAGAAGTAAATAAATACAATGGACAAAACACTACAAACATAAGAAGGGTGGGGCAAAATAAAGGGGATTAAAATATAAAGATAAAATTTATAATATAGAATATAAAATACATATAGAATAAAATGAAATATTATCAAATAAAAGGAGGGGGGTCGACCGGCAGGTCGCATATTTGTAGAGGCGGGGAGGGGATTATTGCTCCACCTCGCCCCCCGCGTCCTGTCCACCTCGGGGGCGCCTTAACGGCCAGCCCCCCTTGGCGGCGGTTGAAGTACTAAGTAGTACCACCGCCGCCATTACGTCTGCGGCCCTTACAGGGGGCCGTCGGCCTCGTCGGTGTTGCCCCGCCGATGCTAGCCTCCTGGCGGAGAGCGGGTCGGCTTCCCTCTCTCTCTCCGCTGCCTCCTTCAGCGTTATCACAATCTCGCCGAAGGAGGCAAACGCTGCTCTTGACCTCTCGCTGCCGATCATGTGGTCGACCACGACCGGCAACGAGAGGTCCATCCCAATAACGCCCCTTAGGTCTCTGCGCGGCGCCGACCACGCTGGACATTCTACCAGCGTATGCCGCGCAGAGTCCTGGGCCTCCTCGCAGTGGTGGCACTGCGATCCTCCCAGTGCCAGTTATGAACACACAGTTTGAGGAAACGGCTGTATGCAGGTAATTTAACTTATGCGCATGCATTGCTGCAACTTGTGCTGTATAATTTAGAATTTTTGTTACCGCGCCATCCGATTTTTATACATGTGCAAATACTCGTACACGCTGCATTGTATTTTTTTCCGCACGCGACAAGGAGGGGACAGAGGCGAGTTCCGGCTCGCGTCTGTCCCCTCCCCCCGTCCCACCCCCCACGTCGACCTGAATAAAACTTAAAAATACGATAAAATAATAGATAAAATCAATAAATGAAAACTTGTATAGATAAAATAGATAAAATAAAAGACAATAAATAAATAAATAATAATAAGTAAATAAATACAATGGACAAAACACAACAAACATAAGGGGGGGCAAAATAAAGGGGATTAAAAGATAAAGATAAAAATTATAATATAGAATATAAAATATATATAGGATAAAATGAAATATTATAAAATAAAAGGAGGAGGGTTGACCGGCAGGTCGCATCATTGTAGAGGGGGGAGGGGATTATTGCTCCACCTCGCCCCCGCGACCTGTCCACCTCGGGGGCGCCTTAACGGCCAGCCCCCCTTGGCGGCGGTGGAAGTACTAAGTAGTCCCACCGCCGCCATTACGTCTGCGGCCCCTTACAGGGGGCCGTCGGCCTCGTCGGGGTTGCCCCGCCGATGCTAGCCTCCTGGCGGAGAGCGGGTCGGCTTCCCTCTCTCTCTCCGCTGCCTCCATCTGCGTTATCACAATCTCACCGAAGGAGGCAAACGCTGCTCTTGACCTCTCGCTGCCGATCATGTGGTCGACCACGACCGGCAACGAGAGGTCCATCCCAATAACGCCCCTTAGGTCTCTGCGCGGCGCTGACCACTCTGGACATTCTTCCAGCGTATGCCGCGCAGAGTCCTGGGCCTCCTCGCAGTGGTGGCACTGCGATCCTCCCAGTGCCAGTTATGAACACACAGTTTGAGGAAACGGCTGTATGCAGGTAATTTAACTTATGCGCATGCATTGCTGCAACTTGTGCTGTATAATTTAGAATTTTTGTTACCGCGCCATCCGATTTTTATACATGTGCAAATACTCGTACACGCTGCATTGTATTTTTTTCCGCACGCGACAAGGAGGGGATAGAGGCGAGTTCCGGCTCGCGTCTGTCCCCTCCCCCCGTCCCACCCCCCACGTCGACCCGCATAAAACTTAAAAATACGATAAAATAATAGATAAAATCAATAAATGAAAACGTGTATAGATAAAATAGATAAAATAAAAGACAATAAATAAATAAATAATAATAAGTAAATAAATACAATGGACAAAACACAACAAACATAAGAAGGGGGGGCAAAATAAAGGGGATTAAAAGATAAAGATAAAAATTATAATATAGAATATAAAATATATATAGGATAAAATGAAATATTATAAAATAAAAGGAGGAGGGTCGACCGGCAGGTCGCATCATTGTAGAGGGGGGAATGGATTATTGCTCCACCTCGCCCCCGCGACCTGTCCACCTCGGGGGCGCCTTAACGGCCAGCCCCCCTTGGCGGCGGTGGAAGTACTAAGTAGTCCCACCGCCGCCATTACGTCTGCGGCCTCTTACAGGGGGCCGTCGGCCTCGTCGGGGTTGCCCCGCCGATGCTAGCCTCCTGGCGGAGAGGGGGTCGGCTTCCCTCTCCCTCTCCGCTGCCTCCTTCTGCGTTATCACAATCTCGCAGAAGGAGGCAAACGCTGCTCTTGACCTCTCGCTGCCGATCATGTGGTCGACCACGACCGGCAACGAGAGGTCCATCCCAATAACGCCCCTTAGGTCTCTGCGCGGCGCTGACCACTCTGGACATTCTTCCAGCGTATGCCGCGCAGAGTCCTGGGCCTCCTCGCAGTGGTGGCACTGCGATCCTCCCAGTGCCAGTTATGAACACACAGTTTGAGGAAACGGCTGTATGCAGGTAATTTAACTTATGCGCATGCATTGCTGCAACTTGTGCTGTATAATTTAGAATTTTTGTTAACGCGCCATCCGATTTTTATACATGTGCAAATACTCGTACACGCTGCATTGTATTTTTTTCCGCACGCGACAAGGAGGGTATAGAGGCGAGTTCCGGCTCGCGTCTGTCCCCTCCCCCCGTCCCACCCCCCACGTCGACCCGCATAAAACTTAAAAATACGATAAAATAATAGATAAAATCAATAAATGAAAACTTGTATAGATAAAATAGATAAAATAATAGTCAATAAATAAATAAATAATAATAAGTAAATAAATACAATGGACAAAACACAACAAACATAAGAAGAGGGGGCAAAATAAAGGGGATTAAAAGATAAAGATAAAAATTATAATATAGAATATAAAATGTATATGGGATAAAATGAAATATTATAAAATAAAAGGAGGGGGGTCGTCCGGCAGGTCGCATCATTGTAGAGGGGGGAGGGGATTATTGCTCCACCTCGCTCCCCGCGACCTGTCCACCTCGGGGGCGCCTTAACGGCCAGCCCCGCTTGGCGGCGGTTGAAGTACTAAGTAGTACCACCGCCGCCATTACGTCTGCGGCCCTTACAGGGGGCCGTCGGCCTCGTCGGTGTTGCCCCGCCGATGCTAGCCTCCTGGCGGAGAGCGGGTCGGCTTCCCTCTCTATCTCCGCTGCCTCCTTCTGCGTTACCACAATCTCGCCGAAGGAGGCAAACGCTGCTCTTGACCTCTCGCTGCCGATCATGTGGTCGACCACGACCGGCAACGAGAGGTCCATCCCAATAACGCCCCTTAGGTCTCTGCGCGGCGCCGACCACGCTGGACATTCTTCCAGCGTATGCCGCGCAGAGTCCTGGGCCTCCTCGCAGTGGTGGCACTACGATCCTCCCAGTGCCAGTTATGAACACACAGTTTGAGGAAACGGCGGTATGCAGGTAATTTAACTTATGCGCATGCATTGCAGCAACTTGTGCTGTATAATTTAGAATTTTTGTTACAGCGCCATGCGATTTTTATACATGTGCAAATACTCGTACACACTGCATTGTATTTTTTTCCGCACGCGACAAGGAGGGGATAGAGGCGAGTTCCGGCTCGCGTCTGTCCCCTCCCCACGTCCCGCCCCCCTGGTCGACCCGCGTAAAACTTAATAATACGATAAAATAAAAGATAAAATGAATAAATGAAAACGTGTATAGATAAAATAGATAAAATAAAAGTCAATAAATAAATAAATAATAATAAGTAAATAAATACAATGGACAAAACACAACAAACATAAGAAGAGGGGGCAAAATAAAGGGGATTAAAAGATAAAGATAAAAATTATAATATAGAATATAAAATGTATATGGGATAAAATGAAATATTATAAAATAAAAGGAGGGGGGTCGTCCGGCAGGTCGCATCATTGTAGAGGGGGGAGGGGATTATTGCTCCACCTCGCTCCCCGCGACCTGTCCACCTCGGGGGCGCCTTAACGGCCAGCCCCCCTTGGCGGCGGTGGAAGTACTAAGCAGTACCACCGCCGCCATTACGTCTGCGGCCCCTTACAGGGGGCCGTCGGCCTCGTCGGTGTTGCCCCGCCGATGCTAGCCTCCTGGCGGAGAGCGGGTCGGCTTCCCTCTCACACTCCGCTGCCTCCTTCTGCGTTATCACAATCTCGCCGAAGGAGGCAAACGCTGCTCTTGACCTCTCGCTGCCGATCATGTGGTCGACCACGACCGGCAACGAGAGGTCCATCCCAATAACGCCCCTTAGGTCTCTGCGCGGCGCTGACCACTCTGGACATTCTTCCAGCGTATGCCGCGCAGAGTCCTGGGCCTCCTCGCAGTGGTGGCACTGCGATCCTCCCAGTGCCAGTTATGAACACACAGTTTGAGGAAACGGCTGTATGCAGGTAATTTAACTTATGCGCATGCATTGCTGCAACTTGTGCTGTATAATTTAGAATTTTTGTTACCGCGCCATCCGATTTTTATACATGTGCAAATACTCGTACACGCTGCATTGTATTTTTTTCCGCACGCGACAAGGAGGGGATAGAGGCGAGTTCCGGCTCGCGTCTGTCCCCTCCCCCCGTCCCACCCCCCACGTCGACCCGCATAAAACTTAAAAATACGATAAAATAATAGATAAAATCAATAAATGAAAACGTGTATAGATAAAATAGATAAAATAAAAGACAATAAATAAATAAATAATAATAAGTAAATAAATACAATGGACAAAACACAACAAACATAAGAAGGGGGGGCAAAATAAAGGGGATTAAAAGATAAAGATAAAAATTATAATATAGAATATAAAATATATATAGGATAAAATGAAATATTATAAAATAAAAGGAGGAGGGTCGACCGGCAGGTCGCATCATTGTAGAGGGGGGAATGGATTATTGCTCCACCTCGCCCCCGCGACCTGTCCACCTCGGGGGCGCCTTAACGGCCAGCCCCCCTTGGCGGCGGTGGAAGTACTAAGTAGTCCCACCGCCGCCATTACGTCTGCGGCCTCTTACAGGGGGCCGTCGGCCTCGTCGGGGTTGCCCCGCCGATGCTAGCCTCCTGGCGGAGAGGGGGTCGGCTTCCCTCTCCCTCTCCGCTGCCTCCTTCTGCGTTATCACAATCTCGCAGAAGGAGGCAAACGCTGCTCTTGACCTCTCGCTGCCGATCATGTGGTCGACCACGACCGGCAACGAGAGGTCCATCCCAATAACGCCCCTTAGGTCTCTGCGCGGCGCTGACCACTCTGGACATTCTTCCAGCGTATGCCGCGCAGAGTCCTGGGCCTCCTCGCAGTGGTGGCACTGCGATCCTCCCAGTGCCAGTTATGAACACACAGTTTGAGGAAACGGCTGTATGCAGGTAATTTAACTTATGCGCATGCATTGCTGCAACTTGTGCTGTATAATTTAGAATTTTTGTTAACGCGCCATCCGATTTTTATACATGTGCAAATACTCGTACACGCTGCATTGTATTTTTTTCCGCACGCGACAAGGAGGGTATAGAGGCGAGTTCCGGCTCGCGTCTGTCCCCTCCCCCCGTCCCACCCCCCACGTCGACCCGCATAAAACTTAAAAATACGATAAAATAATAGATAAAATCAATAAATGAAAACTTGTATAGATAAAATAGATAAAATAATAGTCAATAAATAAATAAATAATAATAAGTAAATAAATACAATGGACAAAACACAACAAACATAAGAAGAGGGGGCAAAATAAAGGGGATTAAAAGATAAAGATAAAAATTATAATATAGAATATAAAATGTATATGGGATAAAATGAAATATTATAAAATAAAAGGAGGGGGGTCGTCCGGCAGGTCGCATCATTGTAGAGGGGGGAGGGGATTATTGCTCCACCTCGCTCCCCGCGACCTGTCCACCTCGGGGGCGCCTTAACGGCCAGCCCCCCTTGGCGGCGGTTGAAGTACTAAGTAGTACCACCGCCGCCATTACGTCTGCGGCCCTTACAGGGGGCCGTCGGCCTCGTCGGTGTTGCCCCGCCGATGCTAGCCTCCTGGCGGAGAGCGGGTCGGCTTCCCTCTCTATCTCCGCTGCCTCCTTCTGCGTTACCACAATCTCGCCGAAGGAGGCAAACGCTGCTCTTGACCTCTCGCTGCCGATCATGTGGTCGACCACGACCGGCAACGAGAGGTCCATCCCAATAACGCCCCTTAGGTCTCTGCGCGGCGCCGACCACGCTGGACATTCTTCCAGCGTATGCCGCGCAGAGTCCTGGGCCTCCTCGCAGTGGTGGCACTACGATCCTCCCAGTGCCAGTTATGAACACACAGTTTGAGGAAACGGCGGTATGCAGGTAATTTAACTTATGCGCATGCATTGCAGCAACTTGTGCTGTATAATTTAGAATTTTTGTTACAGCGCCATGCGATTTTTATACATGTGCAAATACTCGTACACACTGCATTGTATTTTTTTCCGCACGCGACAAGGAGGGGATAGAGGCGAGTTCCGGCTCGCGTCTGTCCCCTCCCCACGTCCCGCCCCCCTGGTCGACCCGCGTAAAACTTAATAATACGATAAAATAAAAGATAAAATGAATAAATGAAAACGTGTATAGATAAAATAGATAAAATAAAAGTCAATAAATAAATAAATAATAATAAGTAAATAAATACAATGGACAAAACACAACAAACATAAGAAGAGGGGGCAAAATAAAGGGGATTAAAAGATAAAGATAAAAATTATAATATAGAATATAAAATGTATATGGGATAAAATGAAATATTATAAAATAAAAGGAGGGGGGTCGTCCGGCAGGTCGCATCATTGTAGAGGGGGGAGGGGATTATTGCTCCACCTCGCTCCCCGCGACCTGTCCACCTCGGGGGCGCCTTAACGGCCAGCCCCCCTTGGCGGCGGTGGAAGTACTAAGCAGTACCACCGCCGCCATTACGTCTGCGGCCCCTTACAGGGGGCCGTCGGCCTCGTCGGTGTTGCCCCGCCGATGCTAGCCTCCTGGCGGAGAGCGGGTCGGCTTCCCTCTCACACTCCGCTGCCTCCTTCTGCGTTATCACAATCTCGCCGAAGGAGGCAAACGCTGCTCTTGACCTCTCGCTGCCGATCATGTGGTCGACCACGACCGGCAACGAGAGGTCCATCCCAATAACGCCCCTTAGGTCTCTGCGCGGCGCTGACCACTCTGGACATTCTTCCAGCGTATGCCGCGCAGAGTCCTGGGCCTCCTCGCAGTGGTGGCACTGCGATCCTCCCAGTGCCAGTTATGAACACACAGTTTGAGGAAACGGCTGTATGCAGGTAATTTAACTTATGCGCATGCATTGCTGCAACTTGTGCTGTATAATTTAGAATTTTTGTTAACGCGCCATCCGATTTTTATACATGTGCAAATACTCGTACACGCTGCATTGTATTTTTTTCCGCACGCGACAAGGAGGGTATAGAGGCGAGTTCCGGCTCGCGTCTGTCCCCTCCCCCCGTCCCACCCCCCACGTCGACCCGCATAAAACTTAAAAATACGATAAAATAATAGATAAAATCAATAAATGAAAACTTGTATAGATAAAATAGATAAAATAATAGTCAATAAATAAATAAATAATAATAAGTAAATAAATACAATGGACAAAACACAACAAACATAAGAAGAGGGGGCAAAATAAAGGGGATTAAAAGATAAAGATAAAAATTATAATATAGAATATAAAATGTATATGGGATAAAATGAAATATTATAAAATAAAAGGAGGGGGGTCGTCCGGCAGGTCGCATCATTGTAGAGGGGGGAGGGGATTATTGCTCCACCTCGCTCCCCGCGACCTGTCCACCTCGGGGGCGCCTTAACGGCCTGCCCCCCTTGGCGGCGGTTGAAGTACTAAGTAGTACCATCGCCGCCATTGCGTCTGCGGCCCCTCACAGGGGGCCGTCGGCCTCGTCGGTGTTGCCCCGCCGATGCTAGCCTCCTGGCGGAGAGCGGGTCGGCTTCCCTCTCTCTCTCCGCTGCCTCCTTCAGCGTTATCACAATCTCGCCGATGGAGGCAAACGCTGCTCTTGACCTCTCGCTGCCGATCATGTGGTCGACCACGACCGGCAACGAGAGGTCCATCCCAATAACGCCCCTTAGGTCTCTGCGCGGCGCCGACCACGCTGGAAATTCTTCCAGCGTATGCCGCGCAGAGTCCTGGGCCTCCTCGCAGTGGTGGCACTACGATCCTCCCAGTGCCAGTTATGAACACACAGTTTGAGGAAACGGCGGTATGCAGGTAATTTAACTTATGCGCATGCATTGCAGCAACTTGTGCTGTATAATTTAGAATTTTTGTTACAGCGCCATGCGATTTTTATACATGTGCAAATACTCGTACACACTGCATTGTATTTTTTTCCGCACGCGACAAAGAGGGGACAGAGGCGAGTTCCGGCTCGCGTCTGTCCCCTCCCCCCGTCCCACCCCCCACGTCGACCTGCATAAAACTTAAAAATACGATAAAATAATAGATAAAATCAATAAATGAAAACTTGTATAGATAAAATAGATAAAATAAAAGTCAATAAATAAATAAATAATAATAAGTAAATAAATACAATGGACAAAACACTACAAACATAAGAAGGGTGGGGCAAAATAAAGGGGATTAAAATATAAAGATAAAATTTATAATATAGAATATAAAATACATATCGAATAAAATGAAATATTATCAAATAAAAGGAGGGGGGTCGACCGGCAGGTCGCATATTTGTAGAGGCGGGGAGGGGATTATTGCTCCACCTCGCCCCCCGCGTCCTGCCCACCACGGGGGCGCCTTAACGGCCAGCCCCCCTTGGCGGCGGTGGAAGTACTAAGTAGTCCCACCGCCGCCATGACGTCTGCGGCCCCTTACAGGGGGCCGTCGGCCTCGTCGGGGTTGCCCCGCCGATGCTAGCCTCCTGGCGGAGAGGGGGTCGGCTTCCCTCTCCCTCTCCGCTGCCTCCTTCTGCGTTATCACAATCTCGCCGAAGGAGGCAAACGCTGCTCTTGACCTCTCGCTGCCGATCATGTGGTCGACCACGACCGGCAACGAGAGGTCCATCCCAATAACGCCCCTTAGGTCTCTGCGCGGCGCTGACCACTCTGGACATTCTTCCAGCGTATGCCGCGCAGAGTCCTGGGCCTCCTCGCAGTGGTGGCACTGCGATCCTCCCAGTGCCAGTTATGAACACACAGTTTGAGGAAACGGCTGTATGCAGGTAATTTAACTTATGCGCATGCATTGCTGCAACTTGTGCTGTATAATTTAGAATTTTTGTTAACGCGCCATCCGATTTTTATACATGTGCAAATACTCGTACACACTGCATTGTATTTTTTTCCGCACGCGACAAGGAGGGGATAGAGGCGAGTTCCGGCTCGCGTCTGTCCCCTCCCCCCGTCCCACCCCCCACGTCGACCCGCATAAAACTTAAAAATACGATAAAATAATAGATAAAATCAATAAATGAAAACTTGTATAGATAAAATAGATAAAATAATAGTCAATAAATAAATAAATAATAATAAGTAAATAAATACAATGGACATAACACAACAAACATAAGAAGAGGGGGCAAAATAAAGGGGATTAAAAGATAAAGATAAAAATTATAATATAGAATATAAAATGTATATGGGATAAAATGAAATATTATAAAATAAAAGGAGGGGGGTCGTCCGGCAGGTCGCATCATTGTAGAGGGGGGAGGGGATTATTGCTCCACCTCGCTCCCCGCGACCTGTCCACCTCGGGGGCGCCTTAACGGCCAGCCCCCCTTGGCGGCGGTGGAAGTACTAAGTAGTACCACCGCCGCCATTACGTCTGCGGCCCCTTACAGGGGGCCGTCGGCCTCGTCGGTGTTGCCCCGCCGATGCTAGCCTCCTGGCGGAGAGCGGGTCGACTTCCCTCTCTCTCTCCGCTGCCTCCTTCTGCGTTATCACAATCTCGCCGAAGGACGCAAACGCTGCTCTTGACCTCTCGCTGCCGATCATGTGGTCGCCCACGACCGGCAACGAGAGTTCCATCCCAATAACGCCCCTTAGGTCTCTGCGCGGCGCTGACCACTCTGGACATTCTTCCAGCGTATGCCGCGCAGCGTCCAGGGCCTCCTCGCAGTGGTGGCACTGCGATCCTCCCAGTGCCAGTTATGAACACACAGTTTGAGGAAACGGCGGTATGCAGGTAATTTAACTTATGCGCATGCATTGCTGCAACTTGTGCTGTAGAATTTAGAATTTTTGTTACCGCGCCATCCGATTTTTATACATGTGCAAATACTCGTACACGCTGCATTGTATTTTTTTCCGCACGCGACAAGGAGGGGATAGAGGCGAGTTCCGGCTCGCGTCTGTCCCCTCCCCCCGTCCCACCCCCCACGTCGACCCGCATGAAACTTAAAAATACGATAAAATAATAGATAAAATCAATAAATGAAAACTTGTATAGATAAAATAGATAAAATAAAAGTCAATAAATAAATAAATAATAATAAGTAAATAAATACAATGGACAAAACACAACAAACATAAGAAGGGGGGCAAAATAAAGGGGATTAAAAGATAAAGATAAAAATTATAATATAGAAAATAAAATATATATAGGATAAAATGAAATATTATAAAATAAAAGGAGGGGGGTCGACCGGCAGGTCGCATCATTGTAGAGGGGGGAGGGGATTATTGCTCCACCTCGCTCCCCCCGCGACCTGTCCACCTCGGGGGCGCCTTAACGGCCAGCCCCCCTTGGCGGCGGTGGAAGTACTAAGTAGTACCACCGCCGCCATTACGTCTGCGGCCCCTTACAGGGGGCCGTCGGCCTCGTCCGTGTTGCCCCGCCGATGCTAGCCTCCTGGCGGAGAGCGGGTCGGCTTCCCTCTCTCTCTCCGCTGCCTCCATCTGCGTTATCACAATCTCGCCGAAGGAGGCAAACGCTGCTCTTGACCTCTCGCTGCCGATCATGTGGTCGACCACGACCGGCAACGAGAGGTCCATCCCAATAACGCCCCTTAGGTCTCTGCGCGGTGCCGACCACGCTGGACATTCTTCCAGCGTATGCCGCGCAGAGTCCTGGGCCTCCTCGCAGTGGTGGCACTGCGATCCTCCCAGTGCCAGTTATGAACACACAGTTTGAGGAAACGGCTGTATGCAGGTAATTTAACTTATGCGCATGCATTGCTGCAACTTGTGCTGTATAATTTAGAACTTTTGTTACCGCGCCATCCGATTTTTATGCATGTGCAAATACTCGTACACGCTGCATTGAATTTTTTTCCGCACGCGACAAGGAGGGGATAGAGGCGAGTTCCGGCTCGCGTCTGTCCCCTCCCCCCGTCCCACCCCCCACGTCGACTCGCATAAAACTTAAAAATACGATTAAATAATAGATAAAATCAATAAATGAAAACGTGTATAGATAAAATAGATAAAATAAAAGTCAATAAATAAATAAATAATAATAAGTAAATAAATACAATGGACAAAACACAACAAACATAAGAAGGGGGGGGGCAAAATAAAGGGGATTAAAAGATAAAGATAAAAATTATAATATAGAATATAAAATGTATATGGGATAAAATGAAATATTATAAAATAAAAGGAGGGGGGTCGACCGGCAGGTCGCATCATTGTAGAGGGGGGAGGGGATTATTGCTCCACCTCGCCCCCCACGACCTGTCCACCTCGGGGGCGCCTTACCGGCCAGCCCCCCTTGGCGGCGGTGGAAGTACTAAGTAGTACCACCGCGGCCATTACGTCTGCGGCCCCTTACAGGGGGCCGTCGGCCTCGTCGGTGTTGCCCCGCCGATGCTAGCCTCCTGGCGGAGAGCGGGTCGGCTTCCCTCTCTCTCTCCGCTGCCTCCTTCTGCGTTATCACAATCTCGCCGAAGGAGGCAAACGCTGCTCTTGACCTCTCGCTGCCGATCATGTGGTCGACCACGACCGGCAACGAGAGGTCCATCCCAATAACGCCCCTTAGGTCTCTGCGCGGCGCCGACCACGCTGGACATTCTTCCAGCGTATGCCGCGCAGAGTCCTGGGCCTCCTCGCAGTGGTGGCACTACGATCCTCCCAGTGCCAGTTATGAACACACAGTTTGAGGAAACGGCGGTATGCAGGTAATTTAACTTATGCGCATGCATTGCAGCAACTTGTGCTGTATAATTGAGAATTTTTGTTACAGCGCCATCCGATTTTTATACATGTGCAAATACTCGTACACACTGCATTGTATTTTTTTCCGCACGCGACAAGGAGGGGATAGAGGCGAGTTCCGGCTCGCGTCTGTCCCCTCCCCCCGTCCCACCCCCCACGTCGACCCGCATAAAACTTAAAAATACGATAAAATAATAGATAAAATCAATAAATGAAAACGTGTATAGATAAAATAGATAAAATAAAAGTCAATAAATAAATAAATAATAATAAGTAAATAAATACAATGGACAAAACACAACAAACATAAGAAGGGGGGGGGCAAAATAAAGGGGATTAAAAGATAAAGATAAAAATTATAATATAGAATATAAAATGTATATGGGATAAAATGAAATATTATAAAATAAAAGGAGGGGGGTCGTCCGGCAGGTCGCATCATTGTAGAGGGGGGAGGGGATTATTGCTCCACCTCGCTCCCCGCGACCTGTCCACCTCGGGGGCGCCTTAACGGCCAGCCCCCCTTGGCGGCGGTGGAAGTACTAAGTAGTCCCACCGCCGCCATTACGTCTGCGGCCCCTTACAGGGGGCCGTCGGCCTCGTCGGTGTTGCCCCGCCGATGCTAGCCTCCTGGCGGAGAGGGGGTCGGCTTCCCTCTCCCTCTCCGCTGCCTCCTTCTGCGTTATCACAATCTCGCAGAAGGAGGCAAACGCTGCTCTTGACCTCTCGCTGCCGATCATGTGGTCGACCACGACCGGCAACGAGAGTTCCATCCCAATAACGCCCCTTAGGTCTCTGCGCGGCGCTGACCACTCTGGACATTCTTCCAGCGTATGCCGCGCAGCGTCCAGGGCCTCCTCGCAGTGGTGGCACTGCGATCCTCCCAGTGCCAGTTATGAACACACAGTTTGAGGAAACGGCTGTATGCAGGTAATTTAACTTATGCGCATGCATTGCTGCAACTTGTGCTGTATAATTTAGAATTTTTGTTACCGCGCCATCCGATTTTTATACATGTGCAAATACTCGTACACGCTGCATTGTATTTTTTTCCGCACGCGACAAGGAGGGGATAGAGGCGAGTTCCGGCTCGCGTCTGTCCCCTCCCCCCGTCCCACCCCCCACGTCGACCCGCATAAAACTTAAAAATACGATAAAATAATAGATAAAATCAATAAATGAAAACTTGTATAGATAAAATAGATAAAATAAAAGACAATAAATAAATAAATAATAATAAGTAAATAAATACAATGGACAAAACACAACAAACATAAGAAGGGGGGGCAAAATAAAGGGGATTAAAAGATAAAGATAAAAATTATAATATAGAATATAAAATATATATAGGATAAAATGAAATATTATAAAATAAAAGGAGGGGGGTCGTCCGGCAGGTCGCATCATTGTAGAGGGGGGAGGGGATTATTGCTCCACCTCGCTCCCCGCGACCTGTCCACCTCGGGGGCGCCTTAACGGCCAGCCCCCCTTGGCGGCGGTGGAAGTACTAAGTAGTACCACCGCCGCCATTACGTCTGCGGCCCCTTACAGGGGGCCGTCGGCCTCGTCGGTGTTGCCCCGCCGATGCTAGCCTCCTGGCGGAGAGGGGGTCGGCTTCCCTCTCCCTCTCCGCTGCCTCCTTCTGCGTTATCACAATCTCGCAGAAGGAGGCAAACGCTGCTCTTGACCTCTCGCTGCCGATCATGTGGTCGACCACGACCGGCAACGAGAGGTCCATCCCAATAACGCCCCTTAGGTCTCTGCGCGGCGCTGACCACTCTGGACATTCTTCCAGCGTATGCCGCGCAGAGTCCTGGGCCTCCTCGCAGTGGTGGCACTGCGATCCTCCCAGTGCCAGTTATGAACACACAGTTTGAGGAAACGGCTGTATGCAGGTAATTTAACTTATGCGCATGCATTGCTGCAACTTGTGCTGTATAATTTAGAATTTTTGTTAACGCGCCATCCGATTTTTATACATGTGCAAATACTCGTACACGCTGCATTGTATTTTTTTCCGCACGCGACAAGGAGGGGATAGAGGCGAGTTCCGGCTCGCGTCTGTCCCCTCCCCCCGTCCCACTCCCCACGTCGACCCGCATAAAACTTAAAAATACGATAAAATAATAGATAAAATCAATAAATGAAAACTTGTATAGATAAAATAGATAAAATAAAAGACAATAAATAAATAAATAATAATAAGTAAATAAATACAATGGACAAAACACAACAAACATAAGAAGGGGGGCAAAATAAAGGGGATTAAAAGATAAAGATAAAAATTATAATATAGAATATAAAATATATATAGGATAAAATGAAATATTATAAAATAAAAGGAGGGGGGTCGACCGGCAGGTCGCATCTTTGTAGAGGGGGGAGGGGATTATTGCTCCACCTCGCCCCCCGCGACCTGTCCACCTCGGTGGCGCCTTAACGGCCAGCCCCCCTTGGCGGCGGTGGAAGTACTAAGTAGTACCACCGCCGCCATTACGTCTGCGGCCCCTTACAGGAGGCCGTCGGCCTCGTCGGTGTTGCCCCGCCGAAGCTAGCCTCCTGGCGGAGAGCGGGTCGGCTTCCCTCTCTCTCTCTCCGCTGCCTCCTTCTGCGTTATCACAATCTCGCCGAAGGAGGCAAACGCTGCACTTGACCTCTCGCTGCCGATCATGTGGTCGACCACGACCGGCAACGAGAGGTCCATCCCAATAACGCCCCTTAGGTCTCTGCGCGGCGCCGACCACGCTGGACATTCTTCCAGCGTATGCCGCGCAGAGTCCTGGGCCTCCTCGCAGTGGTGGCACTACGACCCTCCCAGTGCCAGTTTTGAACACACAGTTTGAGGAAACGGCGGTATGCAGGTAATTTAACTTATGCGCATGCATTGCAGCAACTTGTGCTGTATAATTTAGAATTTTTGTTACAGCGCCATGCGATTTTTATACATGTGCAAATACTCGTACACACTGCATTGTATTTTTTTCCGCACGCGACAAGGAGGGGATAGAGGCGAGTTCCGGCTCGCGTCTGTCCCCTCCCCCCGTCCCACCCCCCACGTCGACCCGCATAAAACTTAAAAATACGATAAAATAATAGATAAAATCAATAAATGAAAACGTGTATAGATAAAATAGATAAAATAAAAGTCAATAAATAAATAAATAATAATAAGTAAATAAATACAATGGACAAAACACAACAAACATAAGAAGGGGGGGCAAAATAAAGGGGATTAAAAGATAAAGGTAAAAATTATAATATAGAATATAAAATATATATAGGATAAAATGAAATATTATAAAATAAAAGGAGGGGGGTCGACCGGCAGATCGCATCATTGTAGAGGGGGGAGGGGATTATTGCTCCACCTCGCTCCCCCCGCGACCTGTCCACCTCGGGGGCGCCTTAACGGCCAGCCCCCCTTGGCGGCGGTGGAAGTACTAAGTAGTACCACCGCCGCCATTACGTCTGCGGCCCCTTACAGGGGGCCGTCGGCCTCGTCGGTGTTGCCCCGCCGATGCTAGCCTCCTGGCGGAGAGCGGGTCGGCTTCCCTCTCTCTCTCCGCTGCCTCCATCTGCGTTATCACAATCTCGCCGAAGGAGGCAAACGCTGCTCTTGACCTCTCGCTGCCGATCATGTGGTCGACCACGACCGGCAACGAGAGGTCCATCCCAATAACGCCCCTTAGGTCTCTGCGCGGTGCCGACCACGCTGGACATTCTTCCAGCGTATGCCGCGCAGAGTCCTGGGCCTCCTCGCAGTGGTGGCACTGCGATCCTCCCAGTGCCAGTTATGAACACACAGTTTGAGGAAACGGCTGTATGCAGGTAATTTAACTTATGCGCATGCATTGCTGCAACTTGTGCTGTATAATTTAGAACTTTTGTTACCGCGCCATCCGATTTTTATGCATGTGCAAATACTCGTACACGCTGCATTGAATTTTTTTCCGCACGCGACAAGGAGGGGATAGAGGCGAGTTCCGGCTCGCGTCTGTCCCCTCCCCCAGTCCCACCCCCCACGTCGACCCGCATAAAACTTAAAAATACGATAAAATAATAGATAAAATCAATAAATGAAAACGTGTATAGATAAAATAGATAAAATAAAAGTCAATAAATAAATAAATAATAATAAGTAAATAAATACAATGGACAAAACACAACAAACATAAGAAGGGGGGGCAAAATAAAGGGGATTAAAAGATAAAGGTAAAAATTATAATATAGAATATAAAATATATATAGGATAAAATGAAATATTATAAAATAAAAGGAGGGGGGTCGACCGGCAGATCGCATCATTGTAGAGGGGGGAGGGGATTATTGCTCCACCTCGCTCCCCCCGCGACCTGTCCACCTCGGGGGCGCCTTAACGGCCAGCCCCCCTTGGCGGCGGTGGAAGTACTAAGTAGTACCACCGCCGCCATTACGTCTGCGGCCCCTTACAGGGGGCCGTCGGCCTCGTCGGTGTTGCCCCGCCGATGCTAGCCTCCTGGCGGAGAGCGGGTCGGCTTCCCTCTCTCTCTCCGCTGCCTCCATCTGCGTTATCACAATCTCGCCGAAGGAGGCAAACGCTGCTCTTGACCTCTCGCTGCCGATCATGTGGTCGACCACGACCGGCAACGAGAGGTCCATCCCAATAACGCCCCTTAGGTCTCTGCGCGGTGCCGACCACGCTGGACATTCTTCCAGCGTATGCCGCGCAGAGTCCTGGGCCTCCTCGCAGTGGTGGCACTGCGATCCTCCCAGTGCCAGTTATGAACACACAGTTTGAGGAAACGGCTGTATGCAGGTAATTTAACTTATGCGCATGCATTGCTGCAACTTGTGCTGTATAATTTAGAACTTTTGTTACCGCGCCATCCGATTTTTATGCATGTGCAAATACTCGTACACGCTGCATTGAATTTTTTTCCGCACGCGACAAGGAGGGGATAGAGGCGAGTTCCGGCTCGCGTCTGTCCCCTCCCCCCGTCCCACCCCCCACGTCGACTCGCATAAAACTTAAAAATACGATAAAATAATAGATAAAATCAATAAATGAAAACGTGTATAGATAAAATAGATAAAATAAAAGTCAATAAATAAATAAATAATAATAAGTAAATAAATACAATGGACAAAACACAACAAACATAAGAAGGGGGGGGCAAAATAAAGGGGATTAAAAGATAAAGATAAAAATTATAATATAGAATATAAAATGTATATGGGATAAAATGAAATATTATAAAATAAAAGGAGGGGGGTCGACCGGCAGGTCGCATCATTGTAGAGGGGGGATGGGATTATTGCTCCACCTCGCCCCCCACGACCTGTCCACCTCGGGGGCGCCTTACCGGCCAGCCCCCCTTGGCGGCGGTGGAAGTACTAAGTAGTACCACCGCGGCCATTACGTCTGCGGCCCCTTACAGGGGGCCGTCGGCCTCGTCGGTGTTGCCCCGCCGATGCTAGCCTCCTGGCGGAGAGCGGGTCGGCTTCCCTCTCTCTCTCCGCTGCCTCCTTCTGCGTTATCACAATCTCGCCGAAGGAGGCAAACGCTGCTCTTGACCTCTCGCTGCCGATCATGTGGTCGACCACGACCGGCAACGAGAGGTCCATCCCAATAACGCCCCTTAGGTCTCTGCGCGGCGCCGACCACGCTGGACATTCTTCCAGCGTATGCCGCGCAGAGTCCTGGGCCTCCTCGCAGTGGTGGCACTACGATCCTCCCAGTGCCAGTTATGAACACACAGTTTGAGGAAACGGCGGTATGCAGGTAATTTAACTTATGCGCATGCATTGCAGCAACTTGTGCTGTATAATTTAGAATTTTTGTTACAGCGCCATCCGATTTTTATACATGTGCAAATACTCGTACACACTGCATTGTATTTTTTTCCGCACGCGACAAGGAGGGGATAGAGGCGAGTTCCGGCTCGCGTCTGTCCCCTCCCCCCGTCCCACCCCCCACGTCGACCCGCATAAAACTTAAAAATACGATAAAATAATAGATAAAATCAATAAATGAAAACGTGTATAGATAAAATAGATAAAATAAAAGTCAATAAATAAATAAATAATAATAAGTAAATAAATACAATGGACAAAACACAACAAACATAAGAAGGGGGGGGGCAAAATAAAGGGGATTAAAAGATAAAGATAAAAATTATAATATAGAATATAAAATGTATATGGGATAAAATGAAATATTATAAAATAAAAGGAGGGGGGTCGTCCGGCAGGTCGCATCATTGTAGAGGGGGGAGGGGATTATTGCTCCACCTCGCTCCCCGCGACCTGTCCACCTCGGGGGCGCCTTAACGGCCAGCCCCCCTTGGCGGCGGTGGAAGTACTAAGTAGTCCCACCGCCGCCATTACGTCTGCGGCCCCTTACAGGGGGCCGTCGGCCTCGTCGGTGTTGCCCCGCCGATGCTAGCCTCCTGGCGGAGAGGGGGTCGGCTTCCCTCTCCCTCTCCGCTGCCTCCTTCTGCGTTATCACAATCTCGCAGAAGGAGGCAAACGCTGCTCTTGACCTCTCGCTGCCGATCATGTGGTCGACCACGACCGGCAACGAGAGGTCCATCCCAATAACGCCCCTTAGGTCTCTGCGCGGCGCTGACCACTCTGGACATTCTTCCAGCGTATGCCGCGCAGCGTCCAGGGCCTCCTCGCAGTGGTGGCACTGCGATCCTCCCAGTGCCAGTTATGAACACACAGTTTGAGGAAACGGCTGTATGCAGGTAATTTAACTTATGCGCATGCATTGCTGCAACTTGTGCTGTATAATTTAGAATTTTTGTTACCGCGCCATCCGATTTTTATACATGTGCAAATACTCGTACACGCTGCATTGTATTTTTTTCCGCACGCGACAAGGAGGGGATAGAGGCGAGTTCCGGCTCGCGTCTGTCCCCTCCCCCCGTCCCACCCCCCACGTCGACCCGCATAAAACTTAAAAATACGATAAAATAATAGATAAAATCAATAAATGAAAACTTGTATAGATGAAATAGATAAAATAAAAGACAATAAATAAATAAATAATAATAAGTAAATAAATACAATGGACAAAACACAACAAACATAAGAAGGGGGGGCAAAATAAAGGGGATTAAAAGATAAAGATAAAAATTATAATATAGAATATAAAATATATATAGGATAAAATGAAATATTATAAAATAAAAGGAGGGGGGTCGACCGGCAGGTCGCATCATTGTAGAGGGGGGAGGGGATTATTGCTCCACCGCCCCCCCCCGCGACCTGTCCACCTCGGGGGCGCCATAACGGCCAGCCCCCCTTGGCGGCGGTGGAAGTACTAAGTAGTACCACCGCCGCCATTACGTCTGCGGCCCCTTACAGGGGGCCGTCGGCCTCGTCGGTGTTGCCCCGCCGATGCTAGCCTCCTGGCGGAGAGCGGGTCGACTTCCCTCTCTCTCTCCGCTGCCTCCTTCTGCGTTATCACAATCTCGCCGAAGGACGCAAACGCTGCTCTTGACCTCTCGCTGCCGATCATGTGGTCGACCACGACCGGCAACGAGAGTTCCATCCCAATAACGCCCCTTAGGTCTCTGCGCGGCGCTGACCACTCTGGACATTCTTCCAGCGTATGCCGCGCAGCGTCCAGGGCCTCCTCGCAGTGGTGGCACTGCGATCCTCCCAGTGCCAGTTATGAACACACAGTTTGAGGAAACGGCTGTATGCAGGTAATTTAACTTATGCGCATGCATTGCTGCAACTTGTGCTGTATAATTTAGAATTTTTGTTACCGCGCCATCCGATTTTTATACATGTGCAAATACTCGTACACGCTGCATTGTATTTTTTTCCGCACGCGACAAGGAGGGGATAGAGGCGAGTTCCGGCTCGCGTCTGTCCCCTCCCCCCGTCCCACCCCCCACGTCGACCCGCATAAAACTTAAAAATACGATAAAATAATAGATAAAATCAATAAATGAAAACTTGTATAGATAAAATAGATAAAATAAAAGACAATAAATAAATAAATAATAATAAGTAAATAAATACAATGGACAAAACACAACAAACATAAGAAGGGGGGGCAAAATAAAGGGGATTTAAAGATAAAGATAAAAATTATAATATAGAATATAAAATATATATAGGATAAAATGAAATATTATAAAATAAAAGGAGGGGGGTCGACCGGCAGGTCGCATCATTGTAGAGGGGGGAGGGGATTATTGCTCCACCGCCCCCCCCCCGCGACCTGTCCACCTCGGGGGCGCCATAACGGCCAGCCCCCCTTGGCGGCGGTGGAAGTACTAAGTAGTCCCACCGCCGCCATTACGTCTGCGGCCCCTTACAGGGGGCCGTCGGCCTCGTCGTGGTTGCCCCGCCGATGCTAACATCCTGGCGGAGAGCGGGTCGGCTTCCCTCTCCCTTTCCGCTGCCTCCTTCTGCGTTATCACAATCTCGCCGAAGGAGGCAAACGCTGCTCTTGACCTCTCGCTGCCGATCATGTGGTCGACCACGACCGGCAACGAGAGGTCCATCCCAATAACGCCCCTTAGGTCTCTGCGCGGCGCCGACCACGCTGGACATTCTTCCAGCGTATGCCGCGCAGAGTCCTGGGCCTCCTCGCAGTGGTGGCACTACGATCCTCCCAGTGCCAGTTATGAACACACAGTTTGAGGAAACGGCGGTATGCAGGTAATTTAACTTATGCGCATGCATTGCAGCAACTTGTGCTGTATAATTTAGAATTTTTGTTACAGCGCCATCCGATTTTTATACATGTGCAAATACTCGTACACACTGCATTGTATTTTTTCCGCACGCGACAAGGAGGGGATAGAGGCGAGTTCCGGCTCGCGTCTGTCCCCTCCCCCCGTCCCACCCCCCACGTCGACCCGCATAAAACTTAAAAATACGATAAAATAATAGATAAAATCAATAAATGAAAACTTGTATAGATAAAATAGATAAAATAAAAGTCAATAAATAAATAAATAATAATAAGTAAATAAATACAATGGACAAAACACAACAAACATAAGAAGGGGGGCAAAATAAAGGGGATTAAAAGATAAAGATAAAAACTAGTGGGTTATTGTTGTTCGCTCGCTTCGCTCGCTCGCGAGTAGGGTTGTTTTTGCTCGCTCGCTTTGCTCGCTCGCGGATAGGACTGCTCTTGCGAAAGGGTTAGTGTTACGCATGGCTAGTAGTACCTATAGCTATTAATGTTTTTTTTTTTATTTGGTGTGTGACTCTCCACGAGCCACACAAAGAACTTCCCGATTCGTTAGTTGCAGTATATTATTATCATTATTAAGTGTACGTTTTAAGAAGATTATACGTTTTCAGGGAAATTCAATAGTTTTCTACTTATCAAAATGTTTGCTATATGGCGTCGCATTAAACCAACATCGTATGCTCGTTGCTCGCTTGGTTCCTTGTTATAGCAGAGTAATGTTGCAAAATAAATTGCAAATGCTCCACAATCAAACGTATTGTTTTGATATTGTACTCTGTGATATATATATTTCTTATTATATTTGTAAAGGGCATTCAAATAATCTATTACATCATGGTTCAAATGATTAGCATTAAAACTATCATAAATGTGTACATTGCCGTTACCATCAGATCTTGTGCAAATCCAATGTCCTACTACCTTTTTTCCAATTTCACCACTGTATATTATCTGAATATTCGTCTCATGTTCTGGGATCTCTTGTAAATTATTCAAAAAAGCTCGAACGTAACCAGTATCTTGAGCAAAGTTGTATATTCCACGCTCGTTTAGATTTCTGTTCATAATTTCGTGAAATAAATTAATATGTTTATCTTGTAAATAACAATCAGGTTTTATGACTTCTTTACATTCGGCTGTTTCTAAAGCATAGTTATAACCATCATTGAGGAAACATTCTGCAGGCACTGCATATTCATGATTAATTTGCTCGATATGCTGGTCCGAGATCATTATACATTCATCAAAATTTGTAAAATTTTCAGGATTCATTTTTTGATTTGTGATTGTTACATCTGTTATCTCTACATTCTCTTCTTTTCTATATTTGACAACCTTCTTATCGAGGATTGCATAAATGGGCTTATGATAGCTGAAATATGTTTCATAAACACCGCAATCTATATCATCAACATTTGAGAAAATGATATCTATTTGCGTATTCAAATTGGTCGTTATACTATTGGATGGTAATTTAGTTTTTAAATTGTACTTGTTCAAAAGGTTAATCAAATAATTATTATCATTATCCTTGCAATTTAATATATTGTAATTGAAATCACCTATCAAAATCTTTTCACTTTCAATTGTAATTTTATTCATTATTCGTTGTACAACGCTACCAAACATAGAATTAGTAGCTTTTGGTGATTTATAACCACTTATTATATAATAATTTCTGATTCTAAAAGTAAACAGTTCTACATGCGCATTTGAACTAAATTCCTGTTCAACAAATAATTTTTCTATTAATAATTCTGTTTTTCCATAACAAATTAATCCGCGGCTGTTGTTGTCAATGTCGGATCGGAATAATATGTCATAATTTAAAATATTCAACTCATCATCTGTTTTCGTTAATGTTTCACTAAAAATTAATATATCGCTTCGCTGAAACCATGAATCTTTATTTATATGAATTAATTTACTTGTCAAAGTACCAATATTTTGATATATAACTATTAATCCGTTCTCATTGACCAAATTATTGAATGATAATTTTAATTGTTTAGTTTTTCGCAAACGATACAATTCATCGTTAGCCGGGTTTGCAGTATTGAACTTGGTTTTCTTCGATACTGTTAAGTTAAATTGTCCCAAAATATATAAACCGCGCTCAATTTTGAAACTCTGCCCAGTGCTACATACAACATTTGTAAAGTTCGCCTTTCTGATTTTTTAAAATCCAAACATACTTTCTCGTATGTTTGTCCCTGACTTTTATGAATTGTAATCGCTTCAGCAGGAACCACTGGAAATTGACTACGTGTGATTTGATATTTTTCCTCACTCGACATATTTACTTGATTCGATACTTTTATTATTGGTGTTAAATTTTGATCAATATTTGCATTTTTCATATAATTACGATAACGAGTTCTTACTTTCACTCCTACTCTGGGCAATTGAAAATCTAACCACAATATAGACGGAATTTTAGTATTTTCTTGAAAAGTAATAAATTTTAATATTCCGCATGCTCCATTAACCAATCCGTCTTCAACATCAATGTTATTAATTATCATATATTTTATATTAATTTTCAATTTAATCTCAGTTAATAATTCGTTTTGAACTGATTGTGTTTTTAAAGATTGTAATATAAATTTTTTTGTACTTTCATCGATATTCTTCGAAAATGTATTCTCGGCAGTAGAGATGATTAACTCACTCTTGCATTGCGATATTTTTCGATTATTGTAAGCGGTAACATTAGCATTAGTTGCATATAATCTTATTGCTATATCTGGAACATCATTTTGATTTTTAATTTCTCCCGATTTAATTAATTTTATGTCATCTTCAGACATTTCTCCAAGAGCTAAATTATTTAGAGCATTTATAAACGCCAAATCATCTTTTTGTCGCATAACTTCCGTCAATTCATAAAATTCAAATTCGTTCCATAGTGGATTAATATCAATAAAGGGAGCCATTTCGTTTCGTCTCGAGACTTGATAAACAGGTTTATCTCGTACAGGTGGTAATTGATTTAAATCCCCAACTGCTAGTACAGAAAGACCACCAAATGATTCATTTATACCATTTATTTGCCTTAAACGTGTATCAATGTAGCCTAGTATTGTGCAACTTACCATCGATATTTCATCAATTATGAGTAATTGTACTTTTGATAATTTTTCACGAATATTGTTGGCTAAGTCGCTTGACAATTGTGGTAAACTAACTCCAAATTGATTAATTGGTAAAGCGAAAGCAGAATGAATTGTTACTCCATTAATTAAAAAAGCAGCCTTGCCGGAAGGAGCACATAATAATACTATTATTTTATCCATATCTCCGCCGGGCAATTTATCAAAATAATTAGTTATTAATTGATATAGTGTTTTAATCACTCTACTTTTTCCAACACCAGCTGAACCACTTAAAAAAATTTTAAATGGAACTTTATGCAATTTAAAACAATTCAATGTATGCATTACAAATTCTTTTTGTTTACAATTTAATTCTTTTACCATATCATGAAGTTCATTTTCGTTTACTCTTGCCGGACATGTGTATCTACTTTTATGAGAATCTTTTTTTATATTTTTTTCTTTAGCATTGTCTTGTTCACCACCTTGTTTGAATATATCAATATGTTGAGTACACGAATTTTCTTTAGCAACATATTGTTCTGCTTTCTGGTTCTCTATTTCACGATTATCATTTCCCACTTGTTCCAAAGCATCATCCATAGCTTTATCACTAATTATTGAAAATTTTTCTTGATTTGTTTCAATAACATTTATATTATTTTTATAAACCATTTCATGATCAATATTTTCAACTTCACTTGGTTCATCAAGCCAAGGCATGAATAACAATATTCTCTCTCTATAATAATTTGATGGATCTTGTTTCAAGTTATATCGTCTGTATCTAATAATAGCTGTTTGATGCCGAAATCTGAAATCATTTACTTCGTCATTTTCATCATTATTGTCAGCATCACCTTCCTCTTGTTTCTTTTTCCTGATCTTTTGGTAATTAGCTGCAAAATCAGCGAGGCACATATCATGTAAATCAATATCTCTTCTACTATAATTATCAAATATATCATCCATATAAATTTCGGTGGAGTCTTCATTTAATTTTTTTAAAGCATTCTCAGATTTTAACATTAATACACGTTCTGATATCGGATTGGTATTAATGTATACTGTCTTTCTACTTTGTTTTGATAAAGGTAATGATAAAACATGATAGGCTGCTTCTTGTGCAGACATTAAATTACTATTTAAAAAAACATTGGTAATATTTCGAAATTTTTCTCTAACAGTCTTATTGTTATTATCACAATCGATAGCAGCTTCCCTTAATAATTTTGATAAACCTCCTTCAATTTTACTAATGTAATTAGTTACATAACTCACCGCCGAATATTCGTCAAGTACAAACTGTAAATCCATATTCGATTCGAATAATTGTAAAATATCTGCATTATAACCATTAATATTTACTTCAAGGCTGGATCGTTTTAAGAATACCCGTTTTTGTTTTAAACTACTTCGAATAGCTAATAGGTATTCTTCATCAGTCATATTCAGTTTCTCTAGAATTTCATCATAGCTCATAACTATTTTTTTCTTATAAATTTCATTTAATAATTCATCAATAAGTTTATAGGATTTAGGTGCTATTTCATTTTTATTTAATGGTTCCAGAATCATCGTTCTTCTCATTACTGGATAAGGGATATGAAATCGACACCGCTTATTTTTTTGTCCTTTGTAACAACTATGATTATGTTTGTGCATTTGAAATTTAATATATGGATTATTTTCGTCATATCTACATGTGATAAATCGGTCAATTAAATCAATCAATTCTTTGTTATCAACATGATCGTGTCTATCTTTAACACTATTGTACATAGGTGCTCCTTTCAACCACAGAAAAATATGTTCATGTGGACTTCCACGTTGCTGAATTTCCACTCGTTCATAACTATCCACAACCTCATATTCTCCGAAAATACTTTGTTTTTGTCTTAATAACCACATAAGCTTATGTGCTTTATGATCGAAATATCGAGCGCATGTAACGGGATCATTTCTAATTAGATCAGTTTTGGTATTGTAATCCAAATTGAATGCGTCTTGTACAGATAACGTTTTTCCATCATCGCGATATTTCATCAATGTCTGCAATAACTCAGGCCAGTAACTTTCTGCAGCCGACACTGTCATAAAGAAAGTGGGTTTACCCAATTGACGGATCATTGCTAGTAACTCTTTCTTTTTTTGTTCCCAATATGCTGGCGATGAACGAATATTTTTAAGTAACTTGAATCCGTCATCAAATTCAATCAAATTATTCATAAAATCCGGATTCAAAACATCTTGAGCACGTAAATTCTTATTCGTATTCATTTTTATTCGTCTCAAACAGACATTTATACTAGATAAACATGATATCTCTAAACATTTTTTAGCCATAAATAAAATCCTAGAAGGAATGCATGATCTTCGATCATACCGTCTAACTTCGGATCTTATACGATCCGAATAGGATACTGATTTCGGCAAATTGAAAGAATATCCAGCAAATATTCTTGGGAAACACAATTCATCCAAATCATCCATTTTATGCCATGGTAATGGATATTTTCCCTGTCCTGGTGCAATAATATTCACAACGGAAGAATGCCCTTCTGCTACTGCAGCATTATTATCAACAAGTAATACTTCATCATTATTTATTTGATCTAAACTGATTGCATTTTTATTTTCCAATTCCATATTGTCAATCATTTCTTTCTCATCTACTTCATCATTATTGTCAACTATGAAATTAATTTCTTCGCTACCATAACTTGCATAATTTTGAAAATACTTTTCATCTACTTTAATAGCATATTTCACATACAATGGTGTTTTCACTAAATGTTGTAATGCTTTACAAATTACTCCTGGTCTGACTGATTCGAACATATAATCACTTTTATGATCTATATGACGTTTTAATTTCAGTTGAATTGTTTCCATTTCCGTAAATTTTCGAGGCAATACTTCTAACATATTATTCACATCGATTTGAATATTAACAACACTACCTTTGAGGCCTAATTGTGGATTTAAAGCATATGGTTTCAGTGCGCGAATTTGCATAAAATTCAAAATCGGTGATACCATTCTTTCTTCAAGATCAGTCAATTCTTTCACTGATTTTGGAACTGTGGGAAACTTGAGACCATTGCTTGTTGACAACTTATATACCTTGCCTCTAGAAGCATAATTTTTACAAGTTCCACAAATAAAACCTGACGGAAAATTATTTATTTGAGATAATATTTTTTCATCATTTGCTTTATCGATTCTCAATACATTTAATTTTACAACGGCAGATTTAAAAAAAAGACCTTCACAACAGCAACATATGAACGAAGGCGTTTCCATACGACATTTGATAAATTGCCATTTCAATTTCGCAGTGGTATTATCATCTTTTTGATTCAATAAACAGTTATATAAATTATCTCGAAACTTTAATACATCAATGTCTCTCTTTTCTTGTTGACATATTGTTTTTTTTAATGATTCTTGATATTTATATCTCAAGCTTTGTCTTAATTTTCGTATTCTTAGAACATTATTAAGTCTTTCTTTACATTTGTATTTTTTATGTTTCCTCATTATTCTCATGTGGTTAATATTTTGTTGTAATTCATTTTTCTTATACACAAGATTCGTCCGCAACATCTTATTTCGTGCAATATTTTCAGCAAGTTCTCGGGACTTATATGCATCATTATGCCGTAGTATTTTATTTCGTGCAATATTTTCAGCAAGTTCTCGGGACTTATATGCATCATTATGCCGTAGTATCTTATTTCTTGCAGAATTTTTGGCAATTTCTTTTGCAATATAATTTATTCTTTGTCTCAATATCTTCATCCTACGTAGTGTTATTCTATTTTCCAAATGTTTGAAATCTGGATTTTCTCGTTTACGTTTAATTCGATGTAAATTTCTTTCATTCTCTTTGTTACGATAATCGTCATGTTCTCTTTTACGTTTCTTTCGATTTAGCTCTTTTTCATTTTCTTTTTTACGAAAATCGTCTTTCAGTCGTTTCCGTTGTAGTTGTTTGCGAGTAGATTCAATGTGTTTTTTCCTCCAATCAATATTATCACGATATATTTGTCTGTTTCGCATTCGATTTTTCAAATTTTCATCATTTTTATATGTACTTTTAGACCGTAATTTTTTCTTGGCCTGTCTTATTTGTTTATTACGTTTTTCTTCTTTTTCGCTCTCATTCACAACATTATTATTAAGGGAGAGATAATCATATTTTCGTTTTTTATTGATGGCTTTTCGTGATTGACGTTTTACCTTCATTTTCGTATTGTCGGAAAATTGTATACTATTTATTATTCAAAAGGTGTCGCCCCTGGCTGACAATTGTATTTTTTTCAAAAATTGGTGTCGCCTTGGCTGACAAGACAATATTTTTTTATTTAGTACTTTGTGTCGCCTATGGCTGACAATTGTATTTTATTCAAAAATGAGTGTCGCCCTTGGCTGACAAGACAATATTTTTTTATTCAGTACTTTGTGTCGCCTACGGCTGACAATTGTATTTTATTCAAAAATGAGTGTCGCCCTTGGCTGACAAGACAATATTTTTTATTTAGTACTTTGTGTCGCCTACGGCTGACAATTGTATGTTATTTATTAGTACTTTGTGTCGCCTACGGCTGACAATTGTATGTTATTTTTTAGTACTTTGTGTCGCCTACGGCTGACAATTGTATGTTATTTTTTATTAGTACTTTGTGTCGCCTACGGCTGACAATTGTATGTTATTTATTAGTACTTTGTGTCGCCTACGGCTGACAATTGTATGTTATTCAAAAATTTCTATTATATACAAATATATAATATAAATGTATGTATATTATAGACAATATAAAAATGTATGTATATTATATATAATCGGGAAGTTAAGAATAATTTGTATATAAGCAGACAAAATTCTTACCTGTTTCAATATGAAAAGAAACTCATAAGTTATATTCACTCATATACGAAGTGATCACCATGAGTGTCACAGTAGTACTGATAATGAAAATATTTACAGTGAATTCCTCACTCATCCACATCCACACTCAAATATATTTCGTCGTTTGTTTTCTTTAATTGGTTAGAATGTACCAGGTACAGTAGGTGAGACAAAGGTGAGACGTTCACGGGCAAGGAAAAAAGTACTGCTACCATAAACGAGCGCAGGGCCGCTCGTAGATGAATAAATCTAATATATAAAAAAAAATGGATGTTTGTGTATACAGTAATTCTTCGATCGGAGTCCTGGGGGGTGTCTTCCATCGGAGTCCAGTGCCTACTCACTCCACTGCCGGCCAACGCTGCTCCGCGCCGTAGAGCGGCGATGATTGATCTCGGCTCGGGTATATCGGTGTGAACACCACACATTGACTCGAGTGAATCGAGTTCTCAAACTTCTTAATTTTAATGATCGGTTTATGGGACTTTTACTAGCTTATTCCTGGCGTTTCTCTGATTAAAATGATACCAAACACGATATAATTTCAACGTTATTTAGTGGTTTAATCGACGGTAAAAGTTTCGAACGCAACGAAGAAGAGCGTATTGGAAAGAAAGAGATGCGAACCGGCGGCGGCTACTGTTCGTGTTTCTTTCTTTCCAATACGCTCTTCTTCGTTGCGTTCGAAACTTTCATCGTCGATTAAACCACTAAGTATTGGCCAAATTATATCGTGTTTGGTATCATTTTAATCAGAGAAATGCCACGATTATGTTGGTGAAAGTTCCATAATGATATC
Organism: Lasioglossum baleicum; assembly: GCF_051020765.1. Taxonomy (NCBI): domain Eukaryota; kingdom Metazoa; phylum Arthropoda; class Insecta; order Hymenoptera; family Halictidae; genus Lasioglossum; species Lasioglossum baleicum. The sequence goes on from NW_027469132.1 coordinate 668,520, forward strand.
ATAGAAAATAAATAAGCTGAGGTCTTGGTGTTTCATTGTGATGACGCATGGGCCTTTAAACTGTGCCGGCGACGACGACACGCGATCCTATTTCATGCTGTCCTTCTCTATGTTCGGCTCGTCGTTTGCGGCCTCGGCGCGGTAGACGCAGTCATAAAAAAAAATATATATAGCCACTGTACCCTACCGAAGTCCGTCCAAAACCCGGGTGTTGGGACTCCGATCGAAAAATTACTGTATACAGTAATTCTTCGATCGGAGTCTTGGGGGGTGTCTCCGATCGGAGTCCAGTGCCTACTCACTCCACTGCCGGCCAACGCTGCTCCGCGCCGTAGAGCGGCGATGATTGATCTCGGCTCGGGTATATCGGTGTAAACACCACACATTGACTCGAGTGAATCGAGTTCTCAAACTTCTTAATTTTAATGATCGGTTTATGGGACTTTTACTAGCTTATTCCTGGCGTTTCTCTGATTAAAATGATACCAAACACGATATAATTTCAACGTTATTTAGTGGTTTAATCGACGGTGAAAGTTTCGAACGCAACGAAGAAGAGCGTATTGGAAAGAAAGAGATGCGAACCAGCGGCGGCTACTGTTCGCGTCTCTTTCTTTCCAATACGCTCTTCTTCGTTGCGTTCGAAACTTTCATCGTCGATTAAACCACTAAATATTGGCCAAATTATATCGTGTTTGGTATCATTTTAATCAGAGAAATGCCACGAATATGTTGGTGAAAGTTCCATAATGATATCATAGAAAATAAGAAAGCTGAGGTCTTGGTGTTTCATTGTTATGACGCACGGGCCTTTAAACTGTGCCGGCGACGGTGACACGCGATCCTATTTCATTCTGTCCTTCTCTATGTTCGGCTCATCGTTTGAAGTCTCGGCGAGGTAGACGCAGTCATAAAAAAAAATATAGCCTCCGTACTCTACCCAAGTCCGTCCAACTCCCGGGTGTGGAGACTCCGATCGAAAAATTACTGTATATATATAATTAATAGACTTCGAAACTGTTTAACCGATCAACATGAAACTTGGCACATATATGTATTTTTTCATGGAGAAGGTTTTTACGCTATTCAATTTGTTGTAACTCGCCGCTGTAGATGGCGCTGCAATACATCAACTTCTATACCGTTGAACCTATCGCTATGAAAATTGGTATACATAGGTATTTGAGAACGAGGAATCTTCTATATAAATAATATAATATACATAAAATCGTGTCTGTCTCTCTGTATGTATGTATGTACGTATGTACATATGTATGTTTGTAACGGCATCACTTGAGAACGGCTCAACGTAGAAAGATGGGGCTTGAACCATTAGACGCGGCGTTTCTTCGGGAAGGTTTAGGAACAAACCGCATTCAAAAAAGTCTATTGGTTCAAAAGTTGTCACGTCATTAGTGAAAAAAGTCAACTTTTTCGCTCTCTTTTGGGCACGTTTCTGCTTATAACTTTTCAACAAATGGACTTTTTTGAATGCGGTTTGCTCCAATTCCTTGCCGAAGAAACGCCGCGTCTAACGGTTCAAACCGCAGCTTTCTACGTAGGTGAGTGCGAGAGAGAGAGAGAGAGAAACAGAGAGAGAGAGCTACAAAGCAACGCGAAAAGCGAAATGGAATTGAACGAAATAGATTATCACAAACACGTTCAATACATATGCTTTTAAAAAATACTGTGCCACAGCAACGCATGGCGGGGGAAAGCTAGTATAAACTCTGTCTCAAGAGAGAAGGGACTTGGGTAACGACCAGTTTACGTCGTTCGCTGCGCAGGTTCGCCCTGATTGGTAGTACTCCCAATGCACAACGCATGCGCGCAGTGGCACTGAAGCGACGCCACGCGCCGCAGCGCTGCAGACTGCCTCATTCGCGTTCTACCGGGTGTACTCAGGTGTACTGCATTACGCACGCTTCCACAGTTTTCTTTGTGTTCTGTTTGCACAGTGTTTTTGAAGTGTCAAAATTATGTAGATACAATATATTAACACACATCTACAAAAAATGTACAAATTATATATAAAATTAAATAAAATATATTGGGTCTTTACATAATTCAATCATATTCTTTGTGTGTAAATCGTAATTTGTACATTTCTTGTAGATAAGTGTTAATATAATAACACATATCTACAAAAAAATGTACAAATTATACAAATAAATTAAATATATTATTTATTACGCGTGCAAATAGTCCCGATTTCCCATTCCGAATCATTTCATGCTAACCCGTTTCACTCCGGTACACCGTGTACATGAATACTCGCGTCGAGTAGAGTGGGGAGTGGGTAGTGGAGTGGGAGTTCGGAGGTTCGCAGCAAGCCGCTGCCTCAGTCGAGCTGCGCGAATTGAGTACCTTCTCTCATGAGACAGAGTTTAGTATAAATGATAAGAAATCATGACATTCACACACACACAATCACTTCATAAACGTATAACTAATTACAATACTACTACTACTACTAATAATAATAATATATCGGGAAGTTAATAATAATAACAATAATAAAAAATCGGAAAGTTAATAATTCTTTATTTTTATTAATTAATTAATATTTATTATTTACAAACATTAACCGTAATGGAAATGTTGCGTTACGGTAACATTGGTACCTCCACCACGGCCACGGCCTCTTCCTCTTCCCCCACGACCAGCTCCTCTACCCCTTCGTCCATTGGTACGATGGAGCCAACGCTCCCGCGATGCGCCGCCATTGGTGCCACGATCTGAAAAAGAAAAAAACATTAATTATATATATAAAATTCATTCTCAAATATATGCCTTCCGGCGTTACATTTTTTTCTCTTCCTCCTGCATTTCGACATTTCTTACATAATTACATTTTACTCTCTCTCTCTCTCTCTTTCTCTCTCTCTCTCTCTCTCTCTCTCTCTCTCTCTCTCTCTCTCTCTCTCTCTCTCTCTCTCTCTCTCTCTGACCACACACACACATTCCACCTTCCTCTCCCTCCCTTGTCCTTCTCCTAGTCTTCGTTTTGCCAGTTCCCTCATTTTACTTGTATCCACGTCTCCACCAGTGGCATTGCATTCCTTCTTCCTAGATCTTTCCAGGGTCCATCGTCTTTTCCTATCTTTTCTGCTCTACCTCCCGGAGAATCTGCTTTTCTTCCTTATGCCTACATCTCTTTTCTAATGTCTTCATATCTTTGTTTTATTTTTATTATCTTTTTCATCTCCCCCTCCCATTCCTTCTCCTTCTCTCTCCATTCGTTTCCTTCTCTGTCCCTCAGTACTTCTTCTTTCTCGTCCCACTTCCACATCTTCCCTTCTATCCATAATTTCATATATCCTGTTTTGACTATTTTCCCCCTTTCCTCTTTCCTTCTCCGTTACCTATCTTAACCTCCATTGCACTTTTCTTTCTTCCCATGTGAGGTCGTCTTCTATCCTTTCTTTTCTCCCTGCCAATCTCTTTTTTTCTGCCATTATTCTTGTTTTCTGTTCCATTGTCGCTATTTTTACCACCGCCCATTCTCCCTTTCCTATCCCCTTTCTGCCCCCTCTCCTGACTTCTTCAATTTCGATCTTTTCTCCTATCACCCCTATTAAGTTCCGTACTTCTTCTTGTCCATCTCCACTATCTTTCATTTCTATACCCTTTATTATTATATTCCTTTTCCTTATCTCCCTTTCCTTTCTTTCCCACTTCATCTGCAGCACCTTCAGCCTACTTTCCAATTCTTCACTTTTCCTTTCCCCATGTTCTTTTCCTGTCTTATTCTCTATCTCTTCTAGCCTTTCTTCTATTTTTTATCCTCTATTTTCCCTTTCATCTCTATCTTCTTTATGCTCTCTTCTATTTCCCTCAGCGATTTTCTGTCCTTTTTCCTTTCCTTTTCCCACTCTTCTCTCATTTCTTTCAGATCGTTCATCACTCCCTTTATCTCTTTCCATCCTTGTCTCCACGTCTCTCTTATTCCCTCCTTAATTTCTTCCCATATCATCTCTCTGATTTCTTCCATCCAAGTCCTTTCTTGCTTGCCTTCTTTATCCTTTTTTTCCGGCTTTCTTTCTATCCTTTGGCTTACCTTAATTACTTCCTCTTCCTTTTCTTCTCTTCCCTCACTCTATCTCACTTTTCCTTTTTCCTCTATCCTTCTCTCTATTTCCGTAATGTATCACTGCTTTTTCTTCCATGTTCTTCCATCTTCTTTGCCTTTCTTACGCTTTCTCTTTCCTTTCCTTCCTTTTCTGTTCCTTCCTTTTCTTTTCTTTCCCCCATGTTGAAGTCCCTCCACCATGTCTGGTTCGTCTGTTCCCTTAGCCACTCTCTGATTTCTCTAAATTCACTCCTTCGTCCGTCTTCCTCCGTCCCACTCTTATCTTGCCTGTCCTCTCCATCCTTTTTTACTGTCATTCCTGTTCTTTCCTGTTCTTTCCTAACCTCTGTGTTAATTTTTTCGTTTTGTTTTCTTATTTATTTCCCGTCTTTATCTGCCTTCCCGTCTTCTGTCCTCTGCCCTTCGTTCTTTTCCCGTACGATGTAGCTCTCTTCACCGTCACTTCTGTCTCTGCACGCCTCTACCGCCTTTTTCTCACTGCACTCCTAACCTCAATTTCTGCTCACTTATCTTTTTCTCCTCTCTTCTTCTCCAACTTATTTTTTTTCACATTCTTATTTCCAACCTCTTCTCAGTACTTCTTTTTCTTATTGCGCCACTTTCCTGCTCTTCCTCCCTGCCTTTCTCTTGTTAACATCACATCTTTCTCCCACACTCGAAAACAAACACCTTCTCACCATGCTCTCGGAAACGGACAAAACATTAATTATATATTCCCATATTATTATGTCTGCCCGGTTTTTTTTCGAAAATATGACCCATATATATCCTGAAAAATTCAAGGAAACACTTACTTTTATTCTGCACTTCCAAAGCTTGGAGGAGGCGTTGCATTAATGCAACGGGAACCTCCACATTGTGCTCAACAACGGTCGTATCCGTCGTATCCCTCCGTGCTGGCAGTGGAGGAGGTGGTGACGGTGGTCGCAGAGGAAGTGGCGGTTGTGCTTCGCTGTGGCCCGCTGAGGTGCCCGGTGAGGGAGGCGCCCCCATAATCATGACCTCCATTTGTTTCTGTAAATCTTGAATAAAAAAAAATGTTAAACAGCATTGATGAAGAAAAGAATTATTTTATAGGAAATATATGATTAGTGTTAATATTATATACTTACTGGTCACCTCTTCATTTGGATTCCGTTCCATATTTTTTGTTGATACTGTTAGTCAGCCTTTTTTTTCAATCTGGAATTACAGTAACTTGGAAGTTAATATGGATATGAATCGGGAAGTTAAAAATAAACTTGTTAGAAAATCAGATTAGTGTACCTATGGAGACTTACCTGTAAACCGTACAGCTCGAGAAGCACTATCAAACTGATGCTATAAGTACACATGTTTCGCGAATTCCCCACTGAGGACAACGATTCATACTTCGTTTCCTTTATTTTGTTCGATACGACAACCGTGTTGACAACAGCGTTAGCCGCATACCATCGGCAGATGCGAAATATAAAACAGAAAACATCACAGCACGTGATGTCCGAAATTTCAACGCGCAAGCGTCGTCCAAATTAATTATATTTTTCAATATGATATCAATTCATTATATATGTATAAATATTAATTCTGGATACAATCAAATTATATATATATATATATATCTCTCTCTCTCTCGCGCTCTCTCTCCCTCCCACTCTCTCTCTCTCGCCCACTCTCTCTCTCTCTATCTCCATGGCGCTCAATTTTCGGTTCCGCTACAGTAGGCAACCCGATTCTAAATTTTCGGTTCTCCTTCGGAAGGCAACCCACTCGGCGTCTTATCGTGACAGAACTATTTTATATAATAGAGAAAATGTAATGTAAAATTTTTTTTTTGTACTTTCATCGATATTCTTCGAAAATGTATTCTCGGCAGTAGAGATGATTAACTCACTCTTGCATTGGGATGTTTTTTGATTATTGTAAGCGGTAACATTAGCATTAGTTGCATAATTCAAAAAAAAATTTTTTTTAATTAAAAAAAAATTAATTATTTTTTCGCAAACGATACAACTTCTCATTATCCGGGTTTGCAGTATTGATCTTGGTTTTCTTCGATACTGTTAAGTTAAATTGTCCCAAAATATATAAACCGCGCTCAATTTTGAAACTCTGCCCAGTGCTACATACAACATTTGTAAAGTTCGCCTTTCTGATTTTTTAAAATCCAAACATACTTTCTCGTATGTTTGTCCCTGACTTTTATGAATTGTAATCGCTTCAGCAGGAACCACTGGAAATTGACTACGTGTGATTTGATATTTTTCCTCACTCGACATATTTACTTGATTCGATACTTTTATTATTGGTGTTAAATTTTGATCAATATTTGCATTTTTCATATAATTACGATAACGAGTTCTTACTTTCACTCCTACTCTGGGCAATTGAAAATCTAACCACAATATAGACGGAATTTTAGTATTTTCTTGAAAAGTAATAAATTTTAATATTCCGCATGCTCCATTAACCAATCCGTCTTCAACATCAATGTTATTAATTATCATATATTTTATATTAATTTTCAATTTAATCTCAGTTAATAATTCGTTTTGAACTGATTGTGTTTTTAAAGATTGTAATATAAATTTTTTTGTACTTTCATCGATATTCTTCGAAAATGTATTCTCGGCAGTAGAGATGGTTAACTCACTCTTGCAGTGGGATATTTTTCGATTATTGTAAGCGGTAACATCATCGTAAGGTATAAAAAAAAATTTAAAAAAAAATTTTTTTTTTTAATTTAAAAAAAAATCGAAAAAAATTTTTTTTGTGTAATTACGTTTGTTTCTTCGGTGGAAACTTTCCGTTCTCTCGTATAAATTGCATTGTTGAATGAACTTCTTTCGAAAAAAACTAAAAAAACTAAAAAACTACTTGACCAAAATGGACCAAAATCTAATCAGCTCTAAGTTACAGCGGGGCACATCGATTGCATCATACATCATCCTGATCGCGTTGTTACTTTTTCTGAAAACGTTAACGAAAAATTTGATACCATAGAAACAGACATACGCACACACACACACACACACACACACACACACACACACACACACACACACACACACACACATACGAACATTTTGCTGAAAATAGTCTAAAATGACTGCAATGACCGTGAAACGTGAAGATCTGCTAAAAAATCGATTTTCGATTTTCGGGGTCATTACAATAACTTCCCTATAAAATCGGGAAGTTAATTATAATATAGAATATAAAATATATATAGGATAAAATGAAATATTATAAAATAAAAGGAGGGGGGTCGACCGGCAGGTCGCATCATTGTAGAGGGGGGAGGGGATTATTGCTCCACCTCGCTCCCCCCGCGACCTGTCCACCTCGGGGGCGCCTTAACGGCCAGCCCCCCTTGGCGGCGGTGGAAGTACTAAGTAGTACCACCGCCGCCATTACGTCTGCGGCCCCTTACAGGGGGCCGTCGGCCTCGTCGGTGTTGCCCCGCCGATGCTAGCCTCCTGGCGGAGAGCGGGTCGGCTTCCCTCTCTCTCTCCGCTGCCTCCATCTGCGTTATCACAATCTCGCCGAAGGAGGCAAACGCTGCTCTTGACCTCTCGCTGCCGATCATGTGGTCGACCACGACCGGCAACGAGAGGTCCATCCCTATAATGCCCCTTAGGTCTCTGCGCGGTGCCGACCACGCTGGACATTCTTCCAGCGTATGCCGCGCAGAGTCCTGGGCCTCCTCGCAGTGGTGGCACTGCGATCCTCCCAGTGCCAGTTATGAACACACAGTTTGAGGAAACGGCTGTATGCAGGTAATTTAACTTATGCGCATGCATTGCTGCAACTTGTGCTGTATAATTTAGAACTTTTGTTACCGCGCCATCCGATTTTTATACATGTGCAAATACTCGTACACGCTGCATTGAATTTTTTTCCGCACGCGACAAGGAGGGGATAGAGGCGAGTTCCGGCTCGCGTCTGTCCCCTCCCCCCGTCCCACCCCCCACGTCGACTCGCATAAAACTTAAAAATACGATAAAATAATAGATAAAATCAATAAATGAAATCGTGTATAGATAAAATAGATAAAATAAAAGTCAATAAATAAATAAATAATAATAAGTAAATAAATACAATGGACAAAACACAACAAACATAAGAAGGGGGGCAAAATAAAGGGGATTAAAAGATAAAGATAAAAATTATAATATAGAATATAAAATATATAGGATAAAATGAAATATTATAAAATAAAAGGTGGGGGGTCGACCGGCAGGTCGCCTCTTTGTAGAGGGGGGAGGGGATTATTGCTCCACCTCGCCCCCCGCGACCTGTCCACCTCGGTGGCGCCATAACGGCCAGCCCCCCTTGGCGGCGGTGGAAGTACTAAGTAGTACCACCGCCGCCATTACGTCTGCGGCCCCTTACAGGAGGCCGTCGGCCTCGTCGGTGTTGCCCCGCCGATGCTAGCCTCCTGGCGGAGAGCGGGTCGGCTTCCCTCTCTCTCTCCACTGCCTCCTTCTGCGTTATCACAATCTCGCCGAAGGAGGCAAACGCTGCTCTTGACCTCTCGCTGCCGATCATGTGGTCGACCACGACCGGCAACGAGAGGTCCATCCCAATAACGCCCATTAGGTCTCTGCGCTGCGCTGACCACTCTGGACATTCTTCCAGCGTATGCCGCGCAGAGTCCTGGGCCTCCTCGCAGTGGTGGCACTGCGATCCTCCCAGTGCCAGTTATGAACACACAGTTTGAGGAAACGGCTGTATGCAGGTAATTTAACTTATGCTCATGCATTGCAGCAACTTGTGCTGTATAATTTAGAATTTTTGTTACAGTGCCATCCGATTTTTATACATGTTCAAATACTCGTACACACTGCATTGTATTTTTATCCGCACGCGACAAGGAGGGGATAGAGGCGAGTTCCGGCTCGCGTCTGTCCCCTTCCCCCGTCCCAGCCCCCCACGTCGACCCGCATAAAACTTAAAAATACGATAAAATAATAGATAAAATCAATAAATGAAAACGTGTATAGATAAAATAGATAAAATAAAAGTCAATAAATAAATAAATAATAATAAGTAAATAAATACAATGGACAAAACACAACAAACATAAGAAGAGAGTGCAAAATAAAGGGGATTAAAAGATAAAGATAAAAATTATAATATAGAATATAAAATGTATATGGGATAAAATGAAATATTATAAAATAAAAGGAGGGGGGTCGACCGGCAGGTCGCATCATTGTAGAGGGGGGAGGGGATTATTGCTCCACCTCGCCCCCCACGACCTGTCCACCTCGGGGGCGCCTTACCGGCCAGCCCCCCTTGGCGGCGGTGGAAGTACTAAGTAGTACCACCGCGGCCATTACGTCTGCGGCCCCTTACAGGGGGCCGTCGGCCTCGTCGGTGTTGCCCCGCCGATGCTAGCCTCCTGGCGGAGAGCGGGTCGGCTTCCCTCTCTCTCTCCGCTGCCTCCTTCTGCGTTATCACAATCTCGCCGAAGGAGGCAAACGCTGCTCTTGACCTCTCGCTGCCGATCATGTGGTCGACCACGACCGGCAACGAGAGGTCCATCCCAATAACGCTCCTTAGGTCTCTGCGCGGCGCCGACCACGCTGGACATTCTTCCAGCGTATGCCGCGCAGAGTCCTGGGCCTCCTCGCAGTGGTGGCACTACGATCCTCCCAGTGCCAGTTATGAACACACAGTTTGAGGAAACGGCGGTATGCAGGTAATTTAACTTATGCGCATGCATTGCAGCAACTTGTGCTGTATAATTGAGAATTTTTGTTACAGCGCCATCCGATTTTTATACATGTGCAAATACTCGTACACACTGCATTGTATTTTTTTCCGCACGCGACAAGGAGGGGATAGAGGCGAGTTCCACCTCGCGTCTGTCCCCTCCCCCCGTCCCACCCCCCACGTCGACCCGCATAAAACTTAAAAATACGATAAAATAATAGATAAAATCAATAAATGAAAACGTGTATAGATAAAATAGATAAAATAAAAGTCAATAAATAAATAAATAATAATAAGTAAATAAATACAATGGACAAAACACAACAAACATAAGAAGGGGGGGCAAAATAAAGGGGATTAAAAGATAAAGATAAAAATTATAATATAGAATATAAAATATATATAGGATAAAATGAAATATTATAAAATAAAAGGAGGGGGGTCGACCGGCAGGTCGCATCATTGTAGAGGGGGGAGGGGATTATTGCTCCACCGCCCCCCCCCCCCGCGACCTGTCCGCCTCGGGGGCGCCTTAACGGCCAGCCCCCCTTGGCGGCGGTGGAAGTACTAAGTAGTACCACCGCCGCCATTACGTCTGCGGCCCCTTACAGGGGGCCGTCGGCCTCGTCGGTGTTGCCCCGCCGATGCTAGCCTCCTGGCGGAGAGCGGGTCGGCTTCCCTCTCTCTCTCCGCTGCCTCCTTCTGCGTTATCACAATCTCGCCGAAGGAGGCAAACGCTGCACTTGACCTCTCGCTGCCGATCATGTGGTCGACCACGACCGGCAACGAGAGGTCCATCCCAATAACGCCCCTTAGGTCTCTGCGCGGCGCCGACCACGCTGGACATTCTTCCAGCGTATGCCGCGCAGAGTCCTGGGCCTCCTCGCAGTGGTGGCACTACGACCCTCCCAGTGCCAGTTTTGAACACACAGTTTGAGGAAACGGCGGTATGCAGGTAATTTAACTTATGCGCATGCATTGCAGCAACTTGTGCTGTATAATTTAGAATTTTTGTTAACGCGCCATCCGATTTTTATACATGTGCAAATACTCGTACACGCTGCATTGTATTTTTTTCCGCACGCGACAAGGAGGGGATAGAGGCGAGTTCCGGCTCGCGTCTGTCCCCTCCCCCCGTCCCACCCCCCACGTCGACCCGCATAAAACTTAAAAATACGATAAAATAATAGATAAAATCAATAAATGAAAACTTGTATAGATAAAATAGATAAAATAAAAGACAATAAATAAATAAATAATAATAAGTAAATAAATACAATGGACAAAACACAACAAACATAAGAAGGGGGGGCAAAATAAAGGGGATTAAAAGATAAAGATAAAAATTATAATATAGAATATAAAATATATATAGGATAAAATGAAATATTATAAAATAAAAGGAGTGGGGTCGACCGGCAGGTCGCATCTTTGTAGAGGGGGGAGGGGATTATTGCTCCACCTCGCCCCCCGCGACCTGTCCACCTCGGTGGCGCCTTAACGGCCAGCCCCCCTTGGCGGCGGTGGAAGTACTAAGTAGTACCACCGCCGCCATTACGTCTGCGGCCCCTTACAGGAGGCCGTCGGCTTCGTCGGTGTTGCCCCGCCGATGCTAGCCTCCTGGCGGAGAGCGGGTCGGCTTCCCTCTCTCACTCCGCTGCCTCCTTCTGCGTTATCACAATCTCGCCGAAGGAGGCAAACGCTGCTCTTGACCTCTCGCTGCCGATCATGTGGTCGACCACGACCGGCAACGAGAGGTCCATCCCAATAACGCCCCTTAGGTCTCTGCGCGGCGCCGACCACGCTGGACATTCTTCCAGCGTATGCCGCGCAGAGTCCTGGGCCTCCTCGCAGTGGTGGCACTACGATCCTCCCAGTGCCAGTTATGAACACACAGTTTGAGGAAACGGCGGTATGCAGGTAATTTAACTTATGCGCATGCATTGCAGCAACTTGTGCTGTATAATTGAGAATTTTTGTTACAGCGCCATCCGATTTTTATACATGTGCAAATACTCGTACACACTGCATTGTATTTTTTTCCGCACGCGACAAGGAGGGGATAGAGGCGAGTTCCACCTCGCGTCTGTCCCCTCCCCCCGTCCCACCCCCCACGTCGACCCGCATAAAACTTAAAAATACGATAAAATAATAGATAAAATCAATAAATGAAAACGTGTATAGATAAAATAGATAAAATAAAAGTCAATAAATAAATAAATAATAATAAGTAAATAAATACAATGGACAAAACACAACAAACATAAGAAGGGGGGGCAAAATAAAGGGGATTAAAAGATAAAGATAAAAATTATAATATAGAATATAAAATATATATAGGATAAAATGAAATATTATAAAATAAAAGGAGTGGGGTCGACCGGCAGGTCGCATCTTTGTAGAGGGGGGAGGGGATTATTGCTCCACCTCGCCCCCCGCGACCTGTCCACCTCGGTGGCGCCTTAACGGCCAGCCCCCCTTGGCGGCGGTGGAAGTACTAAGTAGTACCACCGCCGCCATTACGTCTGCGGCCCCTTACAGGAGGCCGTCGGCCTCGTCGGTGTTGCCCCGCCGAAGCTAGCCTCCTGGCGGAGAGCGGGTCGGCTTCCCTCTCTCTCTCTCCGCTGCCTCCTTCTGCGTTATCACAATCTCGCCGAAGGAGGCAAACGCTGCACTTGACCTCTCGCTGCCGATCATGTGGTCGACCACGACCGGCAACGAGAGGTCCATCCCAATAACGCCCCTTAGGTCTCTGCGCGGCGCCGACCACGCTGGACATTCTTCCAGCGTATGCCGCGCAGAGTCCTGGGCCTCCTCGCAGTGGTGGCACTACGACCCTCCCAGTGCCAGTTTTGAACACACAGTTTGAGGAAACGGCGGTATGCAGGTAATTTAACTTATGCGCATGCATTGCAGCAACTTGTGCTGTATAATTTAGAATTTTTGTTACAGCGCCATGCGATTTTTATACATGTGCAAATACTCGTACACACTGCATTGTATTTTTTTCCGCACGCGACAAGGAGGGGATAGAGGCGAGTTCCGGCTCGCGTCTGTCCCCTCCCCCCGTCCCACCCCCCGTCCCACCCACCACGTCGACCTGCATAAAACTTAAAAATACGATAAAATAATAGATAAAATCAATAAATGAAAACTTGTATAGATAAAATAGATAAAATAAAAGTCAATAAATAAATAAATAATAATAAGTAAATAAATACAATGGACAAAACACTACAAACATAAGAAGGGTGGGGCAAAATAAAGGGGATTAAAATATAAAGATAAAATTTATAATATAGAATATAAAATACATATCGAATAAAATGAAATATTATAAAATAAAAGGAGGGGGGTCGACCGGCAGGTCGCATCATTGTAGAGGGGGGAGGGGAATATTGCTCCACCGCCCCCCCCCCCCGCGACCTGTCCACCTCGGGGGCGCCTTAACGGCCAGCCCCCCTTGGCGGCGGTGGAAGTACTTAGTAGTACCACCGCCGCCATTACGTCTGCGGCCCCTTACAGGGGGCCGTCGGCCTCGTCGGTGTTGCCCCGCCGATGCTAGCCTCCTGGCGGAGAGCGGGTCGGCTTCCCTCTCTCTCTCCGCTGCCTCCTTCTGCGTTATCACAATCTCGCCGAAGGAGGCAAACGCTGCACTTGACCTCTCGCTGCCGATCATGTGGTCGACCATGACCGGCAACGAGAGGTCCATCCCAATAACGCCCCTTAGGTCTCTGCGCGGCGCCGACCACGCTGGACATTCTTCCAGCGTATGCCGCGCAGAGTCCTGGGCCTCCTCGCAGTGGTGGCACTACGACCCTCCCAGTGCCAGTTTTGAACACACAGTTTGAGGAAACGGCGGTATGCAGGTAATTTAACTTATGCGCATGCATTGCAGCAACTTGTGCTGTATAATTTAGAATTTTTGTTAACGCGCCATCCGATTTTTATACATGTGCAAATACTCGTACACGCTGCATTGTATTTTTTTCCGCACGCGACAAGGAGGGGATAGAGGCGAGTTCCGGCTCGCGTCTGTCCCCTCCCCCCGTCCCACCCCCCACGTCGACCCGCATAAAACTTAAAAATACGATAAAATAATAGATAAAATCAATAAATGAAAACTTGTATAGATAAAATAGATAAAATAAAAGACAATAAATAAATAAATAATAATAAGTAAATAAATACAATGGACAAAACACAACAAACATAAGAAGAGGGGGCAAAATAAAGGGGATTAAAAGATAAAGATAAAAATTATAATATAGAATATAAAATGTATATGGGATAAAATGAAATATTATAAAATAAAAGGAGGGGGGTCGTCCGGCAGGTCGCATCATTGTAGAGGGGGGAGGGGATTATTGCTCCACCTCGCTCCCCGCGACCTGTCCACCTCGGGGGCGCCTTAACGGCCAGCCCCCCTTGGCGGCGGTGGAAGTACTAAGTAGTACCACCGCCGCCATTACGTCTGCGGTCCCTTACAGGGGGCCGTCGGCCTCGTCGGTGTTGCCCCGCCGATGCTAGCCTCCTGGCGGAGAGCGGGTCGGCTTCCCTCTCTCTCTCCGCTGCCTCCTTCTGCGTTATCACAATCTCGCCGAAGGAGGCAAACGCTGCACTTGACCTCTCGCTGCCGATCATGTGGTCGACCACGACCGGCAACGAGAGGTCCATCCCAATAACGCCCCTTAGGTCTCTGCGCGGCGCCGACCACGCTGGACATTCTTCCAGCGTATGCCGCGCAGAGTCCTGGGCCTCCTCGCAGTGGTGGCACTACGACCCTCCCAGTGCCAGTTTCGAACACACAGTTTGAGGAAACGGCGGTATGCAGGTAATTTAACTTATGCGCATGCATTGCAGCAACTTGTGCTGTATAATTTAGAATTTTTGTTAACGCGCCATCCGATTTTTATACATGTGCAAATACTCGTACACGCTGCATTGTATTTTTTTCCGCACGCGACAAGGAGGGGATAGAGGCGAGTTCCGGCTCGCGTCTGTCCCCTCCCCCCGTCCCACCCCCCACGTCGACCCGCATAAAACTTAAAAATACGATAAAATAATAGATAAAATCAATAAATGAAAACTTGTATAGATAAAATAGATAAAATAAAAGTCAATAAATAAATAAATAATAATAAGTAAATAAATACAATGGACAAAACACAACAAACATAAGAAGAGGGGGCAAAATAAAGGGGATTAAAAGATAAAGATAAAAATTAAAATATAGAATATAAAATACATATCGAATAAAATGAAATATTATCAAATAAAAGGAGGGGGGTCGACCGGCAGGTCGCATCTTTGTAGAGGGGGGAGGGGATTATTGCTCCACCTCGCCCCCCGCGACCTGTCCACCTCGGTGGCGCCTTAACGGCCAGCCCCCCTTGGCGGCGGTGGAAATACTAAGTAGTACCACCGCCGCCATTACGTCTGCGGCCCCTTACAGGAGGCCGTCGGCCTCGTCGGTGTTGCCCCGCCGAAGCTAGCCTCCTGGCGGAGAGCGGGTCGGCTTCCCTCTCTCTCTCTCCGCTGCCTCCTTCTGCGTTATCACAATCTCGCCGAAGGAGGCAAACGCTGCACTTGACCTCTCGCTGCCGATCATGTGGTCGACCACGACCGGCAACGAGAGGTCCATCCCAATAACGCCCCTTAGGTCTCTGCGCGGCGCCGACCACGCTGGACATTCTTCCAGCGTATGCCGCGCAGAGTCCTGGGCCTCCTCGCAGTGGTGGCACTACGACCCTCCCAGTGCCAGTTTTGAACACACAGTTTGAGGAAACGGCGGTATGCAGGTAATTTAACTTATGCGCATGCATTGCAGCAACTTGTGCTGTATAATTTAGAATTTTTGTTACAGCGCCATGCGATTTTTATACATGTGCAAATACTCGTACACACTGCATTGTATTTTTTTCCGCACGCGACAAGGAGGGGATAGAGGCGAGTTCCGGCTCGCGTCTGTCCCCTCCCCCCGTCCCACCCCCCACGTCGACCTGCATAAAACTTAAAAATACGATAAAATAATAGATAAAATCAATAAATGAAAACTTGTATAGATAAAATAGATAAAATAAAAGTCAATAAATAAATAAATAATAATAAGTAAATAAATACAATGGACAAAACACTACAAACATAAGAAGGGTGGGGCAAAATAAAGGGGATTAAAATATAAAGACTAGAGGGTTATTGTTGCTCGCTCGCTTCGCTCGCTCGCGAGTAGGGTTGTTTTTGCTCGCTCGCTTCGCGAGCTCGCAGATAGGACTGCTCTTGCGAAAGGGTTAGTGGTACGCATGGCTAGTAGTACCTATAGCTATTAATGTTTTTTTGATTTGGTGTGTGACTCTCCACGAGCCACACAAAGAACTTCCCGATTCGTTAGTTGCAGTATATTATTATCATTATTTTTAGTACGTTTTAAGAAGATTATACGTTTTCAGGGAAATTCAATAGTTTTCTACTTATCAAGATGTTTGCTATATGGCGTCGCCTTAAACGAACATCGTAGACTCATTGCTCGCTTGGTTCCTTGTTATAGCGTACTGATGTTGCAAAATAAATTGTCTTAATTATTATAGTTTTTCGCAAACGATACGACTCCTCATTATCCGGGTTAGCAGTATTGACCTTGGTTTTCTTCGATACTGTTAATTTAAATTGTCCCAAAATATATAAACCGCTCAATTTTGAAACTCTGCTCAGTGCTACATACAACATGTGTAAAGTTCGTTTTTCTGATGTTTTAAAATTCAAACATACTTTTCTCGTATGTTTGTCCCTGACTTTTATGAATCGTAATCGCTTCAGCAGGAACCACTGGAAATTGACTACGTGTGATTTGATATTTTTCCTCACTCGACATATTTACTTGATTCGATATTTTTATTATTGGTGGCAAATTTTGATGAATATTTGCATTTTTCATATAATCACGATAACGAGTTCTTACTTTCACTCCTACTCTGGCCAATTGAAAATCTAACCACAATATAGACGGAATTTTAGTATTTTCTTTAAAAGTAATAAATTTTAATATTCCGCATGTGTGCTCCATTAACCAATCCGTTTTCAACATTAATGTTATTAATAATTATCATATTGTTTATATTAATTTTCAATTTAATCTCAGTTAATAATTCGTTTTGAACTGATTGTTTTTTTAAAGATTGTAATATAAATTTTTTTTGTACTTTCATCGATATTCTTTGAAAATGTATTCTCGGGAGTAGAGATGATTAACTCACTCTTGCATTGGGATAATTTTCGATTATTGTAAGCGGAAACATTAGCGTAAGGTACAAAAAAAAAATTTTTTTTAAATTAAAAAATTTTTTTTAATTTAAGAAAAATGAAAAAAAAATTTTTTTGTGTAATTACGTTTGTTTCTTCGGTGGGAACTTTCCATTCTCTCGTATAAATTGCATTGTAGAATCAACTCCGTTCGAAAAAAACTAAAAATCTAAAAAACCACTTGACCAATATGGACCAAAATCTAATCAGCTCTAAGTTACGACGGGGCACATCGATTGCATCATTCATCATTCTGATCGCGTTGTTACTTTTTCAGAAAACGTTAACGAAAAATTTGATACCATAGAAACAGACATACGCACACACACACACACACACACACACACACACACACACACACACACACACACACACACATACGAACATTTTGCTTAAAATAGTCTAGAATGACTGCAATGACCATGAAACGTGAAGATCTGCTAAAAAATCGATTTTCGATTTTCGGGGTCATTACAATAACTTCCCTATAAAATCGGGAAGTTAATAATAATAAGTAAATAAATACAATGGACAAAACACAACAAACATAAGAAGGGGGGGGGCAAAATAAAGGGGATTAAAAGATAAAGATAAAAATTATAATATAGAATATAAAATATATATAGGATAAAATGAAATATTATAAAATAAAAGGAGGGGGGTCGACCGGCAGGTCGCATCTTTGTAGAGGGGGGAGGGGATTATTGCTCCACCTCGCCCTCCGCGACCTGTCCACCTCGGGGGCGCCTTAACGGCCAGCCCCCCTTGGCGGCGGTTGAAGTACTAAGTAGTACCACCGCCGCCATTACGTCTGCGGCCCCTTACAGGGGGCCGTCGGCCTCGTCGGTGTTGCCCCGCCGATGCTAGCCTCCTGGCGGAGAGCGGGTCGGCTTCCCTCTCTATCTCCGCTGCCTCCTTCTGCGTTACCACAATCTCGCCGAAGGAGGCAAACGCTGCTCTTGACCTCTCGCTGCCGATCATGTGGTCGACCACGACCGGCAACGAGAGGTCCATCCCAATAACGCCCCTTAGGTCTCTGCGCGGCGCCGACCACGCTGGACATTCTTCCAGCGTATGCCGCGCAGAGTCCTGGGCCTCCTCGCAGTGGTGGCACTACGATCCTCCCAGTGCCAGTTATGAACACACAGTTTGAGGAAACGGCGGTATGCAGGTAATTTAACTTATGCGCATGCATTGCAGCAACTTGTGCTGTATAATTTAGAATTTTTGTTACAGCGCCATGCGATTTTTATACATGTGCAAATACTCGTACACACTGCATTGTATTTTTTTCCGCACGCGACAAGGAGGGGATAGAGGCGAGTTCCGGCTCGCGTCTGTCCCCTCCCCACGTCCCGCCCCCCTGGTCGACCCGCGTAAAACTTAATAATACGATAAAATAAAAGATAAAATCAATAAATGAAAACGTGTATAGATAAAATAGATAAAATAAAAGTCAATAAATAAATAAATAATAATAAGTAAATAAATACAATGGA
This sequence comes from Lasioglossum baleicum, assembly GCF_051020765.1. Classification (NCBI taxonomy): domain Eukaryota; kingdom Metazoa; phylum Arthropoda; class Insecta; order Hymenoptera; family Halictidae; genus Lasioglossum; species Lasioglossum baleicum. The sequence goes on from NW_027469132.1 coordinate 687,111, forward strand.
CAAAACACAACAAACATAAGAAGAGGGGGCAAAATAAAGGGGATTAAAAGATAAAGATAAAAATTATAATATAGAATATAAAATGTATATGGGATAAAATGAAATATTATAAAATAAAAGGAGGGGGGTCGTCCGGCAGGTCGCATCATTGTAGAGGGGGGAGGGGATTATTGCTCCACCTCGCTCCCCGCGACCTGTCCACCTCGGGGGCGCCTTAACGGCCAGCCCCCCTTGGCGGCGGTGGAAGTACTAAGTAGTACCACCGCCGCCATTACGTCTGCGGTCCCTTACAGGGGGCCGTCGGCCTCGTCGGTGTTGCCCCGCCGATGCTAGCCTCCTGGCGGAGAGCGGGTCGGCTTCCCTCTCTCTCTCCGCTGCCTCCTTCTGCGTTATCACAATCTCGCCGAAGGAGGCAAACGCTGCACTTGACCTCTCGCTGCCGATCATGTGGTCGACCACGACCGGCAACGAGAGGTCCATCCCAATAACGCCCCTTAGGTCTCTGCGCGGCGCCGACCACGCTGGACATTCTTCCAGCGTATGCCGCGCAGAGTCCTGGGCCTCCTCGCAGTGGTGGCACTACGACCCTCCCAGTGCCAGTTTCGAACACACAGTTTGAGGAAACGGCGGTATGCAGGTAATTTAACTTATGCGCATGCATTGCAGCAACTTGTGCTGTATAATTTAGAATTTTTGTTAACGCGCCATCCGATTTTTATACATGTGCAAATACTCGTACACGCTGCATTGTATTTTTTTCCGCACGCGACAAGGAGGGGATAGAGGCGAGTTCCGGCTCGCGTCTGTCCCCTCCCCCCGTCCCACCCCCCACGTCGACCCGCATAAAACTTAAAAATACGATAAAATAATAGATAAAATCAATAAATGAAAACTTGTATAGATAAAATAGATAAAATAAAAGTCAATAAATAAATAAATAATAATAAGTAAATAAATACAATGGACAAAACACAACAAACATAAGAAGAGGGGGCAAAATAAAGGGGATTAAAAGATAAAGATAAAAATTAAAATATAGAATATAAAATACATATCGAATAAAATGAAATATTATCAAATAAAAGGAGGGGGGTCGACCGGCAGGTCGCATATTTGTAGTGGCGGGGAGGGGATTATTGCTCCACCTCGCCCCCCGCGTCCTGCCCACCACGGGGGCGCCTTAACGGCCAGCCCCCCTTGGCGGCGGTGGAAGTACTAAGTAGTCCCACCGCCGCCATGACGTCTGCGGCCCCTTACAGGGGGCCGTCGGCCTCGTCGGGGTTGCCCCGCCGATGCTAGCCTCCTGGCGGAGAGGGGGTCGGCTTCCCTCTCTCTCTCCGCTGCCTCCTTCTGCGTTATCACAATCTCGCCGAAGGAGGCAAACGCTGCTCTTGACCTCTCGCTGCCAATCATGTGGTCGACCACGACCGGCAACGAGAGGTCCATCCCAATAACGCCCCTTAGGTCTCTGCGCGGCGCCGACCACGCTGGACATTCTTCCAGCGTATGCCGCGCAGAGTCCTGGGCCTCCTCGCAGTGGTGGCACTACGATCCTCCCAGTGCCAGTTATGAACACACAGTTTGAGGAAACGGCGGTATGCAGGTAATTTAACTTATGCGCATGCATTGCAGCAACTTGTGCTGTATAATTTAGAATTTTTGTTACAGCGCCATCCGATTTTTATACATGTGCAAATACTCGTACACACTGCATTGTATTTTTTTCCGCACGCGACAAGGAGGGGATAGAGGCGAGTTCCGGCTCGCGTCTGTCCCCTCCCCCCGCCCCACCCCCCACGTAGACCCGCATAAAACTTAAAAATACGATAAAATAATAGATAAAATCAATAAATGAAAACGTGTATAGATAAAATAGATAAAATAAAAGTCAATAAATAAACAAATAATAATAAGTAAATAAATACAATGGACAAAACACAACAAACATAAGAAGGGGAGGCAAAATAAAGGGGATTAAAAGATAAAGATAAACATTATAATATAGAATATAAAATATATATATAATAAAATGAAATGTTATAAAATAAAAGGAGGGGGGTCGACCGGCAGGTCGCATCTTTGTAGAGTGGGGAGGGGATTATTGCTCCACCACGCCCCCCGCGACCTGCCCACCCCGGGGGCGCCTTAACGCCAGCCCCCCTTGGCGGCGGTGGAAGTACTAAGTAGTCCCACCGCCGCCATTACGTCTGCGGCCCCTTACAGGGGGCCGTCGGCCTCGTCGGGGTTGCCCCGCCGATGCTAACATCCTGGCGGAGAGCGGGTCGGCTTCCCTCTCCCTTTCCGCTGCCTCCTTCTGCGTTATCACAATCTCGCCGAAGGAGGCAAACGCTGCTCTTGACCTCTCGCTGCCGATCATGTGGTCGACCACGACCGGCAACGAGAGGTCCATCCCAATAACGCCCCTTAGGTCTCTGCGCGGCGCCGACCACGCTGGACATTCTTCCAGCGTATGCCGCGCAGAGTCCTGGGCCTCCTCGCAGTGGTGGCACTACGATCCTCCCAGTGCCAGTTATGAACACACAGTTTGAGGAAACGGCGGTATGCAGGTAATTTAACTTATGCGCATGCATTGCAGCAACTTGTGCTGTATAATTTAGAATTTTTGTTACAGCGCCATCCGATTTTTATACATGTGCAAATACTCGTACACACTGCATTGTATTTTTTCCGCACGCGACAAGGAGGGGATAGAGGCGAGTTCCGGCTCGCGTCTGTCCCCTCCCCCCGTCCCACCCCCCACGTCGACCCGCATAAAACTTAAAAATACGATAAAATAATAGATAAAATCAATAAATGAAAACGTGTATAGATAAAATAGATAAAATAAAAGTCAATAAATAAATAAATAATAATAAGTAAATAAATACAATGGACAAAACACAACAATCATAAGAAGGGGGGGCAAAATAAAGGGGATTAAAAGATAAAGATAAAACTTATAATATAGAATATAAAATATATATAGGATAAAATGAAATATTATAAAATAAAAGGAGGGGGGTCGACCGGCAGGTCGCATCATTGTAGAGGGGGGAGGGGATTATTGCTCCACCGCCCCCCCCCCCCCGCGACCTGTCCACCTCGGGGGCGCCTTAACGGCCAGCGCCCCTTGGCGGCGGTGGAAGTACTAAGTAGAACCACCGCCGCCATTACGTCTGCGGCCCCTTACAGGGGGCCGTCGGCCTCGTCGGTGTTGCCCCGCCGATGCTAGCCTCCTGGCGGAGAGCGGGTCGGCTTCCCTCTCTCTCTCCGCTGCCTCCTTCTGCGTTATCACAATCTCGCCGAAGGAGGCAAACGCTGCACTTGACCTCTCGCTGCCGATCATGTGGTCGACCACGACCGGCAACGAGAGGTCCATCCCAATAACGCCCCTTAGGTCTCTGCGCGGCGCCGACCACGCTGGACATTCTTCCAGCGTATGCCGCGCAGAGTCCTGGGCCTCCTCGCAGTGGTGGCACTACGATCCTCCCAGTGCCAGTTATGAACACACAGTTTGAGGAAACGGCGGTATGCAGGTAATTTAACTTATGCGCATGCATTGCAGCAACTTGTGCTGTATAATTTAGAATTTTTGTTACAGCGCCATCCGATTTTTATACATGTGCAAATACTCGTACACACTGCATTGTATTTTTTCCGCACGCGACAAGGAGGGGATAGAGGCGAGTTCCGGCTCGCGTCTGTCCCCTCCCTCCGTGCCACCCCCCACGTCGACCCGCATAAAACTTAAAAATACGATAAAATAATAGATAAAATCAATAAATGAAAACGTGTATAGATAAAATAGATAAAATAAAAGTCAATAAATAAATAAATAATAATAAGTAAATAAATACAATGGACAAAACACAACAATCATAAGAAGGGGGGGCAAAATAAAGGAGATTAAAAGATAAAGATAAAACTTATAATATAGAATATAAAATATATATAGGATAAAATGAAATATTATAAAATAAAAGGAGGGGGGTCGACCGGCAGGTCGCATCTTTGTAGAGTGGGGAGGGGATTATTGCTCCACCACGCCCCCCGCGACCTGCCCACCCCGGGGGCGCCTTAACGGCCAGCCCCCCTTGGCGGCGGTGGAAGTACTAAGTAGTCCCACCGCCGCCATTACGTCTGCGGCCCCTTACAGGGGGCCGTCGGCCTCGTCGGGGTTGCCCCGCCGATGCTAACATCCTGGCGGAGAGCGGGTCGGCTTCCCTCTCCCTTTCCGCTGCCTCCTTCTGCGTTATCACAATCTCGCCGAAGGAGGCAAACGCTGCTCTTGACCTCTCGCTGCCGATCATGTGGTCGACCACGACCGGCAACGAGAGGTCCATCCCAATAACGCCCCTTAGGTCTCTGCGCGGCGCCGACCACGCTGGACATTCTTCCAGCGTATGCCGCGCAGAGTCCTGGGCCTCCTCGCAGTGGTGGCACTACGATCCTCCCAGTGCCAGTTATGAACACACAGTTTGAGGAAACGGCGGTATGCAGGTAATTTAACTTATGCGCATGCATTGCAGCAACTTGTGCTGTATAATTTAGAATTTTTGTTACAGCGCCATCCGATTTTTATACATGTGCAAATACTCGTACACACTGCATTGTATTTTTTCCGCACGCGACAAGGAGGGGATAGAGGCGAGTTCCGGCTCGCGTCTGTCCCCTCCCCCCGTCCCACCCCCCACGTCGACCCGCATAAAACTTAAAAATACGATAAAATAATAGATAAAATCAATAAATGAAAACGTGTATAGATAAAATAGATAAAATAAAAGTCAATAAATAAATAAATAATAATAAGTAAATAAATACAATGGACAAAACACAACAAACATAAGAACAGGGTGCAAAATAAAGGGGATTAAAAGATAAAGATAAAAATTATAATATAGAATATAAAATGTATATGGGATAAAATGAAATATTATAAAATAAAAGGAGGGGGGTCGACCGGCAGGTCGCATCTTTGTAGAGTGGGGAGGGGATTATTGCTCCACCACGCCCCCCGCGACCTGCCCACCCCGGGGGCGCCTTAACGGCCAGCCCCCCTTGGCGGCGGTGGAAGTACTAAGTAGTCCCACCGCCGCCATTACGTCTGCGGCCCCTTACAGGGGGCCGTCGGCCTCGTCGGGGTTGCCCCGCCGATGCTAACATCCTGGCGGAGAGCGGGTCGGCTTCCCTCTCCCTTTCCGCTGCCTCCTTCTGCGTTATCACAATCTCGCCGAAGGAGGCAAACGCTGCTCTTGACCTCTCGCTGCCGATCATGTGGTCGACCACGACCGGCAACGAGAGGTCCATCCCAATAACGCCCCTTAGGTCTCTGCGCGGCGCCGACCACGCTGGACATTCTTCCAGCGTATGCCGCGCAGAGTCCTGGGCCTCCTCGCAGTGGTGGCACTACGATCCTCCCAATGCCAGTTATGAACACACAGTTTGAGGAAACGGCGGTATGCAGGTAATTTAACTTATGCGCATGCATTGCAGCAACTTGTGCTGTATAATTTAGAATTTTTGTTACAGCGCCATCCGATTTTTATACATGTGCAAATACTCGTACACACTGCATTGTATTTTTTCCGCACGCGACAAGGAGGGGATAGAGGCGAGTTCCGGCTCGCGTCTGTCCCCTCCCTCCGTGCCACCCCCCACGTCGACCCGCATAAAACTTAAAAATACGATAAAATAATAGATAAAATCAATAAATGAAAACGTGTATAGATAAAATAGATAAAATAAAAGTCAATAAATAAATAAATAATAATAAGTAAATAAATACAATGGACAAAACACAACAATCATAAGAAGGGGGGGCAAAATAAAGGGGATTAAAAGATAAAGATAAAACTTATAATATAGAATATAAAATATATATAGGATAAAATGAAATATTATAAAATAAAAGGAGGGGGGTCGACCGGCAGGTCGCATCTTTGTAGAGTGGGGAGGGGATTATTGCTCCACCACGCCCCCCGCGACCTGCCCACCCCGGGGGCGCCTTAACGGCCAGCCCCCCTTGGCGGCGGTGGAAGTACTAAGTAGTCCCACCGCCGCCATTACGTCTGCGGCCCCTTACAGGGGGCCGTCGGCCTCGTCGGGGTTGCCCCGCCGATGCTAACATCCTGGCGGAGAGCGGGTCGGCTTCCCTCTCCCTTTCCGCTGCCTCCTTCTGCGTTATCACAATCTCGCCGAAGGAGGCAAACGCTGCTCTTGACCTCTCGCTGCCGATCATGTGGTCGACCACGACCGGCAACGAGAGGTCCATCCCAATAACGCCCCTTAGGTCTCTGCGCGGCGCCGACCACGCTGGACATTCTTCCAGCGTATGCCGCGCAGAGTCCTGGGCCTCCTCGCAGTGGTGGCACTACGATCCTCCCAGTGCCAGTTATGAACACACAGTTTGAGGAAACGGCGGTATGCAGGTAATTTAACTTATGCGCATGCATTGCAGCAACTTGTGCTGTATAATTTAGAATTTTTGTTACAGCGCCATCCGATTTTTATACATGTGCAAATACTCGTACACACTGCATTGTATTTTTTCCGCACGCGACAAGGAGGGGATAGAGGCGAGTTCCGGCTCGCGTCTGTCCCCTCCCCCCGTCCCACCCCCCACGTCGACCCGCATAAAACTTAAAAATACGATAAAATAATAGATAAAATCAATAAATGAAAACGTGTATAGATAAAATAGATAAAATAAAAGTCAATAAATAAATAAATAATAATAAGTAAATAAATACAATGGACAAAACACAACAAACATAAGAACAGGGTGCAAAATAAAGGGGATTAAAAGATAAAGATAAAAATTATAATATAGAATATAAAATGTATATGGGATAAAATGAAATATTATAAAATAAAAGGAGGGGGGTCGACCGGCAGGTCGCATCTTTGTAGAGTGGGGAGGGGATTATTGCTCCACCACGCCCCCCGCGACCTGCCCACCCCGGGGGCGCCTTAACGGCCAGCCCCCCTTGGCGGCGGTGGAAGTACTAAGTAGTCCCACCGCCGCCATTACGTCTGCGGCCCCTTACAGGGGGCCGTCGGCCTCGTCGGGGTTGCCCCGCCGATGCTAACATCCTGGCGGAGAGCGGGTCGGCTTCCCTCTCCCTTTCCGCTGCCTCCTTCTGCGTTATCACAATCTCGCCGAAGGAGGCAAACGCTGCTCTTGACCTCTCGCTGCCGATCATGTGGTCGACCACGACCGGCAACGAGAGGTCCATCCCAATAACGCCCCTTAGGTCTCTGCGCGGCGCCGACCACGCTGGACATTCTTCCAGCGTATGCCGCGCAGAGTCCTGGGCCTCCTCGCAGTGGTGGCACTACGATCCTCCCAGTGCCAGTTATGAACACACAGTTTGAGGAAACGGCGGTATGCAGGTAATTTAACTTATGCGCATGCATTGCAGCAACTTGTGCTGTATAATTTAGAATTTTTGTTACAGCGCCATCCGATTTTTATACATGTGCAAATACTCGTACACACTGCATTGTATTTTTTCCGCACGCGACAAGGAGGGGATAGAGGCGAGTTCCGGCTCGCGTCTGTCCCCTACCCCCGTCCCACCCCCCACGTCGACCCGCATAAAACTTAAAAATACGATAAAATAATAGATAAAATCAATAAATGAAAACGTGTATAGATAAAATAGATAAAATAAAAGTCAATAAATAAATAAATAATAATAAGTAAATAAATACAATGGACAAAACACAACAATCATAAGAAGGGGGGGGCAAAATAAAGGGGATTAAAAGATAAAGATAAAACTTATAATATAGAATATAAAATATATATAGGATAAAATGAAATATTATAAAATAAAAGGAGGGGGGTCGACCGGCAGGTCGCATCTTTGTAGAGGGGGGAGGGGATTATTGCTCCACCGCCCCCCCCCCGCGACCTGTCCACCTCGGGGGCGCCTTAACGGCCAGCCCCCCTTGGCGGCGGTGGAAGTACTAAGTAGTACCACCGCCGCCATTACGTCTGCGGCCCCTTACAGGGGGCCGTCGGCCTCGTCGGTGTTGCCCCGCCGATGCTAGCCTCCTGGCGGAGAGCGGGTCGGCTTCCCTCTCTCTCTCCACTGCCTCCTTCTGCGTTATCACAATCTCGCCGAAGGAGGCAAACGCTGCTCTTGACCTCTCGCTGCCGATCATGTGGTCGACCACGACCGGCAACGAGAGGTCCATCCCAATAACGCCCCTTAGGTCTCTGCGCTGCGCCGACCACGCTGGACATTCTTCCAGCGTATGCCGCGCAGAGTCCTGGGCCTCCTCGCAGTGGTGGCTCTACGATCCTCCCAGTGCCAGTTATGAACACACAGTTTGAGGAAACGGCGGTATGCAGGTAATTTAACTTATGCGCATGCATTGCAGTAACTTATGCTGTATAATTTAGAATTTTTGTTACAGCGCCATCCGATTTTTATACATGTGCAAATACTCGTACACACTGCATTGTATTTTTTTCCGCACGCGACAAGGAGAGGACAGAGGCGAGTTCCGGCTCGCGTCTGTCCCCTCCCCCCGTCCCACCCCCCACGTCGACCCGCATAAAACTTAAAAATACGATAAAATAATAGATAAAATCAATAAATGAAAACGTGTATAGATAAAATAGATAAAATAAAAGTCAATAAATAAATAAATAATAATAAGTAAATAAATACAATGGACAAAACACAACAAACATAAGAAGGGGGGGCAAAATAAAGGGGATTAAAAGATAAAGATAAAAATTATAATATAGAATATAAAACATATATAGGATAAAATGAAGTATTATAAAATAAAAGGAGGGGGGTCGACCGGCAGGTCGCATCATTGTAGAGGGGGGAGGGGATTATTGCTCCACCGCCCCCCCGCGACCTATCCACCTCGGGGGCGCCTTAACGGCCAGCCCCCCTTGGCGGCGGTGGAAGTACTAAGTAGTACCACCGCCGCCATTACGTCTGCGGCCCCTTACAGGGGGCCGTCGGCCTCGTCGGTGTTGCTCCGCCGATGCTAGCCTCCTGGCGGAGAGCGGGTCGGCTTCCCTCTCACACTCCGCTGCCTCCTTCTGCGTTATCACAATCTCGCCGAAGGAGGCAAACGCTGCTCTTGACCTCTCGCTGCCGATCATGTGGTCGACCACGACCGGCAACGAGAGGTCCATCCCAATAACGCCCCTTAGGTCTCTGCGCGGCGCTGACCACTCTGGACATTCTTCCAGCGTATGCCGCGCAGAGTCCTGGGCCTCCTCGCAGTGGTGGCGATCCTCCCAGTGCCAGTTATGAACACACAGTTTGAGGAAACGGCTGTATGCAGGTAATTTAACTTATGCGCATGCATTGCTGCAACTTGTGCTGTATAATTTAGAACTTTTGTTACCGCGCCATACGATTTTTATACATGTGCAAATACTCGTACACGCTGCATTGAATTTTTTTCCGCACGCGACAAGGAGGGGATAGAGGCGAATTCCGGCTCGCGTCTGTCCCCTCCCCCCGTCCCACCCCCCACGTCGACCCGCATAAAACTTAAAAATACGATAAAATAATAGATAAAATCAATAAATGAAAACGTGTATAGATAAAATAGATAAAATAAAAGTCAATAAATAAATAAATAATAATAAGTAAATAAATACAATGGACAAAACACAACAAACATAAGAAGGGGGGGGCAAAATAAAGGGGATTAAAAGATAAAGATAAAAATTATAATATAGAATATAAAATATATAGGATAAAATGAAATATTATAAAATAAAAGGTGGGGGGTCGACCGGCAGGTCGCATCTTTGTAGAGGGGGGAGGGGATTATTGCTCCACCTCGCCCCCCGCGACCTGTCCACCTCGGTGGCGCCTTAACGGCCAGCCCCCCTTGGCGGCGGTGGAAGTACTAAGTAGTACCACCGCCGCCATTACGTCTGCGGCCCCTTACAGGAGGCCGTCGGCCTCGTCGGTGTTGCCCCGCCGATACTAGCCTCCTGGCGGAGAGCGGGTCGGCTTCCCTCTCTCTCTCCACTGCCTCCTTCTGCGTTATCACAATCTCGCCGAAGGAGGCAAACGCTGCTCTTGACCTCTCGCTGCCGATCATGTGGTCGACCACGACCGGCAACGAGAGGTCCATCCCAATAACGCCCCTTAGGTCTCTGCGCGGCGCCGACCACGCTGGACATTCTTCCAGCGTATGCCGCGCAGAGTCCTGGGCCTCCTCGCAGTGGTGGCACTGCGATCCTCCCAGTGCCAGTTATGAACACACAGTTTGAGGAAACGGCTGTATGCAGGTAATTTAACTTATGCGCATGCATTGCTGCAACTTGTGCTGTATAATTTAGAATTTTTGTTACCGCGCCATCCGATTTTTATACATGTGCAAATACTCGTACACGCTGCATTGAATTTTTTCCGCACGCGACAAGGAGGGGATAGAGGCGAATTCCGGCTCGCGTCTGTCCCCTCCCCCCGTCCCACCCCCCACGTCGACCCGCATAAAACTTAAAAATACGATAAAATAATAGATAAAATCAATAAATGAAAACGTGTATAGATAAAATAGATAAAATAAAAGTCAATAAATAAATAAATAATAATAAGTAAATAAATACAATGGACAAAACACAACAAACATAAGAAGGGGGGGCAAAATAAAGGGGATTAAAAGATAAAGATAAAAATTATAATATAGAATATAAAACATATATAGGATAAAATGAAGTATTATAAAATAAAAGGAGGGGGGTCGACCGGCAGGTCGCATCATTGTAGAGGGGGGAGGGGATTATTGCTCCACCGCCCCCCCCCCCCGCGACCTATCCACCTCGGGGGCGCCTTAACGGCCAGCCCCCCTTGGCGGCGGTGGAAGTACTAAGTAGTACCACCGCCGCCATTACCTCTGCGGCCCCTTACAGGGGGCCGTCGGCCTCGTCGGTGTTGCCCCGCCGATGCTAGCCTCCTGGCGGAGAGCGGGTCGGCTTCCCTCTCACACTCCGCTGCCTCCTTCTGCGTTATCACAATCTCGCCGAAGGAGGCAAACGCTGCTCTTGACCTCTCGCTGCCGATCATGTGGTCGACCACGACCGGCAACGAGAGGTCCATCCCAATAACGCCCCTTAGGCCTCTGCGCGGCGCTGACCACTCTGGACATTCTTCCAGCGTATGCCGCGCAGAGTCCTGGGCCTCCTCGCAGTGGTGGCACTGCGATCCTCCCAGTGCCAGTTATGAACACACAGTTTGAGGAAACGGCTGTATGCAGGTAATTTAACTTATGCGCATGCATTGCTGCAACTTGTGCTGTATAATTTAGAACTTTTGTTACCGCGCCATCCGATTTTTATACATGTGCAAATACTCGTACACGCTGCATTGAATTTTTTTCCGCACGCGACAAGGAGGGGATAGAGGCGAATTCCGGCTCGCGTCTGTCCCCTCCCCCCGTCCCACCCCCCACGTCGACCCGCATAAAACTTAAAAATACGATAAAATAATAGATAAAATCAATAAATGAAAACGTGTATAGATAAAATAGATAAAATAAAAGTCAATAAATAAATAAATAATAATAAGTAAATAAATACAATGGACAAAACACAACAAACATAAGAAGGGGGGGGCAAAATAAAGGGGATTAAAAGATAAAGATAAAAATTATAATATAGAATATAAAATATATAGGATAAAATGAAATATTATAAAATAAAAGGTGGGGGGTCGACCGGCAGGTCGCATCTTTGTAGAGGGGGGAGGGGATTATTGCTCCACCTCGCCCCCCGCGACCTGTCCACCTCGGTGGCGCCTTAACGGCCAGCCCCCCTTGGCGGCGGTGGAAGTACTAAGTAGTACCACCGCCGCCATTACGTCTGCGGCCCCTTACAGGAGGCCGTCGGCCTCGTCGGTGTTGCCCCGCCGATACTAGCCTCCTGGCGGAGAGCGGGTCGGCTTCCCTCTCTCTCTCCACTGCCTCCTTCTGCGTTATCACAATCTCGCCGAAGGAGGCAAACGCTGCTCTTGACCTCTCGCTGCCGATCATGTGGTCGACCACGACCGGCAACGAGAGGTCCATCCCAATAACGCCCCTTAGGTCTCTGCGCGGCGCCGACCACGCTGGACATTCTTCCAGCGTATGCCGCGCAGAGTCCTGGGCCTCCTCGCAGTGGTGGCACTGCGATCCTCCCAGTGCCAGTTATGAACACACAGTTTGAGGAAACGGCTGTATGCAGGTAATTTAACTTATGCGCATGCATTGCTGCAACTTGTGCTGTATAATTTAGAATTTTTGTTACCGCGCCATCCGATTTTTATACATGTGCAAATACTCGTACACGCTGCATTGAATTTTTTCCGCACGCGACAAGGAGGGGATAGAGGCGAATTCCGGCTCGCGTCTGTCCCCTCCCCCCGTCCCACCCCCCACGTCGACCCGCATAAAACTTAAAAATACGATAAAATAATAGATAAAATCAATAAATGAAAACGTGTATAGATAAAATAGATAAAATAAAAGTCAATAAATAAATAAATAATAATAAGTAAATAAATACAATGGACAAAACACAACAAACATAAGAAGGGGGGGCAAAATAAAGGGGATTAAAAGATAAAGATAAAAATTATAATATAGAATATAAAACATATATAGGATAAAATGAAGTATTATAAAATAAAAGGAGGGGGGTCGACCGGCAGGTCGCATCATTGTAGAGGGGGGAGGGGATTATTGCTCCACCGCCCCCCCCCCCCGCGACCTATCCACCTCGGGGGCGCCTTAACGGCCAGCCCCCCTTGGCGGCGGTGGAAGTACTAAGTAGTACCACCGCCGCCATTACCTCTGCGGCCCCTTACAGGGGGCCGTCGGCCTCGTCGGTGTTGCCCCGCCGATGCTAGCCTCCTGGCGGAGAGCGGGTCGGCTTCCCTCTCACACTCCGCTGCCTCCTTCTGCGTTATCACAATCTCGCCGAAGGAGGCAAACGCTGCTCTTGACCTCTCGCTGCCGATCATGTGGTCGACCACGACCGGCAACGAGAGGTCCATCCCAATAACGCCCCTTAGGCCTCTGCGCGGCGCTGACCACTCTGGACATTCTTCCAGCGTATGCCGCGCAGAGTCCTGGGCCTCCTCGCAGTGGTGGCACTGCGATCCTCCCAGTGCCAGTTATGAACACACAGTTTGAGGAAACGGCTGTATGCAGGTAATTTAACTTATGCGCATGCATTGCTGCAACTTGTGCTGTATAATTTAGAACTTTTGTTACCGCGCCATCCGATTTTTATACATGTGCAAATACTCGTACACGCTGCATTGAATTTTTTTCCGCACGCGACAAGGAGGGGATAGAGGCGAATTCCGGCTCGCGTCTGTCCCCTCCCCCCGTCCCACCCCCCACGTCGACCCGCATAAAACTTAAAAATACGATAAAATAATAGATAAAATCAATAAATGAAAACGTGTATAGATAAAATAGATAAAATAAAAGTCAATAAATAAATAAATAATAATAAGTAAATAAATACAATGGACAAAACACAACAAACATAAGAAGGGGGGGGCAAAATAAAGGGGATTAAAAGATAAAGATAAAAATTATAATATAGAATATAAAATATATAGGATAAAATGAAATATTATAAAATAAAAGGTGGGGGGTCGACCGGCAGGTCGCATCTTTGTAGAGGGGGGAGGGGATTATTGCTCCACCTCGCCCCCCGCGACCTGTCCACCTCGGTGGCGCCTTAACGGCCAGCCCCCCTTGGCGGCGGTGGAAGTACTAAGTAGTACCACCGCCGCCATTACGTCTGCGGCCCCTTACAGGAGGCCGTCGGCCTCGTCGGTGTTGCCCCGCCGATGCTAGCCTCCTGGCGGAGAGCGGGTCGGCTTCCCTCTCTCTCTCCACTGCCTCCTTCTGCGTTATCACAATCTCGCCGAAGGAGGCAAACGCTGCTCTTGACCTCTCGCTGCCAATCATGTGGTCGACCACGACCGGCAACGAGAGGTCCATCCCAATAACGCCCCTTAGGTCTCTGCGCGGCGCCGACCACGCTGGACATTCTTCCAGCGTATGCCGCGCAGAGTCCTGGGCCTGCTCGCAGTGGTGGCACTACGATCCTCCCAGTGCCAGTTATGAACACACAGTTTGAGGAAACGGCGGTATGCAGGTAATTTAACTTATGCGCATGCATTGCTGCAACTTGTGCTGTATAATTTAGAATTTTTGTTACCGCGCCATCCGATTTTTATACATGTGCAAATACTCGTACACGCTGCATTGAATTTTTTTCCGCACGCGACAAGGAGGGGATAGAGGCGAATTCCGGCTCGCGTCTGTCCCCTCCCCCCGTCCCACCCCCCACGTCGACCCGCATAAAACTTAAAAATACGATAAAATAATAGATAAAATCAATAAATGAAAACGTGTATAGATAAAATAGATAAAATAAAAGTCAATAAATAAATAAATAATAATAAGTAAATAAATACAATGGACAAAACACAACAAACATAAGAAGGGGGGGGCAAAATAAAGGGGTTTAAAAGATAAAGATAAAAATTATAATATAGAATATAAAATATATAGGATAAAATGAAATATTATAAAATAAAAGGTGGGGGGTCGACCGGCAGGTCGCATCATTGTAGAGGGGGGAGGGGATTATTGCTCCACCGCCCCCCCCCCCGCGACCTGTCCACCTCGGGGGCGCCTTAACGGCCAGCCCCCCTTGGCGGCGGTGGAAGTACTAAGTAGTACCACCGCCGCCATTACGTCTGCGGCCCCTTACAGGGGACCGTCGGCCTCGTCGGTGTTGCCCCGCCGATGCTAGCCTCCTGGCGGAGAGCGGGTCGGCTTCCCTCTCTCTCTCGGCTGCCTCCATCTGCGTTATCACAATCTCGCCGAAGGAGGCAAACGCTGCTCTTGACCTCTCGCTGCCGATCATGTGGTCGACCACGACCGGCAACGAGAGGTCCATCCCAATAACGCCCCTTAGGTCTCTGCGCGGCGCCGACCACGCTGGACATTCTTCCAGCGTATGCCGCGCAGAGTCCTGGGCCTCCTCGCAGTGGTGGCACTGCGATCCTCCCAGTGCCAGTTATGAACACACAGTTTGAGGAAACGGCTGTATGCAGGTAATTTAACTTATGCGCATGCATTGCTGCAACTTGTGCTGTATAATTTAGAATTTTTGTTACCGCGCCATCCGATTTTTATACATGTGCAAATACTCGTACACGCTGCATTGAATTTTTTTCCGCACGCGACAAGGAGGGGATAGAGGCGAATTCCGGCTCGCGTCTGTCCCCTCCCCCCGTCCCACCCCCCACGTCGACCCGCATAAAACTTAAAAATACGATAAAATAATAGATAAAATCAATAAATGAAAACGTGTATAGATAAAATAGATAAAATAAAAGTCAATAAATAAATAAATAATAATAAGTAAATAAATACAATGGACAAAACACAACAAACATAAGAAGGGGGGGCAAAATAAAGGGGATTAAAAGATAAAGATAAAAATTATAATATAGAATATAAAACATATATAGGATAAAATGAAGTATTATAAAATAAAAGGAGGGGGGTCGACCGGCAGGTCGCATCATTGTAGAGGGGGGAGGGGATTATTGCTCCACCGCCCCCCCCCGCGACCTATCCACCTCGGGGGCGCCTTAACGGCCAGCCCCCCTTGGCGGCGGTGGAAGTACTAAGTAGTACCACCGCCGCCATTACCTCTGCGGCCCCTTACAGGGGGCCGTCGGCCTCGTCGGTGTTGCCCCGCCGATGCTAGCCTCCTGGCGGAGAGCGGGTCGGCTTCCCTCTCACACTCCGCTGCCTCCTTCTGCGTTATCACAATCTCGCCGAAGGAGGCAAACGCTGCTCTTGACCTCTCGCTGCCGATCATGTGGTCGACCACGACCGGCAACGAGAGGTCCATCCCAATAACGCCCCTTAGGCCTCTGCGCGGCGCTGACCACTCTGGACATTCTTCCAGCGTATGCCGCGCAGAGTCCTGGGCCTCCTCGCAGTGGTGGCACTGCGATCCTCCCAGTGCCAGTTATGAACACACAGTTTGAGGAAACGGCTGTATGCAGGTAATTTAACTTATGCGCATGCATTGCTGCAACTTGTGCTGTATAATTTAGAACTTTTGTTACCGCGCCATCCGATTTTTATACATGTGCAAATACTCGTACACGCTGCATTGAATTTTTTTCCGCACGCGACAAGGAGGGGATAGAGGCGAATTCCGGCTCGCGTCTGTCCCCTCCCCCCGTCCCACCCCCCACGTCGACCCGCATAAAACTTAAAAATACGATAAAATAATAGATAAAATCAATAAATGAAAACGTGTATAGATAAAATAGATAAAATAAAAGTCAATAAATAAATAAATAATAATAAGTAAATAAATACAATGGACAAAACACAACAAACATAAGAAGGGGGGGGCAAAATAAAGGGGATTAAAAGATAAAGATAAAAATTATAATATAGAATATAAAATATATAGGATAAAATGAAATATTATAAAATAAAAGGTGGGGGGGTCGACCGGCAGGTCGCATCTTTGTAGAGGGGGGAGGGGATTATTGCTCCACCTCGCCCCCCGCGACCTGTCCACCTCGGTGGCGCCTTAACGGCCAGCCCCCCTTGGCGGCGGTGGAAGTACTAAGTAGTACCACCGCCGCCATTACGTCTGCGGCCCCTTACAGGAGGCCGTCGGCCTCGTCGGTGTTGCCCCGCCGATGCTAGCCTCCTGGCGGAGAGCGGGTCGGCTTCCCTCTCTCTCTCCACTGCCTCCTTCTGCGTTATCACAATCTCGCCGAAGGAGGCAAACGCTGCTCTTGACCTCTCGCTGCCGATCATGTGGTCGACCACGACCGGCAACGAGAGGTCCATCCCAATAATGCCCCTTAGGTCTCTGCGCTGCGCCGACCACGCTGGACATTCTTCCAGCGTATGCCGCGCAGAGTCCTGGGCCTCCTCGCAGTGGTGGCTCTACGATCCTCCCAGTGCCAGTTATGAACACACAGTTTGAGGAAACGGCGGTATGCAGGTAATTTAACTTATGCGCATGCATTGCAGCAACTTGTGCTGTATAATTTAGAATTTTTGTTACAGCGCCATCCGATTTTTATACATGTGCAAATACTCGTACACACTGCATTGTATTTTTTTCCGCACGCGACAAGGAGAGGACAGAGGCGAGTTCCGGCTCGCGTCTGTCCCCTCCCCCCCGTCCCACCCCCCACGTCGACCCGCATAAAACTTAAAAATACGATAAAATAATAGATAAAATCAATAAATGAAAACGTGTATAGATAAAATAGATAAAATAAAAGTCAATAAATAAATAAATAATAATAAGTAAATAAATACAATGGACAAAACACAACAAACATAAGAAGGGGGGGCAAAATAAAGGGGATTAAAAGATAAAGATAAAAATTATAATATAGAATATAAAATATATAGGATAAAATGAAATATTATAAAATAAAAGGAGGGGGGTCGACCGGCAGGTCGCATCATAGTAGAGGGGGGAGGGGATTATTGCTCCACCGCCCCCCCCCGCGACCTATCCACCTCGGGGGCGCCTTAACGGCCAGCCCCCCTTGGCGGCGGTGGAAGTACTAAGTAGTACCACCGCCGCCATTACGTCTGCGGCCCCTTACAGGGGGCCGTCGGCCTCGTCGGTGTTGCCCCGCCGATGCTAGCCTCCTGGCGGAGAGCGGGTCGGCTTCCCTCTCACACTCCGCTGCCTCCTTCTGCGTTATCACAATCTCGCCGAAGGAGGCAAACGCTGCTCTTGACCTCTCGCTGCCGATCATGTGGTCGACCACGACCGGCAACGAGAGGTCCATCCCAATAACGCCCCTTAGGTCTCTGCGCGGCGCTGACCACTCTGGACATTCTTCCAGCGTATGCCGCGCAGAGTCCTGGGCCTCCTCGCAGTGGTGGCACTGCGATCCTCCCAGTGCCAGTTATGAACACACAGTTTGAGGAAACGGCTGTATGCAGGTAATTTAACTTATGCGCATGCATTGCAGCAACTTGTGCTGTTTAATTTAGAATTTTTGTTACAGCGCCATCCGATTTTTATACATGTGCAAATACTCGTACACACTGCATTGTATTTTTTTCCGCACGCGACAAGGAGGGGATAGAGGCGAGTTCCGGCTCGCGTCTGTCCCCTCCCCCCGCCCCCACCCCCCACGTAGACCCGCATAAAACTTAAAAATACGATAAAATAATAGATAAAATCAATAAATGAAAACGTGTATAGATAAAATAGATAAAATAAAAGTCAATAAATAAACAAATAATAATAAGTAAATAAATACAATGGACAAAACACAACAAACATAAGAAGGGGAGGCAAAATAAAGGGGATTAAAAGATAAAGATAAACATTATAATATAGAATATAAAATATATATATAATAAAATGAAATGTTATAAAATAAAAGGAGGGGGGGTCGACCGGCAGGTCGCATCTTTGTAGAGTGGGGAGGGGATTATTGCTCCACCACGCCCCCCGCGACCTGCCCACCCCGGGGGCGCCTTAACGGCCAGCCCCCCTTGGCGGCGGTGGAAGTACTAAGTAGTCCCACCGCCGCCATTACGTCTGCGGCCCCTTACAGGGGGCCGTCGGCCTCGTCGGGGTTGCCCCGCCGATGCTAACATCCTGGCGGAGAGCGGGTCGGCTTCCCTCTCTCTCTCCACTGCCTCCTTCTGCGTTATCACAATCTCGCCGAAGGAGGCAAACGCTGCTCTTGACCTCTCGCTGCCGATCATGTGGTCGACCACGACCGGCAACGAGAGGTCCATCCCAATAACGCCCCTTAGGTCTCTGCGCGGCGCCGACCACGCTGGACATTCTTCCAGCGTATGCCGCGCAGAGTCCTGGGCCTCCTCGCAGTGGTGGCACTGCGATCCTCCCAGTGCCAGTTATGAACACACAGTTTGAGGAAACGGCGGTATGCAGGTAATTTAACTTATGCGCATGCATTGCTGCAACTTGTGCTGTATAATTTAGAATTTTTGTTACAGCGCCATCCGATTTTTATACATGTGCAAATACTCGTACACACTGCATTGTATATTTTTCCGCACGCGACAAGGAGGGGATAGAGGCGAGTTCCGGCTCGCGTCTGTCCCCTCCCCCCGCCCCACCCCCCACGTAGACCCGCATAAAACTTAAAAATACGATAAAATAATAGATAAAATCAATAAATGAAAACGTGTATAGATAAAATAGATAAAATAAAAGTCAATAAATAAACAAATAATAATAAGTAAATAAATACAATGGACAAAACACAACAAACATAAGAAGGGGAGGCAAAATAAAGGGGATTAAAAGATAAAGATAAACATTATAATATAGAATATAAAATATATATATAATAAAATGAAATGTTATAAAATAAAAGGAGGGGGGGTCGACCGGCAGGTCGCATCTTTGTAGAGTGGGGAGGGGATTATTGCTCCACCACGCCCCCCGCGACCTGCCCACCCCGGGGGCGCCTTAACGGCCAGCCCCCCTTGGCGGCGGTGGAAGTACTAAGTAGTCCCACCGCCGCCATTACGTCTGCGGCCCCTTACAGGGGGCCGTCGGCCTCGTCGGGGTTGCCCCGCCGATGCTAACATCCTGGCGGAGAGCGGGTCGACTTCCCTCTCCCTTTCCGCTGCCTCCTTCTGCGTTATCACAATCTCGCCGAAGGAGGCAAACGCTGCTCTTGACCTCTCGCTGCCGATCATGTGGTCGACCACGACCGGCAACGAGAGGTCCATCCCAATAACGCCCCTTAGGTCTCTGCGCGGCGCCGACCACGCTGGACATTCTTCCAGCGTATGCCGCGCAGAGTCCTGGGCCTCCTCGCAGTGGTGGCACTGCGATCCTCCCAGTGCCAGTTATGAACACACAGTTTGAGGAAACGGCGGTATGCAGGTAATTTAACTTATGCGCATGCATTGCTGCAACTTGTGCTGTATAATTTAGAATTTTTGTTACAGCGCCATCCGATTTTTATACATGTGCAAATACTCGTACACACTGCATTGTATATTTTTCCGCACGCGACAAGGAGGGGATAGAGGCGAGTTCCGGCTCGCGTCTGTCCCCTCCCCCCGCCCCACCCCCCACGTAGACCCGCATAAAACTTAAAAATACGATAAAATAATAGATAAAATCAATAAATGAAAACGTGTATAGATAAAATAGATAAAATAAAAGTCAATAAATAAACAAATAATAATAAGTAAATAAATACAATGGACAAAACACAACAAACATAAGAAGGGGAGGCAAAATAAAGGGGATTAAAAGATAAAGATAAACATTATAATATAGAATATAAAATATATATATAATAAAATGAAATGTTATAAAATAAAAGGAGGGGGGTCGACCGGCAGGTCGCATCTTTGTAGAGTGGGGAGGGGATTATTGCTCCACCACGCCCCCCGCGACCTGCCCACCCCGGGGGCGCCTTAACGGCCAGCCCCCCTTGGCGGCGGTGGAAGTACTAAGTAGTCCCACCGCCGCCATTACGTCTGCGGCCCCTTACAGGGGGCCGTCGGCCTCGTCGGGGTTGCCCCGCCGATGCTAACATCCTGGCGGAGAGCGGGTCGACTTCCCTCTCCCTTTCCGCTGCCTCCTTCTGCGTTATCACAATCTCGCCGAAGGAGGCAAACGCTGCTCTTGACCTCTCGCTGCCGATCATGTGGTCGACCACGACCGGCAACGAGAGGTCCATCCCAATAACGCCCCTTAGGTCTCTGCGCGGCGCCGACCACGCTGGACATTCTTCCAGCGTATGCCGCGCAGAGTCCTGGGCCTCCTCGCAGTGGTGGCACTACGATCCTCCCAGTGCCAGTTATGAACACACAGGTTGAGGAAACGGCGGTATGCAGGTAATTTAACTTATGCGCATGCATTGCAGCAACTTGTGCTGTATAATTTAGAATTTTTGTTACAGCGCCATCCGATTTTTATACATGTGCAAATACTCGTACACACTGCATTGTATTTTTTCCGCACGCGACAAGGAGGGGATAGAGGCGAGTTCCGGCTCGCGTCTGTCCCCTCCCCCCGTCCCACCCCCCACGTCGACCCGCATAAAACTTAAAAATACGATAAAATAATAGATAAAATCAATAAATGAAAACGTGTATAGATAAAATAGATAAAATAAAAGTCAATAAATAAATAAATAATAATAAGTAAATAAATACAATGGACAAAACACAACAAACATAAGAAGGGGGGGGGCAAAATAAAGGGGATTAAAAGATAAAGATAAAAATTATAATATAGAATATAAAATATATAGGATAAAATGAAATATTATAAAATAAAAGGTGGGGGGTCGACCGGCAGGTCGCATCTTTGTAGAGGGGGGAGGGGATTATTGCTCCACCTCGCCCCCCGCGACCTGTCCACCTCGGTGGCGCCTTAACGGCCAGCCCCCCTTGGCGGCGGTGGAAGTACTAAGTAGTACCACCGCCGCCATTACGTCTGCGGCCCCTTACAGGAGGCCGTCGGCCTCGTCGGTGTTGCCCCGCCGATACTAGCCTCCTGGCGGAGAGCGGGTCGGCTTCCCTCTCTCTCTCCACTGCCTCCTTCTGCGTTATCACAATCTCGCCGAAGGAGGCAAACGCTGCTCTTGACCTCTCGCTGCCGATCATGTGGTCGACCACGACCGGCAACGAGAGGTCCATCCCAATAACGCCCCTTAGGTCTCTGCGCGGCGCCGACCACGCTGGACATTCTTCCAGCGTATGCCGCGCAGAGTCCTGGGCCTCCTCGCAGTGGTGGCACTGCGATCCTCCCAGTGCCAGTTATGAACACACAGTTTGAGGAAACGGCGGTATGCAGGTAATTTAACTTATGCGCATGCATTGCTGCAACTTGTGCTGTATAATTTAGAATTTTTGTTACAGCGCCATCCGATTTTTATACATGTGCAAATACTCGTACACACTGCATTGTATATTTTTCCGCACGCGACAAGGAGGGGATAGAGGCGAGTTCCGGCTCGCGTCTGTCCCCTCCCCCCGTCCCACCCCCCACGTCGACCCGCATAAAACTTAAAAATACGATAAAATAATAGATAAAATCAATAAATGAAAACGTGTATAGATAAAATAGATAAAATAAAAGTCAATAAATAAATAAATAATAATAAGTAAATAAATACAATGGACAAAACACAACAAACATAAGAAGGGGGGGCAAAATAAAGGGGATTAAAAGATAAACATAAAAATTATAATATAGAATATAAAACATATATAGGATAAAATGAAGTATTATAAAATAAAAGGAGGGGGGTCGACCGGCAGGTCGCATCATTGTAGAGGGGGGAGGGGATTATTGCTCCACCGCCCCCCCGCGACCTATCCACCTCGGGGGCGCCTTAACGGCCAGCCCCCCTTGGCGGCGGTGGAAGTACTAAGTAGTCCCACCGCCGCCATTACGTCTGCGGCCCCTTACAGGGGGCCGTCGGCCTCGTCGGGGTTGCCCCGCCGATGCTAACATCCTGGCGGAGAGCGGGTCGACTTCCCTCTCCCTTTCCGCTGCCTCCTTCTGCGTTATCACAATCTCGCCGAAGGAGGCAAACGCTGCTCTTGACCTCTCGCTGCCGATCATGTGGTCGACCACGACCGGCAACGAGAGGTCCATCCCAATAACGCCCCTTAGGTCTCTGCGCGGCGCCGACCACGCTGGACATTCTTCCAGCGTATGCCGCGCAGAGTCCTGGGCCTCCTCGCAGTGGTGGCACTGCGATCCTCCCAGTGCCAGTTATGAACACACAGTTTGAGGAAACGGCTGTATGCAGGTAATTTAACTTATGCGCATGCATTGCAGCAACTTGTGCTGTATAATTTAGAATTTTTGTTACAGCACCATCCGATTTTTATACATGTGCAAATACTCGTACACACTGCATTGTATTTTTTCCGCACGCGACAAGGAGGGGATAGAGGCGAGTTCCGGCTCGCGTCTGTCCCCTCCCCCCGTCCCACCCCCCACGTCGACCCGCATAAAACTTAAAAATACGATAAAATAATAGATAAAATCAATAAATGAAAACGTGTATAGATAAAATAGATAAAATAAAAGTCAATAAATAAATAAATAATAATAAGTAAATAAATACAATGGACAAAACACAACAAACATAAGAAGGGGGGGGGCAAAATAAAGGGGATTAAAAGATAAAGATAAAAATTATAATATAGAATATAAAATATATAGGATAAAATGAAATATTATAAAATAAAAGGTGGGGGGTCGACCGGCAGGTCGCATCTTTGTAGAGGGGGGAGGGGATTATTGCTCCACCTCGCCCCCCGCGACCTGTCCACCTCGGTGGCGCCTTAACGGCCAGCCCCCCTTGGCGGCGGTGGAAGTACTAAGTAGTACCACCGCCGCCATTACGTCTGCGGCCCCTTACAGGAGGCCGTCGGCCTCGTCGGTGTTGCCCCGCCGATACTAGCCTCCTGGCGGAGAGCGGGTCGGCTTCCCTCTCTCTCTCCACTGCCTCCTTCTGCGTTATCACAATCTCGCCGAAGGAGGCAAACGCTGCTCTTGACCTCTCGCTGCCGATCATGTGGTCGACCACGACCGGCAACGAGAGGTCCATCCCAATAACGCCCCTTAGGTCTCTGCGCGGCGCCGACCACGCTGGACATTCTTCCAGCGTATGCCGCGCAGAGTCCTGGGCCTCCTCGCAGTGGTGGCACTGCGATCCTCCCAGTGCCAGTTATGAACACACAGTTTGAGGAAACGGCGGTATGCAGGTAATTTAACTTATGCGCATGCATTGCTGCAACTTGTGCTGTATAATTTAGAATTTTTGTTACAGCGCCATCCGATTTTTATACATGTGCAAATACTCGTACACACTGCATTGTATATTTTTCCGCACGCGACAAGGAGGGGATAGAGGCGAGTTCCGGCTCGCGTCTGTCCCCTCCCCCCGTCCCACCCCCCACGTCGACCCGCATAAAACTTAAAAATACGATAAAATAATAGATAAAATCAATAAATGAAAACGTGTATAGATAAAATAGATAAAATAAAAGTCAATAAATAAATAAATAATAATAAGTAAATAAATACAATGGACAAAACACAACAAACATAAGAAGGGGGGGCAAAATAAAGGGGATTAAAAGATAAACATAAAAATTATAATATAGAATATAAAACATATATAGGATAAAATGAAGTATTATAAAATAAAAGGAGGGGGGTCGACCGGCAGGTCGCATCATTGTAGAGGGGGGAGGGGATTATTGCTCCACCGCCCCCCCGCGACCTATCCACCTCGGGGGCGCCTTAACGGCCAGCCCCCCTTGGCGGCGGTGGAAGTACTAAGTAGTCCCACCGCCGCCATTACGTCTGCGGCCCCTTACAGGGGGCCGTCGGCCTCGTCGGGGTTGCCCCGCCGATGCTAACATCCTGGCGGAGAGCGGGTCGACTTCCCTCTCCCTTTCCGCTGCCTCCTTCTGCGTTATCACAATCTCGCCGAAGGAGGCAAACGCTGCTCTTGACCTCTCGCTGCCGATCATGTGGTCGACCACGACCGGCAACGAGAGGTCCATCCCAATAACGCCCCTTAGGTCTCTGCGCGGCGCCGACCACGCTGGACATTCTTCCAGCGTATGCCGCGCAGAGTCCTGGGCCTCCTCGCAGTGGTGGCACTGCGATCCTCCCAGTGCCAGTTATGAACACACAGTTTGAGGAAACGGCTGTATGCAGGTAATTTAACTTATGCGCATGCATTGCAGCAACTTGTGCTGTTTAATTTAGAATTTTTGTTACAGCGCCATCCGATTTTTATACATGTGCAAATACTCGTACACACTGCATTGTATTTTTTTCCGCACGCGACAAGGAGGGGATAGAGGCGAGTTCCGGCTCGCGTCTGTCCCCTCCCCCCGCCCCACCCCCCACGTAGACCCGCATAAAACTTAAAAATACGATAAAATAATAGATAAAATCAATAAATGAAAACGTGTATAGATAAAATACATAAAATAAAAGTCAATAAATAAACAAATAATAATAAGTAAATAAATACAATGGACAAAACACAACAAACATAAGAAGGGGAGGCAAAATAAAGGGGATTAAAAGATAAAGATAAACATTATAATATAGAATATAAAATATATATATAATAAAATGAAATGTTATAAAATAAAAGGAGGGGGGTCGACCGGCAGGTCGCATCTTTGTAGAGTGGGGAGGGGATTATTGCTCCACCACGCCCCCCGCGACCTGCCCACCCCGGGGGCGCCTTAACGGCCAGCCCCCCTTGGCGGCGGTGGAAGTACTAAGTAGTCCCACCGCCGCCATTACGTCTGCGGCCCCTTACAGGGGGCCGTCGGCCTCGTCGGGGTTGCCCCGCCGATGCTAACATCCTGGCGGAGAGCGGGTCGGCTTCCCTCTCTCTCTCCACTGCCTCCTTCTGCGTTATCACAATCTCGCCGAAGGAGGCAAACGCTGCTCTTGACCTCTCGCTGCCGATCATGTGGTCGACCACGACCGGCAACGAGAGGTCCATCCCAATAACGCCCCTTAGGTCTCTGCGCGGCGCCGACCACGCTGGACATTCTTCCAGCGTATGCCGCGCAGAGTCCTGGGCCTCCTCGCAGTGGTGGCACTACGATCCTCCCAGTGCCAGTTATGAACACACAGTTTGAGGAAACGGCGGTATGCAGGTAATTTAACTTATGCGCATGCATTGCAGCAACTTGTGCTGTATAATTTAGAATTTTTGTTACAGCGCCATCCGATTTTTATACATGTGCAAATACTCGTACACACTGCATTGTATTTTTTCCGCACGCGACAAGGAGGGGATAGAGGCGAGTTCCGGCTCGCGTCTGTCCCCTCCCCCCGTCCCACCCCCCACGTCGACCCGCATAAAACTTAAAAATACGATAAAATAATAGATAAAATCAATAAATGAAAACGTGTATAGATAAAATAGATAAAATAAAAGTCAATAAATAAATAAATAATAATAAGTAAATAAATACAATGGACAAAACACAACAATCATAAGAAGGGGGGGCAAAATAAAGGGGATTAAAAGATAAAGATAAAACTTATAATATAGAATATAAAATATATATAGGATAAAATGAAATATTATAAAATAAAAGGAGGGTGGTCGACCGGCAGGTCGCATCTTTGTAGAGGGGGGAGGGGATTATTGCTCCACCTCGCCCCCCGCGACCTGTCCACCTCGGTGGCGCCTTAACGGCCAGCCCCGCTTGGCGGCGGTGGAAGTACTAAGTAGTACCACCGCCGCCATTACGTCTGCGGCCCCTTACAGGGGGTCGCCGAAGGAGGCAAACGCTGCTCTTGACCTCTCGCTGCCGATCATGTGGTCGACCACGACTGGCAACGAGAGGTCCATCCCAATAACGCCCCTTAGGTCTCTGCGCGGCGCCGACCACGCTGGACATTCTTCCAGCGTATGCCCCGCAGAGTCCTGGGCCTCCTCGCAGTGGTGGCACTGCGATCCTCCCAGTGCCAGTTATGAACACACAGTTTGAGGAAACGGCGGTATGCAGGTAATTTAACTTATGCGCATGCATTGCAGCAACTTGTGCTGTATAATTTAGAATTTTTGTTACAGCGCCATCCGATTTTTATGCATGTGCAAATACTCGTACACACTGCATTGTATTTTTTTCCGCACGCGACAAGGAGGGGATAGAGGCGAGTTCCGGCTCGCGTCTGTTCCCTCCCCCCGTCCCACCCCCCACGTCGACCCGCATAAAACTTAAAAATACGATAAAATAATAGATAAAATCAATAAATGAAAACGTGTATAGATAAAATAGATAAAATAAAAGTCAATAAATAAATAAATAATAATAAGTAAATAAATACAATGGACAAAACACAACAAACATAAGAAGGGGGGGGGCAAAATAAAGGGGATTAAAAGATAAAGATAAAAATTATAATATAGAATATAAAATATATAGGATAAAATGAAATATTATAAAATAAAAGGTGGGGGGTCGACCGGCAGGTCGCATCTTTGTAGAGGGGGGAGGGGATTATTGCTCCACCTCGCCCCCCGCGACCTGTCCACCTCGGTGGCGCCTTAACGGCCAGCCCCCCTTGGCGGCGGTGGAAGTACTAAGTAGTACCACCGCCGCCATTACGTCTGCGGCCCCTTACAGGAGGCCGTCGGCCTCGTCGGTGTTGCCCCGCCGATACTAGCCTCCTGGCGGAGAGCGGGTCGGCTTCCCTCTCTCTCTCCACTGCCTCCTTCTGCGTTATCACAATCTCGCCGAAGGAGGCAAACGCTGCTCTTGACCTCTCGCTGCCGATCATGTGGTCGACCACGACCGGCAACGAGAGGTCCATCCCAATAACGCCCCTTAGGTCTCTGCGCGGCGCCGACCACGCTGGACATTCTTCCAGCGTATGCCGCGCAGAGTCCTGGGCCTCCTCGCAGTGGTGGCACTACGATCCTCCCAGTGCCAGTTATGAACACACAGGTTGAGGAAACGGCGGTATGCAGGTAATTTAACTTATGCGCATGCATTGCAGCAACTTGTGCTGTATAATTTAGAATTTTTGTTACAGCGCCATCCGATTTTTATACATGTGCAAATACTCGTACACACTGCATTGTATTTTTTCCGCACGCGACAAGGAGGGGATAGAGGCGAGTTCCGGCTCGCGTCTGTCCCCTCCCCCCGTCCCACCCCCCACGTCGACCCGCATAAAACTTAAAAATACGATAAAATAATAGATAAAATCAATAAATGAAAACGTGTATAGATAAAATAGATAAAATAAAAGTCAATAAATAAATAAATAATAATAAGTAAATAAATACAATGGACAAAACACAACAAACATAAGAAGGGGGGGGGCAAAATAAAGGGGATTAAAAGATAAAGATAAAAATTATAATATAGAATATAAAATATATAGGATAAAATGAAATATTATAAAATAAAAGGTGGGGGGTCGACCGGCAGGTCGCATCTTTGTAGAGGGGGGAGGGGATTATTGCTCCACCTCGCCCCCCGCGACCTGTCCACCTCGGTGGCGCCTTAACGGCCAGCCCCCCTTGGCGGCGGTGGAAGTACTAAGTAGTACCACCGCCGCCATTACGTCTGCGGCCCCTTACAGGAGGCCGTCGGCCTCGTCGGTGTTGCCCCGCCGATACTAGCCTCCTGGCGGAGAGCGGGTCGGCTTCCCTCTCTCTCTCCACTGCCTCCTTCTGCGTTATCACAATCTCGCCGAAGGAGGCAAACGCTGCTCTTGACCTCTCGCTGCCGATCATGTGGTCGACCACGACCGGCAACGAGAGGTCCATCCCAATAACGCCCCTTAGGTCTCTGCGCGGCGCCGACCACGCTGGACATTCTTCCAGCGTATGCCGCGCAGAGTCCTGGGCCTCCTCGCAGTGGTGGCACTGCGATCCTCCCAGTGCCAGTTATGAACACACAGTTTGAGGAAACGGCGGTATGCAGGTAATTTAACTTATGCGCATGCATTGCTGCAACTTGTGCTGTATAATTTAGAATTTTTGTTACAGCGCCATCCGATTTTTATACATGTGCAAATACTCGTACACACTGCATTGTATATTTTTCCGCACGCGACAAGGAGGGGATAGAGGCGAGTTCCGGCTCGCGTCTGTCCCCTCCCCCCGTCCCACCCCCCACGTCGACCCGCATAAAACTTAAAAATACGATAAAATAATAGATAAAATCAATAAATGAAAACGTGTATAGATAAAATAGATAAAATAAAAGTCAATAAATAAATAAATAATAATAAGTAAATAAATACAATGGACAAAACACAACAAACATAAGAAGGGGGGGCAAAATAAAGGGGATTAAAAGATAAAGATAAAAATTATAATATAGAATATAAAACATATATAGGATAAAATGAAGTATTATAAAATAAAAGGAGGGGGGTCGACCGGCAGGTCGCATCATTGTAGAGGGGGGAGGGGATTATTGCTCCACCGCCCCCCCGCGACCTATCCACCTCGGGGGCGCCTTAACGGCCAGCCCCCCTTGGCGGCGGTGGAAGTACTAAGTAGTACCACCGCCGCCATTACGTCTGCGGCCCCTTACAGGGGGCCGTCGGTCTCGTCGGTGTTGCCCCGCCGATGCTAGCCTCCTGGCGGAGAGCGGGTCGGCTTCCCTCTCTCTCTCCGCTGCCTCCTTCTGCGTTATCACAATCTCGCCGAAGGAGGCAAACGCTGCTCTTGACCTCTCGCTGCCGATCATGTGGTCGACCACGACCGGCAACGAGAGGTCCATCCCAATAACGCCCCTTAGGTCTCTGCGCGGCGCTGACCACTCTGGACATTCTTCCAGCGTATGCCGCGCAGAGTCCTGGGCCTCCTCGCAGTGGTGGCACTGCGATCCTCCCAGTGCCAGTTATGAACACACAGTTTGAGGAAACGGCTGTATGCAGGTAATTTAACTTATGCGCATGCATTGCTGCAACTTGTGCTGTATAATTTAGAATTTTTGTTATAGCGCCATCCGATTTTTATACATGTGCAAATACTCGTACACACTGCATTGTATATTTTTCCGCACGCGACAAGGAGGGGATAGAGGCGAGTTCCGGCTCGCGTCTGTCCCCTCCCCCCGTCCCACCCCCCACGTCGACCCGCATAAAACTTAAAAATACGATAAAATAATAGATAAAATCAATAAATGAAAACGTGTATAGATAAAATAGATAAAATAAAAGTCAATAAATAAATAAATAATAATAAGTAAATAAATACAATGGACAAAACACAACAAACATAAGAAGGGGGGGCAAAATAAAGGGGATTAAAAGATAAAGATAAAAATTATAATATAGAATATAAAACATATATAGGATAAAATGAAGTATTATAAAATAAAAGGAGGGGGGTCGACCGGCAGGTCGCATCATTGTAGAGGGGGGAGGGGATTATTGCTCCACCGCCCCCCCGCGACCTATCCACCTCGGGGGCGCCTTAACGGCGAGCCCCCCTTGGCGGCGGTGGAAGTACTAAGTAGTACCACCGCCGCCATTACGTCTGCGGCCCCTTACAGGGGGCCGTCGGCCTCGTCGGGGTTGCCCCGCCGATGCTAGCCTCCTGGCGGAGAGCGGGTCGGCTTCCCTCTCTCTCTCCGCTGCCTCCTTCTGCGTTATCACAATCTCGCCGAAGGAGGCAAACGCTGCTCTTGACCTCTCGCTGCCGATCATGTGGTCGACCACGACCGGCAACGAGAGGTCCATCCCAATAACGCCCCTTAGGTCTCTGCGCGGCGCTGACCACTCTGGACATTCTTCCAGCGTATGCCGCGCAGAGTCCTGGGCCTCCTCGCAGTGGTGGCACTGCGATCCTCCCAGTGCCAGTTATGAACACACAGTTTGAGGAAACGGCGGTATGCAGGTAATTTAACTTATGCGCATGCATTGCTGCAACTTGTGCTGTAGAATTTAGAATTTTTGTTACCGCGCCATCCGATTTTTATACATGTGCAAATACTCGTACACGCTGCATTGTATTTTTTTCCGCACGCGACAAGGAGGGGATAGAGGCGAGTTCCGGCTCGCGTCTGTCCCCTCCCCCCACGTCGACCCGCATAAAACTTAAAAATACGATAAAATAATAGATAAAATCAATAAATGAAAACTTGTATAGATAAAATTGATAAAATAAAAGTCAATAAATAAATAAATAATAATAAGTAAATAAATACAATGGACAAAACACAACAAACATAAGAAGGGGGGCAAAATAAAGGGGATTAAAAGATAAAGATAAAAATTATAATGTAGAATATAAAATATATATAGGATAAAATGAAATATTATAAAATAAAAGGAGGGGGGTCGACCGGCAGGTCGCATCATTGTAGAGGGGGGAGGGGATTATTGCTCCACCGCCCCCCCCCCCCCGCGACCTGTCCACCTCGGGGGCGCCTTAACGGCCAGCCCCCCTTGGCGGCGGTGGAAGTACTAAGTAGTCCCACCGCCGCCATTACGTCTGCGGCCCCTTACAGGGGGCCGTCGGCCTCGTCGGGGTTGCCCCGCCGATGCTAGCCTCCTGGCGGAGAGGGGGTCGGCTTCCCTCTCCCTCGCCGCTGCCTGCTTCTGCGTTATCACAATCTCGCAAAAGGAGGCAAACGCTGTTCTTGACCTCTCGCTGCCGATCATGTGGTCGACCACGACCGGCAACGAGAGGTCCATCCCAATAACGCCCCTTAGGTCTCTGCGCGGCGCTGACCACTCTGGACATTCTTCCAGCGTATGCCGCGCAGAGTCCTGGGCCTCCTCGCAGTGGTGGCACTGCGATCCTCTCAGTGCCAGTTATGAACACACAGTTTGAGGAAACGGCTGTATGCAGGTAATTTAACTTATGCGCATGCATTGCAGCAACTTGTGCTGTATAATTTAGAACTTTTGTTACCGCGCCATCCGATTTTTATACATGTGCAAATACTCGTACACGCTGCATTGAATTTTTTTCCGCACGCGACAAGGAGGGGATAGAGGCGAATTCCGGCTCGCGTCTGTCCCCTCCCCCCGTCCCACCCCCCACGTCGACCCGCATAAAACTTAAAAATACGATAAAATAATAGATAAAATCAATAAATGAAAACGTGTATAGATAAAATAGATAAAATAAAAGTCAATAAATAAATAAATAATAATAAGTAAATAAATACAATGGACAAAACACAACAAACATAAGAAGGGGGGGGGCAAAATAAAGGGGATTAAAAGATAAAGATAAAAATTATAATATAGAATATAAAATATATAGGATAAAATGAAATATTATAAAATAAAAGGTGGGGGGTCGACCGGCAGGTCGCATCATTGTAGAGGGGGGAGGGGATTATTGCTCCACCGCCCCCCCCGCGACCTATCCACCTCGGGGGCGCCTTAACGGCCAGCCCCCCTTGGCGGCGGTGGAAGTACTAAGTAGTACCACCGCCGCCATTACGTCTGCGGCCCCTTACAGGGGGCCGTCGGCCTCGTCGGTGTTGCCCCGCCGATGCTAGCCTCCTGGCGGAGAGCGGGTCGGCTTCCCTCTCACACTCCGCTGCCTCCTTCTGCGTTATCACAATCTCGCCGAAGGAGGCAAACGCTGCTCTTGACCTCTCGCTGCCGATCATGTGGTTGACCACGACCGGCAACGAGAGGTCCATCCCAATAACGCCCCTTAGGTCTCTGCGCGGCGCTGACCACTCTGGACATTCTTCCAGCGTATGCCGCGCAGAGTCCTGGGCCTCCTCGCAGTGGTGGCACTGCGATCCTCCCAGTGCCAGTTATGAACACACAGTTTGAGGAAACGGCTGTATGCAGGTAATTTAACTTATGCGCATGCATTGCAGCAACTTGTGCTGTATAATTTAGAATTTTTGTTACAGTGGCATCCGATTTTTATACATGTTCAAATACTCGTACACACTGCATTGTATTTTTATCCGCACGCGACAAGGAGGGGACAGAGGCGAGTTCCGGCTCGCGTCTGTCCCTTTCCCCCGTCCCAGCCCCCCACGTCGACCCGCATAAAACTTAAAAATACGATAAAATAATAGATAAAATCAATAAATGAAAACGTGTATAGATAAAATAGATAAAATAAAAGTCAATAAATAAACAAATAATAATAAGTAAATAAATACAATGGACAAAACACAACAAACATAAGAAGGGGAGGCAAAATAAAGGGGATTAAAAGATAAAGATAAACATTATAATATAGAATATAAAATATATATATAATAAAATGAAATGTTATAAAATAAAAGGAGGGGGGTCGACCGGCAGGTCGCATCTTTGTAGAGGGGGGAGGGGATTATTGCTCCACCTCGCCCCCCGCGACCTGTCCACCTCGGTGGCGCCTTAACGGCCAGCCCCCCTTGGCGGCGGTGGAAGTACTAAGTAGTACCACCGCCGCCATTACGTCTGCGGCCCCTTACAGGGGGTCGCCGAAGGAGGCAAACGCTGCTCTTGACCTCTCGCTGCCGATCATGTGGTCGACCACGACTGGCAACGAGAGGTCCATCCCAATAACGCCCCTTAGGTCTCTGCGCGGCGCCGACCACGCTGGACATTCTTCCAGCGTATGCCGCGCAGAGTCCTGGGCCTCCTCGCAGTGGTGGCACTGCGATCCTCTCAGTGCCAGTTATGAACACACAGTTTGAGGAAACGGCGGTATGCAGGTAATTTAACTTATGCGCATGCATTGCAGCAACTTGTGCTGTATAATTTAGAATTTTTGTTACAGCGCCATCCGATTTTTATACATGTGCAAATACTCGTACACACTGCATTGTATTTTTTCCGCACGCGACAAGGAGGGGATAGAGGCGAGTTCCGGCTCGCGTCTGTCCCCTCCCCCCGTCCCACCCCCACGTCGACCCGCATGAAACTTAAAAATACGATAAAATAATAGATAAAATCAATAAATGAAAACGTGTATAGATAAAATAGATAAAATAAAAGTCAATAAATAAATAAATAATAATAAGTAAATAAATACAATGGACAAAACACAACAAACATAAGAAGGGGAGGGCAAAATAAAGGGGATTAAAAGATAAAGATAAAAATTATAATATAGAATATAAAATATATAGGATAAAATGAAATATTTGTTACGGATTACGAACAGGTGTTCAATATCATCTCTGGCAGGAACCGTCCTAGATAAACGAACAGAGTTTTTCTCCAGATAAACATACATAACTGTTTAGGTTAGTTTAGGGCCCAAACGTGCGCACGACCAACTGGTCGTTGACAAAATACGAATGTTCACTTGAAGGGTACTGACAAGTACCACCCGTCATTGCAGGGCTATATAAGCCCTTACATTTCTACTCTCGTGGGCTAGTACTGTCGTAATCACGAATAGTGTCGCGTCGTGCTGCATCTCGGAAGTCAACTACCAGTGAGATCGGACGTTCGTTCCTTTTGAATCAAAGTTTAACCGTACAGATTCCGCGAGTTCGGTCTAAAATCTGTTAGGCAGTGACAAGGCTGCTCCGAGTCCCCCGCATTGCCAGTGCGTCAACACCGTGCGTCTTAGCTTAGGTAATATCACCTTTCAATTTCTTTCCTATTCTAAATTCAGTTCATTCGCGACACAAGTACACTTGTAGAACGAAACTCTATAGTAAGAATATATTTGTCTTCTTTGATAATTAACTTAAATTCATTAAACCCATAATTATCGTCCAATATCCTAACCAAGTAA